>NC_047124.1:19638371-19981871 GCF_902500255.1 Thalassophryne amazonica | reverse complement strand
ACCTGTACTTGATTTGGGGGGGGGGCTGAACTGTCATTCTATTCTGAAACATAAAAAAAAAAGCCTGCGTGAAAGTAGAGGTTCTTAAAAAACCCTGCGCCTTTGTATGTCTGTCTCTTTTGCCAGCTGCTGCTGCTGGTACAGTCAGAAATCCAAAAGAATACAGCCATTACTGGGCAAGAACTGAGAGTGAGTTTGTCTGAATTATTTAATATTGATCCCAAACTGAACAAAAATTCAGTATATACATCATGTTTTCTCACAGTCTGTCATGTAGAGCAGTAATTATCACATGCACAAATGTTGTTAGTAAAACATACTTCCAATGAGCTTTGACCATCTGATCCCAAAATCTACAGGGCTGTTAAACTCCTACATACCAGATTTGGTAATAATTGTGTGTAGAGTTACATATATGAAAGCTGGAGTGCTGGACTCCCTATACCGCTAACGTAACGCTCATTCATATATGTAACTCTATGGTGTAGACAGATGTTGATACGTATTGTATTTGTTTGTGTAAAAGACAAGACAACAAACATGTTGGTGGTCTGCATTTTGTAATCGTTTTGTGCTTGCCAGATTGGTTAAACGTATAATACAACCAGTTTGTGACCGCGGGAACACTGGAGGAGCCATTTTTTAAGCAATGTAATTTTTGGGGGGTTGTTCAATTACTTCACCATGAAGTCGATATCGGTAAATAAAAGTCTGGCCACTTTCATTACCTTGATTGTTTGTGCAAGTACCATTTTCTTGCTGAGCTAGTCTCGTACAATTTATACAAATAAGAGGATGGCATAACTGTTATTCATTAGCCCGTTAAAAACTACTACAAAAAAAATCAATTATTAAGTTAAAAGCCTGAATGCTCAGATATGTTCATGCACTGACACATCCATTAACTTATCAGCGAAATCTGAATATTTGTCCAGCTTCAGCTCCGTCTTCAGTATACAGCAAAGTTTTATTCTTCTAGAATTCAAACATTTTCTTTACTTTCTTAACACTTGATTTCAGACTTTTCCACTTTCTGGCAGAACTTCCAGTCGGTGCTTTTCACCTGCTGGTGTCCTTCTTGTGTCCACGTTTTTGCACAAGATCGTACCTCCGTCCTCTTGTGGTAAACTGACGTGTGTATTGTGTTTACTGTCAAAACTGGGAACCAAAGTAAACTGTTGTCAGATAATGTACGTGAAATACCTCGTCATGTTTACAGAAAAGGTCAGAACCACAAAATGTGAATAAAAATTTTGGATAAAAGTGTGTTTCAAGGAAATACATGCAGTATGTAAGAAACGCATATGTAGCATGCGCCGTCCATCTCAAATTAGCATCTTCGAAAGAAACAACAAATTAAAAAATTAAATGGTGGTGTTGCTTTTTGGGACTCGGCAGCAACCCGAGTACACTTTGTATTTGTAATCCAACCTCTAAATCAGGGGTAGGCAACCTGTTCCAGAAAGAGCCATGAGGGTGCAGGTTTTCTTTGCAGCCACTGACTCCACCAGGTGATTTCACTGATTAACTGATTCCATCTGCTCAAAGTGATATTAATCAGTGAAATCACCTGGTGGAGTCAGTGGCTGCAAAGAAAACCTGCACCCTCATGGCTCTTTCTGGAACAGGTTGCCTACCCCTGCTCTAAATGTTTGATGTTTTACAATGTTGTTTGGATTGTAGCCCCAATGCAAGCGCAGGTACATGCACACACAAAATGTGCAAAAATTATGTCCACCCTTTGGAAGGCTGTGGCACAGTCCCTCACCTCCACTTCTACCCTTGCAGGGGAATTTTACCATTTCCACTCATGAAACTTTGATCAAGCATGACAGCAAAGCACAAAGCTGTCTTTGTCGGTTCTATTCTGCTTTCTTCTCTCATCCTTTTAAAGATTTATCCTGTTGTCCTTTTAAAGACTATATTTTCAGGGCAATTAGGTTGGCACATCTATTCTTTACCTTTCTCAGGTCACGCCATAGTTGTTGTTCTTTGCCTCCTTGTCTCCACCTTGCACTTTACTAACTTACTTTCACCCTCAAATTGGTGTTTCAGAAAGTCACTTCACACCATGAACTCAAGGTATTTCTTCATATTGTTGGACGAAAATAGTTTCAGGATCTGTCACCTCAAAGATTTGATAAAGTTGTACAGACAAACCTATCGCACACTGTCTACAGTTTCGAGCAAGATTTGTACTTGCAGTTGGACTCGTTTCGATCTTTAACCTCAGTGATAAAAGGCAGCTTGCTGCTGAAGGATTTAGTTGCATCACATTAATTTCTTTAATTTGTATATTCAGTTGTTCGTTTGAGATTCTCTTACTTGTTAAAGTTACTCGTTACTTGACAGTAGGGATGTGAATCGTACAACAACTCACGATTCAATTCGATTCCGATTCTTGGGGTGACGATTCGATTCAGAATCGATTTTCGATTCAAGGAGTTCTGACAAATAGTTATATTACTTAAAAAATGTTTATGTTTAAGAAAATGCGGCTTTACAAGGTTAATCAAGTGATTCTAGATGTAAATTGACTTATCTGCTTTGCTCGTTCAGAGTTGGCTGGCAGTTTAGCGAAGCGCTGGTCAGTAGTAGGCAGATAACGCTGCTCCCCTCTTTTAGCTCCGGGTGATGGCGTCGCATGTGGGCTTGTGGATTTGAAGTGTTTCCGAAGTAGTTGACTTTCATTTTGCAGCTTTTTGCACACTGCATGCGTTAAGTCATGTCAAGCTCCTTCTTACGCAGCAAATAATAAAATCCAAAATGCGCCCATACATTTGCCTTCAGCAAAGACAGTGCTGGCTGAATTAGCTCTTCGTCCGCCATGCTAAGCTACAGCTCACGAATGTTTGAAGCACGCCGGACCCTCCCCCCGCGGGGACGCTGTAGTACGGAAGCCGTTACCTGACAAACAGTACACGCAGCGAGTAAGCAAGAAAATGTTTTAAAAAAAATGCTTTTTAAAAATCGATTCTTGGGCATTTTGGATCGATTCAGAATCGTAATAAATAAGTATCGCGATTTGGACGTGAATCGATTTTTTTTGCGGCACCCCTACTTGACGGTATCGTTGGTAGTGATTTTCAACGCTAGTGCTCAAGTCATAGGATTAGCAAGCTTCACCTGTACACTCATGGATGTGTTCTTAAAATGAGGCGTGGTCACACACGCAGTGCAGGTACATTCATATTGATGGACCACCGAAAACCTAGTCTAACGTGAAGCTCGCCTTATTTTCTGTATTTAAACAGCACTGTATTCAGAAGTACGTAAGAAGGCTCAAGATGCACCTACTGCTTGTATTACTTTTGTACGCAATAAAACTTAGATTTGAACATTTTTCCTTGTTTCATTGTTAGTATTTTATGTTATTGTGTGTTTTTTTTATAGTTTTTTTTTTTAACTTGTGTTTTTATTCTTTTATTGTGTTTCTTAATCTTTTACTTCATTTTGTTCTAGTTGTTCTAGTTCTAGTTTTTCAAGTTGTGTGAAGTGCCTTGAGGTGACCCCATCATGAATTGGCACTATATAAATTAATAAATTTGAAATTTGAATCTGAACTATTATATACATGTCAGATTTCAGAAGCAAAGCAGTGCGGCTAGTTAGTACTTGGATGTGAGACCTCTTCAGAAAACAGTAGCGGCTCTGTGTGTATTCCTCTGGGTGAAATTGGAGTTGCATCAGGAAGGGCATCCGGTGTAAAACCTGTGCCAAATACCAGTGCGGATCTGGCCGTATCCGCTGTGGCGACCCCAAACAAATGGGAGCAGCCAAAATGACAACATATACGTATATGTCAAAAGTTAACACAAATAGAAAAATACAAAACTTCATCTCATGGATGTCTGTTGGCCACTGTTCGCTGGTGTGCTCTGACAGGTTGGCACAGATCTGTTGACTCGCCAGAAAACCTCTCTCTTGGATCTGCTTCCTAAATAGCAGTGTGCTGTGTGCCTGGTGCGCACCAGCTGACACTCTGATGGGTTTATTTTGTGTTTTGCCCAAAACACGCCCGTGACTAAACCCCTTTTTACCCTGAACCCTAACTTGCAGTCAGATTTCATGCCATGTAAACAAGAATGTGAAGTTAGACTCCCTCCACACCACATACGATAAGATCCTGAACGTTTAAATCGCGCTCTAGTCTAGATTAATGATGCTTTTTGACAGATGGCTGTGACTTGACACAAAATGGAAAGCATGTCTTCGTAGAGGATGCAGACTTCGTGTTTCACTAATGGTTGGAATACACAGAAAGACCTTGGCCTTTGCCTGTGAGCCTGTGGGTTTTCCAGTGGAGACTTTAACCCAAATGTTGTAATGTCTCCACTGTGGGCTTCTCTCTGTGGTGTGGCCATCTGTTCAGTAGTCTGTTCCAGCACAAGACTGCATTATTTTATTTTTTTTTGTTTGTTTGTTTGCATCGGCACCTCTTTCTATCACACTTTTCATCTTTATATACTTGTGTTCCTCCCTCATTTTCTCTTAAATATTATTATTTCTTTTTGTCACAACTGTGTTGCCAAAAAAGAAAAGACAGAGGAGGAGAGAGAGCAATGGAGTGGTTTCGGGTGAATCCCATGTAGACACCTACTCCCCAACAATCAGGCAGACAGACAGACAGACAGGGACCAAATTATCCCTGTTGCGTGGAGCATGAAATTAGCAAGTAGCTCAGTATGGCAGCATTAGCATGGCTGTTAAAGTAATACTGTGACATTTTCAGCTTCTGAAACATGCCCCTTTTCCATATGGGTGGTTGAATTTACCAAGCAGGGTGCTGATTAGCTTTGTTGGTGATCACACTATGTTTAAAACTCGTGGGTAAGATGTAATCAAATGCGTCGCCTCCTGATGTCAAAACTCACGCTTTCTAGCGACAAGAGTTAGATGTTTAGGAAAGGTTTAGATAAGATCACAGACTAAACAAATGAAACCCTAGCTGTCTGATGTTCTCACCAAACTCATTTTATTTATTGATTACAAGTAAATTCACTCCAGAAAAGCATGAACATGAGATTGCAGAATGTACGTAAACATGCATTCATCCAATCACAGACTGAGACACAGAACTAAACCATTCACCAGTATGGGCATATCTTTCTTTTTCTTGAAATATAAACTTCCAGTTACAAAGACTTTGCATAAAGTGAGCCATTAAAGAAATGTATTTTCAGCTTGTTGTAGGATTTTCTTTAAGGTATTGTCAGTGGTGATTGAATGAGTTTTTACGCATGATTACTTGTATAACCAGCGGTGGCCTTGGCGGCCACTAGACAATGGCTTTGATAATGAAAGAAGTGAACAATCAAGCTCAAGAAATGTCTGCTGTGCCTACATTCATACAAAAGCTTTTGAGTTTTATAACTGCTGTTAAACAATCAGGAAATAACTGTACATTTCTCTGATTCAGTACATTTCTGTGCAGAAACTCTCTCTCTCTCTCTCTCTCTCTCTCTCTCTCTCATGGACCCTATTCACTGCGTACCCAAATGACTATTTTCTTTCCTTTTTTTCCTGCTAGATTCATAAAAAATCTTTTCTGCATGTTTGTGTGGAGTTACAATAGTATTATTTGTTTTGTTTTGTTTTTTTTGTTCTGTGCAGAAACTCACTCTCTCTCTCTCACTGACCCCATTCACTGCGTACCCAAATGACTATTTTCTTTCCTTTTTTCCTGCTAAATTCATACAAAATCTTTTCTGCATGTTTGTGTGGCGTTACAATAGTATTATTTGATTTTTCTTCTGTGCAGAAACGCTCTCTCGCGCTCTCTCTCTCTCGGACCCTATTCACTGCATACCCAAATTACTATTTTCTTTCCTTTTTTTCCTGCTAAATTCATACAAAATCTTTTCTGCATGTTTGTGTGGCGTTACAATAGTATTATTTGATTTTTCTTCTGTGCAGAAACGCTCTCTCGCGCTCTCTCTCTCTCGGACCCTATTCACTGCATACCCAAATTACTATTTTATTTCCTTTTTTCCTGCTAAATTCATGCAACAATCTTTTCTGCATGTTTGTGTGGAGTTACGATAATATTATTTGAATTTTGGAATATAACCACTGAAACAATCATAAAGTAACTGTCGACTTTCCGGATTTAGTACTTTTCTGCGCAGAAAGGCTTATATCACCCACTGATGACCACATCTAATCTTAATACATCATCAATCCAGCCTTAACTAATCATCCAGCAGGTGGCAGACACAACTATGGGATGTTACATAGGCAAAACAAGATTTCTTTTTTGGATTAATATGGTGCAACAAATGTCACCAAATTTTTGTGCAGAGAATCATGCTTGTATTAAACTGCATTCTAAATGACACTAAACCTTAAACCAAGACTGTCACCCCAAAATAACCAAAATGCTAGTACCATATGTTATTCACTCTGCCAGAAAAGCTAATTCCCTGTGTGTTGCTGTGCCGACAACAAAGGGCACCTTCCACTTGCATATAGTGACGCAAAGGGGAACATGACAAAGTGTCACTGTTTGACGGCCCTGTATTAGAAGGTGTTGTCTCGCAAAAGACTGGTGTGACCACAGATGAAAGACCTCCATTTGTACCTGTCTGTTTCCTCTTTGTAGTATTAACTGCCCATTGTTGTCAAGCCAAACAAGAAGGCCGGCCCCTATAGACACACACACTTAAACTGACTGCAGACCACAGCTGCACACACACTCACAAATGGAATTTACATTTTTCTGTCCGAGCCATATGCACCTGGTTTTTGCTCCTCTCTGACCGAACTTCATTATGAAGTACACCTTGCATTTATTACGTCCGCCAAGGACGTAGTAAAATCATTGGCGTTTATTTGTCTGTCTGTTAGCAAGATTACATCAAAACTACTGCACGGATTTTTATGAAATTTTCACCACAGATACATATTAGGCCATGGAAGACTCCATTAGATTTTGGAGGTGATCCGGATCCGGATTCTGGATTAGGATTTCACTCTGTAAACTACTTCATGGATACGACATCACGAAGTAAATCTAAGATCAGAAACCCACTATTTTGTTTCAGTTTGTGAATTTCATATCAGATTGCAACATCTTGATCAGTCAGTTATTCTGGATCAGTACGCAATTATTACATTATGCTGTAGAATCTGGATCCAGGTAAAGTCTGGGTCACAATGTGAATTACATATCTTTTATTCTGATTCCTCATCAACTCTTGGCGGACGCCAGAAATCTGATTGCTCTTGTTCATTAGTGAGTATCTCGTCGCACATATCTCCGGAATTGTCTCATTTGTAGGAATGAACGAAAATGACCAAATCTGATTATATTTGTCATCATCTCTGGAGTTATTCCATGATGTGAAATCTGTCGGCCGCTCCGGGCTACAGTCACCTTCTGACCTTGTCTGGGGTCCGTTCATCAGAGTATCGAATTAGTCCGACGTCAGGCCGGTTTGTGGTGGACAGATGAGACATTAGAAAGCTAACACAGCAAATAAAAAAAAACGCTGCGACATTGCGGTGATGTTTTCTCTCCAACCCCCTGTCCTCACGCGTCTCCTTTTCATTTTGTCTCACCCTCACTTACCCCGTCTCTCCTCGTACTCTGCCCCCCGTTCCTGCAGCCTCTTATACTTCACGCCCCGCTTTGATCAGCATTGCTTGTCAGCCAGAACCTCGCCTGTCTCAGCCAGTACGGCTGCCAGGACACAAGGAGGGAGGCGGTCCAAACATAAAGGCAGAGGAGGCGAGAGGAAGAGACAAGTTTGACAGAGTCACCTTGACTCCCGTGACAAATTTTATTTTGCAAAATCACAATGATGACAAAGCCTGGAGTGGAAGCAGCAGTGGATAAATGGGACAGAAGCGAGTGTCGTGAGAAGGAGGAATGAGCCCGAGCAGAAGAAGTGTAAACCTATACAGCTGCTCATTAAACGCCTAATGAAGCGGACGCAGATACCTGAGATAAACGTGGTCTCCACAAAGATTTAGATCTAAAATGTAGCTGAATGGACCAAAACAAACATTCTCTTTGGAGCCTTTGAAAAATATGTCTAATTTTTAATTAGCATTTAAGAGCTTTAGTCACATTTACCCGATTCCATTGAATGTGGCCATTGGGTATTGCGAAGACTGTCTGTCTGTCCATCTGTGCTCAGCATAACTCCAGTCCTATTATGGCCAGAGTCTTCAAATTCACAGAGAACATTCTTGGGACACAGACCTTGGACAAGTTCAAAGATGGCTAACCTTGACCTATTTTATGAGTTATTTTAAGTGGTTAAAAAGTCACATTCTGTTTCAATCTGTTCCATTTTTTTTGTTTTGAGTGGCAGAGGTGACAGCCAGCCAGAGTAGTGCGGCACCGTGGCGTCAGTGGCTGGTCTCTCTTAAAAATGCTTAATTTTTGTGTTTATAGAACATTATATAACAATTATAGAAAAGGCTGTTTTTGGAACAGAATAACACATCTGGTGTGATTTAGGAGACTAGCAGACGTTAGCATGGTGACATCACAGGCTGGTACCTAGCTGCACACTCTTTCATTTGTGTGTAAATATAACCTCTTTGTCGTATATTATGTAAAAGCTAGCAAGAAATAAACACTTTTAAAACTGAAAACGCTGTTTTTGGAACTTGATAACACCTCTGGAGTGATTTACAAGACATTTAGCGGACGTCAGCTTGCACGCTAACTTCCGCTAACTCAAAGCTAACTTCTGCGGTTGTCAAAAGCTCATAAACGTAAATATTGTTTATGATTGATTGATAGAGGGGATTTATTGAACATGTACAAATTGTGAGTAATAATTAATGTAAATAACAATAAATGTATAATATAATGTATAAAAACGACTTTGCACTGGGATACCAATTAAACAACTGGGAATTATAAAGAAGACAATGCTCATACAGCTGAGGGTATTTTAGCATTGCATTATATTACCAGTTGAAGACATTCTGTGTGACGTTTTAACTTTGACACTGCCAAATATAAAATAAGTCATGTATGCTCCAGTAAGTGTGGATTAAAAGGAAGCAAATTAAAAGTGTCACGTCTTTAGCGACATGTAATCCTGTATTCCAGTCATATGCGCCCTCGTATTCACACAGCTTGTTTGGATTCAAGCTGGAAGGTTACACCGACAAGCCAATCACCTGCCAGTTTACAACTCACATCACGCCACACTTAGCTGTTCACAAACACCGCTGTTCTCCTCGCCGCTCTCACTTTGTTGCTCGCGTTCCCTTTTCCCCCCTCTCCCAACCTCTCGCTGACACATCAGTAAGTACTCTTTGTTGTGAAATTCTGATAGATTTAAATATGCGGGAGGTAAAGTATGAAGAAACCTAAATGACACAGTGAGAAATATTTTCATACTGTATCTCTGTTTTAATGCATCTTTACTCTTGATGCATTTTTTTGTCTTTTTCTTCCCTTCGTGCGGGGAATTTCAATTATCACAGCAGTGTCAGTTTTCATTCCTGCAGGGTTAAAACTGCACCTAAGACACAAATGACTGCAATTTAAAGAGGTGTTCTTATATTTGATGCTTTAAAGTTGAGTTATTAATCTTCAAGGCGAAAGGCAGTGAAAACACACTGTGTGCCATTACATTCCTGTTAAAAGGCAAACGTTTGTCGCACTGTTGAATTTTTTGAGTAGGTTTTTAGCTTTTCAGTTCTTACACCAAAGATATTGCAAAAACCGTTGAGGGGATTTTTCTCAAATTTGGTTGTTATAATCTATGCCACCAGGAGAGCTGCAGTGCAAAGTTTTATGTAATTTTGTCTGTTTTTGAAAAATTTTTACCTAGTTTTTCCTAATTTAACAAAACAAAAAAATACTTAAATTTGTCCATCTGATTTTTCCAAAGGCTATTCAAGTAATCCTTTTCAAATTAGACTCATATAGGCTGTGCAGCTAGGAGAGGCACAGATATGCCACTGTGTTGCCAACAAGTACTCATAATGTAATGTGCTGACCTTTCACGGAGACACACGCCAAGTGACGAGATAACAAAAAATTACTTGAGGTCTTTATCGAGTCTACTGTGTCCAAGAACATTTCTCCTCAGAGGTTAACTTGTCAGGTCAGCATATTGATAATAGAAGATAATCCTTTTTTTTTTGTACGGTGTAATTTCACATTAGATTTATATCTGTCAACGGCATAAATTTAGGTATTCATGAATTCTAACCTGTAAAAGGAGGTATTGAATTGCAGATTTTGGTGGCTCAATGGGGGAGAGGGTATATCGTGCAGCAGATAAGAGAATATTTATAAAGGAATCCTTGAAATGGTGAAACAAGGACTGAATTTGGAACAAATCCTCTTTAGACATTACTCTTTTGGAAAAGCAGAGTGTCCACTTGAATTTTCAATAGGCGGTCAGATAGGGATCAATTTAAGAATTACACAAGGCTCAAAATTTAAAAATGCTCCAATCAGTTCCACAAGGTTCTGTACTAGGACCAATTTTATTCACTTTATACATGTTTCCCTTAGGCAGTATTATTAGACAGCATTGCTTAAATTTTCATTGTTACGCAGATGATTCCCAGCTTTATCTATCCATGAAGCCAGAGGACACACACCAATTAGCTAAACTGCAGGATTGTCTTACAGACATGAAGACATGGATGACCTCTAATTTCCTGCTTTTAAACTCAGATAAAACTGAAGTTATTGTACTTGGCCCCACAAATCTTAGAAACATGGTGTCTAACCAGATCCTTACTCTGGATGGCATTACCCTGACCTCTAGTAATACTGTGAGAAGTCTTGGAGTCATTTTTGATCAGGATATGTCATTCAATGCGCATATTAAACAAATATTTATTATATTGCATTTGCGCAATATCTCTAAAATTAGAAAGGTCTTGTCTCAGAGTGATGCTGAAAAACTAATTCATGCATTTATTTCCTCTAGGGTGGACTATTGTAATTCATTATTATCAGGTTGTCCTAAAAGTTCCCTGAAAAGCCTTCAGTTAATTCAAAATGCTGCAGCTAGAGTACTGACGGGGACTAGAAGGAGAGAGCATATCTCACCCATATAGGCCTCTCTTCATTGGCTTCCTGTTAATTCTAGAATAGAATTTAAAATTCTTCTTCTTACTTATAAGGTTTTGAATAATCAGGTCCCATCTTATCTTAGGGACCTCATAGTACCATATCACCCCAATAGAGCGCTTTGCTCTCAGACTGCAGGCTTACTTGTAGTTCCTAGGGTTTGTAAGAGTAGAATGGGAGGCAGAGCCTTCAGCTTTCAGGCTCCTCTCCTGTGGAACCAGCTCCCAATTCAGATCAGGGAGACAGACACCCTCTCTACTTTTAAGATTAGGCTTAAAACTTTCCTTTTTGCTAAAGCTTATAGTTAGGGCTGGATCAGGTGACCCTGAACCATCCCTTAGTTATGCTGCTATAGACTTAGACTGCTGGGGGGTTCCCATGATGCACTGAGTGTTTCTTTCTCTTTTTGCACCACTCTGCATTTAATCATTAGTGATTGATCTCTGCTCCCCTCCACAGCATGTCTTTTTCCTGGTTCTCTCCCTCAACCCCAACCAGTCCCAGCAGAAGACTGCCCCTCCCTGCGCCTGGTTCTGCTGGAGGTTTCTTCCTGTTAAAGGGGAGTTTTTCCTTTCCACTGTCGCCAAGTGCTTGCTCACAGGGGGTCATTTTGACCGTTGGGGTTTTTCCGTAATTATTGTATGGCCTTACCTTACAATATAAAGCGCCTTGGGGCAACTGTTTGTTGTGATTTGGCGCTATATAAATAAAATTGATTTGATTTGATTTGAAACTTTCAAAAAACCCCTCCCCATAGGGGTTTTTTTGTAGTAGGGAGATGAAAATTGGTACACATGTATGACTTGCATAGACGTACAAAAAAGTCTCTTGCACCATTGTCTACTCCAAACAAGAAGTCAGCCATTTTGAATTTTCTTGTCATTTTGCCATGATTTCCACACGTTGTATTTGAACAAACTCCTCCTAGGGATTTTGTCCAATGCACTTCAAATTTCTTTAACAGCATCCAGAGATGATACTAACCATAAGTTTTCGAAAGCTTTTCTCTATGTTGAAGGGTGTGGCCGCTATGGTGCTGCCATTTTGACCCTTCGCCATGGAACATCAAGTCATGATAACTCCTTCATGCTTTGCCTGATTGACTTGAAACTTCACATGTATGATGACGGTTGGCCCCTCAACACACCTGGCCCCTCTGTTTGTACACTGAGTACCCCCTAGTGGATTAACCATAAACATGTCATAACTCCTTCATGCACTGTGTGATTTGCTTGAAATTTGAACTGTGGATGAGTGGTTGCCCCTGTACGCACATGTTCACATCTGGTGCACAAGGGAACACACTGCCCCTGGTAGGCGGTTTGCGCGGACGAGGGTCCGTATATGACTGCTTGCAGTCCTAGTTTAAATTAAATCTATAAAATGTGAAACTTGCCGGTAAGTCATCTTTTTTTTTTTTTCCCAACTTTCTGTCCAGGCTGAACCAGAGGGTTTCTCCCATTTTCATCTCTATGTCTGCGCGGCCTTCCTCGTGCGGTGGAGGAAAGAGATTCTAGAGGAGAGGGATTTTCAGGTAAGGTGCAAAGTAGATAATTACCACCAAATTTCTGTTAATACTTCAAAGTTGAACAGGCAGGCACTTACAGTGTCCTCAGACAGAAGAAGGGGTGGCGACATAACCTCTGTCCTCCTCTGTTGGTTGGCGGGTATAATGATAATCTTTTTAACAGAACTAAGATGGAAATTCTGAGTTCTATTTTTAATGAAGTGCTGTAATGTTCACTCACACACATTCACACATCCAAGTGTACGCTTCCAGCGATGTAATAAAGGTTTCTAACCTCTGCTCATTAATCTACTCATTACACCGAATTGCTAATCATTTCCACCGGCCTGGAGGTACAGCAGACTGTTAGCCTGTAAGTTATCACAGTTCAGCATTAACACTTTGCAGTTTTGGTTTCACAGACTGTATTTTTTTTTTTTTTTTTTTTTTTTTTTTTTTTTGCTCACATTGTTACTGTGCGACTCCAGGAATCCATTAATAATATAATAATAATATAATAATTTATTAATTTATATAGCGCCAAATTACGAGTAATCGCCTCAAGGCGCTTCACAAACATTTAAAAGCAGAATAAAATGAAATAAGATTAAAACACAATAAAAAAAATTTAACCATAAAAGGTAAAAGAAGTAAAATAAAAAAAGACAAAATCATATAAAATACTAATGATAAAACAGGGAGAACAGATGTGTCTTCAACCTGCCTTTAAAAGTCTCCACAGAGTCTGACTGTCGTATCAGCACAGGCAGATCATTCCACAGAGCTGGGGCGCGGTGATAAAAAGCTCTGTAACCCTCGACCTTTTCTTCACCCTCGGGACACACAATAGTCCTGCACCTGTGACGCAGAGCCTAGCCGGCACATAGGACTCAACCAGGCCGGCCAGATAGGGGGGAGCCAGTCCGTGAACAATTTTATAGGCCAATAGTAACACCTTAAAATCCGATCTCAAGGAGACCGGAAGGCAGTGAAGGCATTCCAGAACAGGCGTAATATGATAAAACCTTCTGCTTCATGTCAGAAGTCTGGCAGCAGCATTTTGAACCAGTTGAAGACCCCTGATGCTGGACTGTGGTAAACCAGGAAACAAAGCATTACAATAGTCCAATCTAGAAGAAACAAAAGCACGAATCAGAGTCTCAGCATCAGCCATAGACAGGATGGGACGAATCTTTGCTATATTTCTTAGATGAAGCAAAGTAGTCCTCGTAGTGTCCCTAATATGGAGGTCAAAGGACAACGTAGGATCAAAAATTACCCCAAGGTTCCTCACTTTGTCAGTATGAATATATAACACATGAACCTAGGCTCAGCGCTAGCCTGATCAATTGATGCGATGTCTTGCTGGACCAAGAACCATCATTTCAGTCTTATCAGAGTTCAAAAGTAGAAGTTGTTAGACATCCAACTTCTCACTGCTGCGAGACAGTCCTGTAAAGATTTTATGTGGACAGGATGCAACTGAGTGTCCATCAGCATAGCAATAAAAAGCAACCCCAAACGCCACAAATGTTCCAAGGGGTGCCATGGTACAGGAAAAAAGCAGGGGACCCAGAACGGATCCCTGCGGAACCCCGAACTTCATGCCCCTAAAGTCAGAGGTAGTGTCGTTGCACAAAACATTGGGACCAGACAGATAAGACGTCAGCCACGCAAGAGCAGTTCAGTAATCCCGAAACTGTTTCTAGCCTATCAGTAGAATATGATGATCAACTTGTCCCCGTTGTTGTTGGGGGACAAATGTTGTACTTGAGGCAACCCGTAGCTGCGCTTCTTTCTGTACAACGGATCCCGTCGGATTGCAGAAGCTGGGAAGACCGGGCAGCTGCGCGCATGTCTCCATGTATAGCTGGAGTTGTCTCAGGAAGGACATCCGGTGTAAAATATGTGCCAAATCCCAATACGAATACGATCCAATTTGATGTCCCAGAGAAACTGGGACCAACTGAAAGAAGAACAACATTGTAGTGCACGATTACTGGATTGGAAAGTCTTTCAAACACTGAAATCATTGTCCCTGTTTTGGGCTGAATGATTAAATTCAGCGAATTAAACATTAATCCCATATGAGATTTATTTATTTTAAGTTATCGATAAGATAAATTGGTAAATTGGTGTCTGTGATTCAAACTCCACCTGATGGTGTATTTTCTCAATGAGCAATTGTTGACAGCTCTGCACTTTAGCTACATGATCTGTAAATTAGTATTGTGCACAGATCGGACGAGCGCTAAATGGCGATTCATACTTTTTATGAATGTAATTGTTAAATTTGGATGAATTAATTGAACTATTTATTACTATTTATAACTATTTATGTTTTAATTGTGATTTGCTAAGGGACTGCAGATGTAAATTAGCTTTAAGCTAACTCTGGTACAATGCATCAAATGGAAACATTTATGTTTTTATTGTACATGGTCCCTTTATAACAAAACTTTAAAACAAAATTAAACAAAAAACTGTAGCATGAACACAGATAATTCTGTCACTTAATTTGTTTATTGTCAAGTTGCGATCGCGGTAGCTCGCTAGCATAGCCCAGTCAGTACAGAGACTAACCATGCTAAATCAGCTAGATAGCGTGGATTTGGCCTGGAATTGCCCATTTTAAACATGCTTTTGAATATATTCTGCAATATGGGTTTATGATATATTATCAGGCTGCTACATATTTATTGATTTTGCTAAATAATTTAAAAGTATATGTGTACAATTTGACTAAATTAACAAGACTAAAAATTGTTTGGTTTATCTTGAAGTAGCATTAATAACCTTAACTCGTTTTGCCCCACTGGCAACAATTGTTGCCGAAGTGTATCACTGTCATTTTCTACTCACAATAAAAAAATCTCAAAGGTACTTATGCAACTTTTTCCACTTATATAAAAAAAAATCTGGGCATAAACGGGTTAATATTTAGTCTATCCAAAAATTATATAGAAATGTTTGGATGCACCAGTTTTCTGCCTGGGTGGTTAGATGAAAATACTAGAAAATATGATTGTTCCAGTAATTTATTGGATGTCACTATGCAAGTTCAAATATCACCTAAACTGACCGCATGATTAATGCCACATTTACTTGCAATTCTTATGAAGATGTGGCACATACAAGCCCTACACCATGGAGCATCTCACAGACATTTTTATCAGTGTAGTTTTATAGCAAAGTCTTGTAGACCGGATCCGTTAAATGGCTCTTTTGGGTCACTGTGCAGCTAGTCCTTGTGCGAGAAGTTGTGTGATAAACTGTGCGTGAGTTTCACGCTCAGTGTCTAAGAGGGATAAAGAATGATTCACTGTAATGGTTTTAATTAAAAATGCATGCAGATAGAAATTCATTAGTTGTTATCAAGCACAGTGAAGAGAGATACGACGGCTCTCTTGGTTGTAGGATTGGATTGGTTAAGCTGCTAAATGAAAAACAGGAGAAGTACAGCATCCCCCAAGTAATTTGCCTTCCGCCGTTCCAGCTCAGCTACCACACTGGCGCTAACTGCAGGCCTGAACGGTGTGGATAAGCTAGCATATACACACACACACACACTCACTTGCTCAGCCATAAATGCATATTTTCCATTTATTTTCTGTGTCATTCAGAGTCTCACACACACACTCACAAACTAATCTCGGTCTCAGACTGTACTTTTAAAAATGCACGCTCACGCATCGCGCGTCATACACATTTACATTCAAACACACGTGCTCTGTTCGTGAGCAGGGGTGCAGCGTCGCTTGCAACAGATGCGGCGAATGTTGTCATGAATCCTTTTTTGATATGATGCCGAATAAAAGCAAAACGTCAACCTTTCTCCTTAAACTCGCGTTGCATGCAAAAAGAGTTTCATAATTTCTGTCGTACAGTTACTACGTTGTTAAATTTTCTGATTATTTTTCACAAATGTTGTGAAGTATTGTCACTGCATGCCGCTAGTGTTAGCGCATGTAGAGAGCAGTTAGAGGCTTAACAAAAAGTGGTAATAACTACTGATGTAAAAGAAATTTATTATAAAGACACTTATAACTTATCAATAAATAAACCACTTTGTACCCAAGACCAAAATATGGCCATCGAGTATTCAAACAGGTGTAATTAATCCAGGTCCAGTGTGTAGAATTGGAGTCTGTGAGAGCCAGAATTCTTGCTTGTTAGCAGGTGATCAAATACTTATTTCATGTAATAAAATGCAAAATAATGATTTTAAAAATGATACAATGTGATTTTCTGATTAGATTTTTTGTCTCACAGTTGAAGTGTACCTACGATTAAAAAAAATTGTGAAAACTTGCAAAATCGACAGTTGATCAAATACTTATTTCATGCAATAAAATGCAGAATAATTATTTAAAAATCATACAATGCAAAATAATGATTTAAAAATCATTCCATGTGATTTTCTGATTTTAGATTCTGTCTCTCACAGTTGAAGTGTACCTACGATAAAAATTGTGAAAACGTGAGAAATTGACAGTGGATCAAATACTTATTTCATGCAATAAAATGCAAAATAATTATTTAAAAATCATAAAGTGAGTTTCTGATTTTATTCTGTCTCTCACAGTTGAAGTGTACCAACACAAAAAAAAATTGTGAAAACTTGCAAAATCGACAGTGGGTGAAATACTTATTTCATGCAGTAAAATGCAAAATAATTATTTAATAATCATACAAGGTATTTTTCTGATTTTTTTTATAGATTCTGTCTCTCACAGTTGAAGTGTACCTACAATAAAAAAAATTGTGAAAATATGCAAAATCTACAGTGGATCAAATACTTATTTGCCTCACTGTAGCCATAATGCTTGAATTGCTAAATGTGTTGAGGATATTTATTTATGTATTAACCAATGGATGTTTAAGGCAGTTAAGTGGTTAAGGCGTTGGAGTTGAGACCAGAAGATCCTCGGTTCAAATCCCAGCTCGATTCCCAGCTAGTTGCTCCCTGTGTACAGTGAGCACCTTGTATGGCAGCATCCTCACATTGAGGTGAATGTGAGGCATTATTGTAAAGTGCTTTGAGCATCTGATGCAGATGGAGAAACACTATATATAAATAAATGCACTAAAGGGAAAGAAAGTCTTTCACTAAAGGGGATTTTTGGACAAGCTCTCCCAAACAAAACCTAATCAAAGTTTAAGCTGTCATCATCGATTTCATGGCCATCAGTGTACGCTCTTGATTTTGGCCATCTGATGGCCATTCCATTTGGCCATTCCATGTGATTACATTAGTAAACACCATGGAATAGTCGCCACAGTGAGGATCAGTGCTGTTAGGCCAAATGCCGATGTAAAATTATTAGCTTGTTGTAAGCTGAAGCTCAGTTTGAAGACACTTTTGATGAGGAAACACACCAAGTGAGCGAGGCGAAGGAGGGACAAAAGTGACCAGATTTTTGTTTCACTTTAAATTAATGGTGTGTGAAAACCTGTGGACCTTTGTAAATGTCAGCGCCTGTCTTCAGATCAGTAATGTGTGGCGAGCGCCTTGAGTTAGGCTGCCTTGATAATAAGGAAAAGGAAGAGGCACAGCAGAGGACCTCGAGTGTTCGGGAAATGTCAGCACTATTTCAATCCACGTGAAGAGACAAGGCCTAGCGTTGTTTGGCAGTCATTTTCATTTTGTGAGAAATATGCAAACATATGTTGGTCACAGGGTTTCTGCTCGCACGCTGCCTGGAAGCTTGAATTTGATGATGCTCATTTGTTTAGTTTTTACTGAATATTTTTGGGGGATTGAAGCCATACAGCATGAGCGTGGTGTCATGAACCCTTCCCGTCTGTGCCCTTCGACAAGATGCTTCATCTGCATTTTTTTTCACTCCACCCAGCTATAAATAGACTTTGGCTTTGGCAAAGTCCCACCCAGGGTGAGTTGTAGACTTTGCTCTGCTTCAGTCATTGGAATCTGGAGTTGCGCACCAGCACCAGTGGGCCTAAGGGCCATATACAGGGGTGCACATAACTGGTACTCATTGTGCTCGTGTGTGCTAAACATCATCGATGCACAGCAGAGGGAAACACTTTTCCTACAATCTGTCATTGCTTTCCCCTTATGATGTTCTTCCCTCGTGTTTTCTACTATGCATAATTTATTTTTAGCACGCACAAGCACCTTGAGCACCAGTTATGTGCACCCCTGGCTATATAACACTTACAGTTGTGGTCGGAAGTTTGCATATACTCATCATGGACATGAATGTGATGGTACTTTTCAGCTTTTACTGATGTCCTTGAACTGTTCTTTTGCCAGGGTGGAATGATTGTACAGTATACATAGACTTTAAAAAAGAAACAAGAATGGAGTACACAAATTTGGATTAGTTTTGGATCATCTGTAATCCACACAGGGTCAAAATTAAACATAAAGGTTCAAATATATACATACATCTCCACTAATATTTTGTTAAATTTCCCTTAGCAAGCTGCACCTCAACCAGATCCTTTTGGGAGCCATCCACAAGCTTTTGGCATAATTCTGACTGGATATTTGACCACTCTTCTTGGTAGAATTTGTAGAGTTCATTTAGTTTGGTTGGTTTCCTGGCGAGAACCCAGCTTTTAAGCGTTGTCCACACATTTTCAATAAGGTTGAGGTCAGGGCTTTGGGAAGGCCATTCCAGAAGCTTAACGCAAACTTCCAAGCACAACTGTACTGCTAACCTTGGTCTTAGTCGCCACAGAGTACCTCTGAAACCATTGTCACCATTCTGGCCACAGCTCCCAGAAGGTTAAACTTTCTCATGAGTCACAAGTGAATTACATCAACTCTGATAACATGTCTAAGTTACCACTTGCAGAATGTTGTTTTCATGTTGAGGTTAGTAGTTGATCTAAGAGTCAGCTGTTCCAACTCTGTGCAACACCATGTCAGCACTGTGTGGTAGCTTGATCGTGTGCAGTTTGAATAGTCTCTCGACAGACTATTTCCAACACATGATACAAATAACTATGATGGAATAAATAATTGAGTTGACAGAGATCTATCTGTAAACAGGGATCTTGTATCATTATGGTTGGAAAAATGATATGTTGTAGAACTGTACTCTGTTCATGCGTAAGTCAGTTCAATTTATTTAAGAAAATCACAACACATTGGCAACAGTGGTAAACAAAAATTCCCTCAGTTGTTTTTGACTATAGGAAGAAACCTCAAGCAGACCAGACGATGTGAGGGGACCATCTACTTTGGTAGAAAAGTCACATTTTGTTGTTTTTGAACAGAACATGCTTAATGAGTATCTCATAAGTTAGAATTGAAGTATAATCAGGTTTCGCCAAGAGCCTTTTACGATAGACTTTCATGGCATAAGAGGGTTAATGATCAGGATCCGTTTTTACCTTTTTATATCTTCATTTTGATTTCATTATCTGTTTCAGAAAGATCTCCATGAAAATATGAAGAATAATTAATTATAACCTATAACTGCAATCATAGAGCGAGTTCCTCAATTGGAACGCTTAAGCTCACCTGGTAACAGTTGGTGTTGGTTATATTAACACCTGTTAATATAATGTCGTCTAATATATCAACACCACACGTTACAGGAATGTAGTATTGAAGTCTTCGAAATTTTTGACTCGGGGGGCAAAAGTTCTGTAATGAGAGAAAACTCATTACAGAACCTCATTTGGGGCCGAGTAGCTCGGAGAAGTGCAGCTTCATTTCAAAATTCCTTTCAGTGCCGTTATTTGGTGCGTCCGTGTAAAATTTGACAAACATTATTTTTGGTTTGTAATTGCTTTGTTTATCCTTTTCACAACATACTGTGTTTCTTTCCTTTTTTAACATTCTAAACAAATTCAGTAACATGTTCCCATTAACTGCTCCACTTTGCAGTTTCCAGTGAAAAGGTGGGTGCGTCCTTTGATTAATTGTGTACTTTTTTACTCATTCATCACGTCACGGCGGCTCCCCCCCCCACCCCCCCCCCCCCCCCCCCCCCCCCCCCCCCCCCCCCCCCCCCCCCCCCCCCCCACCCCCCCCCCCCCCCCCCCCCCCCCCCCCCCCCCCCCCCCCCCCCCCCCCCCCCCCCCCCCCCCCCCCCCCCCCCCCCCCCCGAAAGTGAGACAAGGCCACCCCCAGTAAACAACTTTTAATAACCGCTCTGTTGATTGAGCACTGCGCCGTATGTAGCATATGAATCTATTTGTGCCAAACCATGAGGGCAGGAAAAATGAATACAGAGGAGTTAATATTGTGGAAGTAATTATGTCACCAAATCCAGCTTGCTATTGTTGCTCTCCGTTACTGATGCCGAAAGTTTGCCGCAAGCCTTAACTTGCGTTTGTTGAATTATCGCGGCGTAACGTTTTGATGAGCAAAGCTGCTTTGTTGAATCAGAAGCGATCAGTCACAGTAGACGTAATGGATGAGTGTTTGTGCGCGAGTGTTTGTTAGTTAAATAACAGAGTTGTTGTCTCCCTGTTGATCAATGTGCGCCATCGCCAGCAATCACCTAAAAGCATATCAGCCGAAAAACAACGGCCCGGAGGATGATTAACGTGCTGCCCCGCGTGTCATTACGGAATTTATCTCTGGCAGAGCTTTATTCGCAAGGAAGAGGAAAATGGAGAGAGGCAAAATGTGGGGGGTGTTTGTCCAGAGATGACAGAGCAAGACGACTCGAGACGCCGTCAACACACACATGTAATGTTGACCTGCTCGTATAAAATCAGCCGACTGCAGCAGAGGAGGCGGAGAATTGGCTTTGTCAGGAAAAGGCAAGAAAGCAGTTTTGAGGAATAGCTGGGTCATGATCTCAGACATAAATATTGAATTTTCAATTTGAATGCTCTTACACGCAGTCTGAGCACGACCTGATCCATTTTGGCAACCCCCTTTATTCAGGGGCGATGAACTCTTGATTAGTGTGGCATTAACCTTTCTGAACTTGGCAGCGGTGAAGGCTGACTCCAGCTGAACTGTTGAGGCACTGTATTCATTTTCCAGACGTCCCCGCACGTCATTACAAAGCGTCTGTATGTTCCTATTGCACATTATGAGGATTAGTAGTCGACATGAGATTCTAAAGGCGTTGATGTACAGTATGAAATCACAGCGGACAGATTAACGCACGTCTCCAGTCATTTAGATTCGTACGTGAAGCGTGCGAAACGGCGACACTGTAATAACAATCATTGGATTCTCTCATTACATCACTCGAGAAGCTGAGCGAGGAGTCGGTCTGTCTGGATTTGCAATTGTCCTGAATCAAGATGAAGATTCAGGCTTTTGGTGACTTCCTGGTCTGTCAAAAGTGTATTGTGTATGCGATAGAAGTGTCAAACTTGTAGACCGATTAGCTACTGTCAGCTAGAGCTGAAACAACTAATCGATTTAATCGATAAAAATCGATTATTAAAATAGTTGTCAACTAATTTAGTCATCAGTTAGTTGCTAAATAGCTTTGTTTTACCGCAAATGTTTTGTTTCTTCCATATAATCAACCGAGCTTTGCTTTGAATCTTGAACCAATGAAGGAGTGCTTCGAGCTGCTGCTTCGTTGGTTTCATTTCATTTTATTTTGCTTTATCTTCATTTTTCTCCACTAAAACCTTACAGAGCATATGTCTGTGAGGAATATTTACCTTTTTTATGTTAAACTGACCTGTTATGGTCTTCTGAAACAGTTGATAGATGTATTTATGCTAACGCCGATGGTAGCACGTTAGCATGTCTATGGCGTTTTCAATGTTAAAGTTAGCATTAAGCTGCTGGCATTTCAGCATGTTTGTGCATTTGTTTTCTGTATAATAATTAATGGCTCAGCATTTGTTGTTGTAAAAGAGTTAAATGTATTACAAATTATAATATTTTTAAATGTATTTTTATTTATATATTAATAATAATAGCAACAATAATAATAGTATAATAATAACTAATATTGCTAGATTACAATTTTAGAGAAAGAGACATGAGTCACATGTGTCATTGTGAAATGACCACATAGTTTACAAGTTATACAGAGAATGTTGCACATATAATGAGTCAGGCTACAGTTTTTGATTTAGGTTTTATGGTTAACTGGTTATGCTAATTGCTCATTTGCAGCAACAAAATACCTTTTTTCACCATATTTTTTATAACATTTATATGTTTCAATGTTGTTTTATGGCAACTCAGCATTTTGATAAAGCAATGTCATTTGAAATAATTATTTTTGTTCTTTATTATAAACTGTTTTATTCTTTATTTTATATTTCACATTTGACGATTTGTTGATTTTCAAGTATTTTAAGTTTTCAAATAATGTTCTGTTGTTAAATAAAGTGATGGAAGAAGAGAAAAATTGTTTCCCTGGCACATTTTTTAAAAATTCCCCGCTAATCTGATTAATCAGTTAATCATGTCGAAACCCCATCAGATTCATCGATGATCCAAATAATCGTTTGTTGCAGCCCTACTGTCAGCAGGGGCGTTCACGTGTCTAGGTCCTCAGCCATTGAGTTCAGGTGGCGCCCGTGAAGAGCTTGTGGAGTCATGAGGTCCATGGACAGAGGTGTTTGGGAAAACATGTTTGCAGAGTGAAATTCCAAGTCCTTCAGCTACTAGTGCTTCCTGTATTACTGTTTAATTGAGAGACGAACACTAATTAGTGACCTATGGTGACTAGATGTACTAGGTATTCTTTGGTACTGTTAGCTTGATGACGTTTGATGCAGTTACTCGTCAAGAAAACGGCTACACAATCCCCAAAAATATGCTTTAATAAAACACCTGAACTAAGAAGTTAGCCCATTAGCTGGAACCTGGGTAACTCTAAGATACTGCATTCCATCGAATGCAGTATTGCCAATGCACCCATGCATCAGCCTTCCCCTTTTAGGCATAGTTCCGAGCAGAACGCCCTGGGTGTTCCAGCGTGCGAGTGTGGTAGTCAGCTAGGAATGAAACTGAACTTTGAAAATATTACAAATAACAACAAAGCCACTGTGCATAAAATCAATTGAAACAAGAAAACTGGCTGATCTTGAGCTTTTAACTTTTTTCTTTTGAAAACTAAAAATATCACTGTAAATGCTTCAGTACACACAAGAAGCCCAGACAGCTGTTTTAGCAGTTGGATTGTTTTTGAGTGCCAAAGATTGAGAACTTGTCTGGCATTGACTGGTGCTGATTGGAAGCAAAACTCATGTCCATTGAATGTGAGGTTGGACTATTGACAGCACAGAGATCTAGTAAGACCTCTTTGTCATGGAGGAATGTTTGTATAGCTTAACTTTAAATTCAGCCATAAAAAATGTGTATTTCTGTGAGTCATCTGCCCGGGTTAGATAGCCTCAGCACCAAACACCCACAACTCATGATCTGTGTGTACTGAAATGTTTCAGTCAGTATAACCACCGTCCCTTTTCGTGCTTTAGTCACACTCCTACAGTTTTTACATATCTCCATAGCTTTCTCTTTCAGGGGAACAAAACTTCAAGAGTGACTGTTTTCTACAGTTTTGGCCCAACGCTGATTTGATGCATATTAATCTCGGAAAAATACATGAATGTCAATGCACGGTCATCCCGAATAATTTACACCCATCTCACAAGCACTGTCAGAGCTGTGTGCAAAGTTTTGCACTTTAGGGTTTGAGAAACCAAACTAATGGCAAAGACACCGCGGAGCACTTTGGTTGAGTTGTGGCAATGCGGCAGAGACTTATTCTGTGAAGAAATGGCAAATAATGTTTGGATGCTTGTTTTATTTGTTATATTTATGTGCATTCAGCTCATCACAACACAAAATTAAGTTTGCCGTTGTTAGGTAATATCTGTGCTAATTCCTTATTTTATGTTACTTATCAAGTATTTGCCTTTGGTATTTGATTAGAAGTCTCTGGGATCTGGTTTAAAGTTTAAAAATAAGAGCTAAGTGTCACTTCCATCACTTATGTCTAAGTTTTAGATACAGGGAGGGCTCCCCTTATCTGTGTAACATTAGAAATGTGAGACTAAACCACACCCACTGTAAGCGCCCACATTATGTAAAAAGTGCTGTCTGAGCCTTTCACAAGATGGGTTTCTGGTTTTCATTTTGACCTTTAATAAATCCAAAATGAGGAATACAATGGTTTGGTTCTTGGTAAGGGGCAGTAAATTACATAAAGAGCCGGGAGAAATTACACCGTTATGGTTTCACTACAAAAGTACGTGTCGTAGAATCAATAAATAGTGATGCAAGTCAGACTTTTGTCACATCCAACTGCGGGAAGGTTCAGCTGTTAGCTTGACCACGTTGACGTGCTGCCTGTAGCAATAATGCTCTTCGACCGGTTTGACGTTAAAATGCTTTTATTATGAAGCCCATTTCTAAAATACATGACTTTAAGATAAACAGAGGTAAAGTGTTAGATGTAGCGGATACACAAACTGTGTAAAAGGTGGCACTTTGAGGAAGCAAAAATGTTGGAAACATGCTTAATCAAGACCCAAAGTACATTACTTATACATTATTATTGGACATTAAAGAAACATGAGGAGTGCATGTGGATCTGTGAGTACATGGACCAGGATTTGTTGTTTAGGCTGTCAGGAAACTTCATCTGAATCCTCCCAGGCCATCTAAGCTATACATGGGTGTCAGCCTCGGCTGGTGAAGTAACCTGTGATGGACTGGAGTCCAGTACTTGTACACTGTCGTCTTCTTTATGTTACAGTATCCAGGGATAAACAACGACCCGACATGACTCAGGGCTTGTATAGGACTTCCTACTTGTAAACACAATACATTTAGGCATGTAGATATGGTCAAGAAGTTTAAACCAAGCGTCAGAATGAAGATGTTGATTTAAGTGGGGTTGTTGGTCGTGGGCACAGGTTGATTGGCTGCCACTTTGTTGAGATTTTCACACACAAGCATCTCTCGGGTCAACAGAGTGTTCCGAAACCAGAGTAACATTCTTGTTGTCATTCTTTGAAATCACGTTGTTGATGGCTGACTGGTTAGAAAGGCTCCATCACATCAAACAACCACTCGTTATAACCAACCAACCAAGTCCAACCAGATGGTCGACAGCTGCAGAAGACCAACACCAGGTGCTGCTGCTGTCAGCTAAGAATGGGGACCCTGAAGCTGCAGTGAGGGCGGGCTCACCAAAATCAAACAAAGGAAGATTGGAATAACGATGAGTCTTAATTTCCACCATGAGGTTCAGATGGCTGCTCAGAATTCGGTGTCCGAAAATACGAAAGCACAGATCCATCCTGCCTCTCGGCTGGTGACAGTGCAGCAACTATGCGGCAAAAGCGTCTCGTGAAGTAAATGAGACGACCTCGTATAAGCGCATATGATGAAGGCATGTTTGACTTGTTTCGTGCAAAATCAAGACCACGGAAACCTGCTTCATGTTTTACGAAGGCAACATATACGTCAATGGAACACTGCAGCGCGCTGTCTGGATGCAATATGGCACAAAAAAAAAAAAATAATTCATTAAAACAGACAAAGATTTCAGTCCTGGCAGCAAAACTACAATGTTACCTAACGGTCCCGCTATGTGTTAATCAGAATGTCCACACACACCCTTTTTCTTTTGGTTTTTTTTTTAACAAGCTGACTTGGCCGTGTCATCCTGTCGGCTCTTACCTCCGCATGCTACAGTGCCCCACTCCTACATTAGTACCCACTGTTTGCCAGAGTGCCCATTTTGTGTAATTATATGAACTACAGCAAGCTAATGGCCCTGACAGAGCTGTGCCTAGGCCCATTACACCTCAGGGTGCTGCAAAACACCATTACCACCAGCGGCAGCAGCAACCTGGAGTGTTCGCACACGTAGGCTCGGAGTCACCATGTGTTCACCTGCGTGCACGCTCGTGCAGACATGTTGGCTTCAAGAGGTCAGAGGTGGGAATCATGCATGTGGAAGAATCCTCCGCTCCCGTTTGTTTGTTTGTTTTTTTCTCCCTCTGTTGTGTTTGCGCACAGCGCACCTGTCATTTATCTGCCATTAATTTCTCCTGGGCTGGTGCCGCTCGCTGCTGGGCGCGGCGGTCAAAACCACAGGACGAACATCATGACACCTCGCCCGACTC
Organism: Thalassophryne amazonica; assembly: GCF_902500255.1. Taxonomy (NCBI): domain Eukaryota; kingdom Metazoa; phylum Chordata; class Actinopteri; order Batrachoidiformes; family Batrachoididae; genus Thalassophryne; species Thalassophryne amazonica. Next base: position 19,955,253 of record NC_047124.1, on the reverse strand, counting down.
GACATCTCATTCTGCCGGCAAATAGGCTATTTGGTTCACAGGCAGCACGAGCTTTGAGTTTTATTTTTATGCGAGTTCAGCAGAAGCCATGCGCACGCCTGATAGCTTCAGTCACTGTGTTAATATCGTTTCTGCTCACATTTGAAGCTTCAGCACAGACAACTAATGGCAACATCAAGCTCAACATGATGTTTTCCAACTCATTCTTATCTCATTTAATGGAAAATGGTAATATTGTTATTTATAAAACATGTTCAGGTCACACCATCCAAAGTGGTGTACAACATGAAAATACAGTCAAACACAACAAGCTTAAAGAAATGTAATTATTAAACTTAATAACAGAGATTGAGGGCCCTATCTTGACTATCTATACCTATAACTATAATTTTGCAATTTAGATAAGATAGAATTGTATTAATCTCTTGGGAAGACTCCCTCAGGGAAATTGCGGTTCCAGCAGCATTGTATTCCAGCACACAGGGTAAGAAGCACACAGCATATTAAAAGTGAAAGTAAAAAACAATTTGTAAATATAAATACACACATATATATACCAGAAATACTGCTCACTACTGGTTTACTGGCTACTACTGTTCTTCTCCTTCCCCTCCCCTGTCTTCCTGTTACTCCTCCTCCCACTGAGTGAGGAGCTTTTCAGTCTGTTGGGAAGGAGCAGTCTGTGGCTGAAGAGGCATAAAATGGCGTAAAATCAAAGCTCAAAGTAACTCATAGGTTGAAATGGATGGTAATGTCTGTAATTACCTTTAAGAGCCAGGCACGCTGGAAACTGGCATTTTGCTATTGAGGTGACAAGCTATTTAGCGAATAAACTGATCTACATGCAGATCATCAAAATGTGCAACCAGATTAATTATGGCAGCAGCCACCAAAGCTCCATCTGCTCCTCAGTCACCCCCAGAAAACCAGTGTGAGAGTATCGAACAAACTGTAAATATTAATGTTTTGCAAATGGAAATGCTTCAATTTGAAAAAGTCTACATTTTATCAAAATAAGGGGCGTCTAAAACTTGTGTGGTACTACATAGGCCTTTCTTTTATGTTAAGTAGCAGGTTACTCTTTCATCACAGATGTTACACTCGTTTACTGGTAATACTGATAGGTTCTCAAAATATTACGACAGTCTTTAAAAATATGTTTCCTTTTTCTTTATAATACATTGTTGTAATAACTTTTGTCATGATTATAACTTTAATCTCACACTTGACATTTAAATCTTTTTTTTTTCTAACAGTTATTTATCTAGCATGAAGATACTGATGAATTGACATTAAATATTTGAGCAGTTGTACAGAGGACGTAATTGATGCTGTGAAACAGGCTTAGCCTTGTAAAGAGTTTGGTTTTAAAAATAAAGATTTGGATTCAAGTGTATCACACTTAACTACGTCCTTGGCCGTCTGTAACCATTGTCGCCCCATTTTCCTTGGAAAGAGCATTAGTACCAAGTCTATTGACAATCTGCTTTCCTCTCTGTATCAGTACCCATTAAGCACTTTAAGCCTCGCCAAGCGTAGGAGATGGTGAGCTAATTGCCTTTTTCCCCCCTATTTTACTGCATACAGTTGTGGCGGATCAATGTGAGTGTGAGTATTGCGGAATAAATGGATATATATGCCCGAACAAACACAAGCATCCAGACATGTAACGAGGGGTAGACGCACACACACACACACACACACACACACACACACACACACACACACACACACACACACACACACACACACTCTTTCCATCCTCCAATTTACTGTCTGACCTCGTTTCTTCCCTGCAGCACACGTTCTCTGCTTTCGTATTGTCGCCGCTTACCAACTCTGTTCTTCCAAGGCTTTAATTATTTTGGTGCGCAGCACCACACCAGATGCAAACATACGTTGAATTTCACACACAGTTTAGAGCACTGCCACCTGCGTGGACGATGTGCAGCATTTCCCCCCCGACAGCGAGATGTATGCAATTAAAGCGTATTAAAGTCATTAGCCCAACAGAAGTGATGGCCAACAGATGGTTACCATGTAGAAATAGGCTCTTAATGAAGTTCCTCCGTCACTGTGGGTCTGTGTTTGAGTGCGTACGGGTGTGTGGTGTTACTGCTGCAGCATTTGATTAGATGCTGGTTGGTCCTTTTCCTGTAGCACAGTAATTAGTGCCTATTGTTGATTCATAAAAATGGTGAATTTTCTCCCTGAATGTTCATTCAGCTTCGTGTCACAGGTGTTACGTGAACATCATCCGCAAGGAGCACGTTTTATATTTGAGGCCCAGCTGTTTACTGTCCCAAAAAACTACATGTCAGTAGTTTAGCAGATTTATTCTTGAGTTGCTTCCACCAATTCGTAGGTTGATGAAATTCAGTGAGTCTTACTGTTGAGTTACACCAACATGGATGCACCTCTCTCAATTTTTATCCTCTTCCTGTTGGTGTCGTCTCCCTGTTTCTAACCAAAAGAGGTAAACATTGTGGTATGTACGTTATAAATGTTGGTTTTTGACATCAACTTCTCAATGTTTGAAGGACAGGCCAGCATATAAAGAGGAATAAAGTTGAAAATAGTTATCTAGCTCCAGTTAGATAATGATTAGGCTAAACAATGTGCCCAGCATAGCCTAGCTTGTTAACTACCTATATAGTTGAACGATGCACAGAGACACTATCTGAAGCAAGATCATGTTGTTGGTCTTTGGAGCAGGTCTGTGGGTTGACGATGTTCTCACCATCCTTCGCTTCAGCTTATCTGAGATTTTTCTTGGCCTGCCACTTCGGGCCTTAACTAGTACTGTGCCTGTGGTCTTCCATTTCCTCACTATGTTCCTCACAGTGGAAACTGACAGCTGAAATCTCTGAGATAGCTTTTTGTATCCTTCCCTTAAACCACGATGATGAACAGTCTTTGTTTTCAGGTCATTTGAGAGTTGTTTAGATGCTCCCATGTTGCCACTCATTAGAAGAGATGCAAAGAGGGGAAACATTTGCAAATGGCCACCTTAAATACCCTTTCTCATGATTGGATTCACCTGTGTAAGGAGGTCAAGGGCCAATGAGCTTACCAAACCAATTTTGTGTTCCAATAATTAGTGCTAAATGTATTCAAATCAATAAAATGACAAGGGTGCCCAAATTTATGCACCTGCCCAATTTTGTTTAAATACACTTTCTGTAAATACTAGAAATTTCATTTCACTTCTCAAATATCAGTGTGTTCCTTTGCTATATGATATATTTAACTGAAATTTCTGATCCAGACAACCAATGATTTATAAAGGAAAATCATGAAAATTATCAGGGGTGCCCAAACGTTTGCATACAACTGTCATTTTACAGGTAACCAAGGATCTGCTAGACTTGGATTGACACGTTGACAATAGACAGGCCACAAGACACAAGTCAGACTTTAATCAAGATATTTGCATTATCTTTTGAGGTATTGACAAAAATTATTCAAACTATTCAAAGTAATGCCCCCACCACCACCACCCCAACCCCCTTGTGATGGTGTTTCTGTATTTTATATGTGTAATTGGTTTAATAGTTTGGCATAAAAGGATAATTCCTACGTCCTGTAGGAAGGCACCACAGTTCTCCAACTGTTAACAGAGAAAAGCCGCACATTCAAGGACTGAGTTTAGGATTGAAAAAATAGATTTGTGCTTGTGTGTGTGTAAGAAAGGGTTAGCTGTACGGATGCTCCGCTGCATAGAGATGAGAGGAAGTAGAGCAGAATTCCGATCTCGCCGTCTGTTCACTCCTCCGTTCATCTCACCATGCCTCAAAGTGAAAATACTTCATCTTTCAGAAAGCAAGGTCGAAGCCATGAGGTCGAGCTTTCACAGTCAAACTTGAGGTCATTTTCTTTTCCGTTCTCCCTCTTACCATGTACAATAGCGTTTTAAGTGCAGAATTAACGAGACAACGGAGTTCGATAATGGTTACGTGCCACCGTGCTTTACAAGAAATCTGACTCTTCAGTCCACACGACTGGTTTGTATTTTATGACGCCGGAGGCACATTTTGGGGTTTTTAACGGCGCTCACTCAGGCTGCGAATTCCCGGAATGGTTTCAAAACATTCCAAGCCCATCATTGCAATTCTTTCCAACTAGTTTCCCGGTAGCGCAAAGAAAAGTGACACTGTATCTGTTTGTTGTTTTCACCTGCGGCCCCCAGCGCAGCTGAGGTGGATTTATCTCTTAGGGTCACTGAGAATCCAAAGGTGACACTGAGTCGCTGTCTCATGTGTAAATTTTATCTGGCATGGCAGAGCTTTGAGCTTAATGAGTTGAAGGAGTCTCGTAACTTTCCACCCTTCCACAGAATACAAATACTTTTTTTTTGGTCGAGAAGGCATTGGGGTCATCGCACCGGCTCATTAAAACGAGCAAGGTGGGGGGGAGAAGAAAAAATTTATGGAGCCAAACACCTTAAATTTAATGTGTAGGAGTGCTGTGCTGTAATAAATACCCACTTAAGTAGCAAGTCCTTGTGTAGTTTGACTTTATACGCGTGGGGAATGTACGAAATAAAGTCACATTCAAGCACACTACGATACGGCGAAGGCCGAGACACGCCCTGAGATTCGTTGGTGGTTATCGCAAAACTCCATAGCATGAAGTGGATGAGTGTCCAACTCCCCAAAATGGGACACAAGTCCATTCGAGTATTTTGTCTGAGGACACAGACTGGTAGCGTGACCAGGAATCAAACCCAGGTCTACATATCAGTAGCCCAACTACCAGTATGAAGGGTTGCATCCTTTGCAGACTGCTTGACAGTTGGAAGAGTGTGAACAGCAGGAGACACAGTTAACCCCGTGATGTGATTATCAACACCCTGATTGGTTGCAAACCCTGTTGTCACGGCAGTGATTTGGACCTTGACGATGAAAGCGCTTTGGACAGCGATCCACAGAAACACACACATTCCCACACGCCCAGTCTGGTTTATTGCTAACCGGTCTCATTCCCCTTTGAGAGCGAAAGGGTCTTAGTCCAGGAGATTGAACCTGTGTGTGTGTGTGTGTGTGTGTGTGTGTGTGTGTGTGTGTGTGTGTGTGTGTGTGTGTGTGTGTGTGTGTGTGTGTGTGTGTGTGTGTGTGTGTGTGTGTGTGTGTGTGTGTGTGTGTGTGTGTGTGTGTGTGTGTGTGTGTGTACGTGTGTGTGTGTACGTGTGTGTGTGTACGTGTGTGTGTGTACGTGTACGTGTGTGTGTGTGTGTACGTGTGTGTGTGTGTGTACGTGTGTGTACAAACACTAATGTCCAGAAGAGGAATCCGGGGAAAAGCTTGAGCTCCACGGAATTACATTTGACACTTTGTTCTTTCTGTTTACCTCTTTCTCCTCTCACAGCTGTTATTAAACCGCTTTGAGTATCAGCTGGCACACACACACACCCAAAATATCTGTTTGATGTGATTCCTTACTTTGCTTTTGAATCATTTTTAACTCCTTGGGTTCAGTCCGCGGCTTTCCCCATGTGATTTCCTCGACACCAAATCCCGGCGTTTCCAAGATATTTAGAATGCAAGAAACGGAATGTCAATTTTGATTCGGGACTGTTGTGTATTCCCTAATTTTCATTTCTCACAGTCAGGTATTTTTTTTCTCTCTCTGACAGGGTCTGATGATCCTTCTGCAGAACCTTCCCACAATGCACTGGGGCAACGAGGAAGTGAGCGTGCTACTGGCCGAAGCCTACAGGTTGAAGTTCGCCTTCGCCGACGCCCCCAACCACTACAAAAGATGATAAGCGGCGGTTCTCGGCGGCCCTTTCCACTCCTCCTCCTGCCCCTTCCTCTGCCGCACTCTTCCCGCTGGACTCCGAGGCCGCTCATTTTGTTAACCCCGCAGTCCAGCATTCTAACATACTGATGTGGAGCTGTTTTTTAAAAAAAAAAAAATTTCTGATCTGCTCTGAAACGTGCACTCCTGCAGTCCTCGACCTCCAAGCCGCGCCCCCCCCCCCCCCCCCCCCCCCCCCCCCCCACTGAAGAACCTGAGACTTTTGGCCGACGTTTGGTTGGCTCGAGTCGCCGCCTCCGCAGTACAACCTCAGGCCTCGTGCAGGTCCGGGGAGGCAGTCGGGCTCAGATACACACATTTCTCTTCTTCTTTCCAGTCCAACGGCAGTACATGTTTTTTTTCTTCCCAAAGGCTAAATGACGAGCTTCTTTTCAGTTGCAAAGACAATGAAAGTTGTTGGTTTACATACTTGAGCGCCTCTCGCTTCGCTTTTCTCTCGTTTTCACCAGGATGAAAACGGACTTCTTTGAGAAAAACTGTTGAAAGAGATTTAGTTTGTGAGGGGGGGAGACTTCTCCCTGCTTTCACAAAACTCACACATCAGCCACCGCTTTGTTCTCACCTTTACACCCGCGCTGCGACGTCGGTGTTCCGGTGTCGGACAAACGGCGGGAAAAGGCTTCAGTCTCCTGGAATTACATTAATAGAAGTAAGAAGCCATTACGAGTATGAAAGTGTCCGGTTCCTATATGAAGGGCCTCCTCTTGTTTGGTGTTCCTCCTCTCTCTTTTTTTTTTTTTTTTAACTTGGGACTACCTCACAACACGTGTGCACACACTTAAAGCACAGTAAGAACCAGAGAGCCACTAATTCAGACTAATTCAGGTACAAACCAACCCGAAACCCACATATTTATAATGGAAAAATAGTTGGAATTAATGCACTTACATAGAAAATCCAAACGCACGAATACTGGGTCAGGAATAACATCAAATTACCATTAAATTCCGAAACTGACGCCTCCTCCTGGGGGCACAGGACATCCAGCTCATCTCAGGAGTGTTTCTTGAAGGAAGAAATCCAGATTTAGTTTTCAAAAGGTGGTGTAATTTCAGAGTAATGCCAAGTAATTTGTATGGAATTGTTGATTATATGAAGCAAACACAAAGTACAAGTGGTACGATGATACACAGTGTATTTTGATAATTGCGTTGTAGGGTCTGTATCAAATTGTATCTTTTTTTAATGAGTATCGCGATACCATAAAAAGGCATTACTGCCTGGAAGAAATAACATCTTGCAGAAGAACCATAAATGATTTATAAAATACCATATGCAGACAGCAAACAAATAGCATCAAGGATTATAAGTTATACTTAAGAATAATTTGTTTCTATAAAGATTCACCACAAATCACTTTCTACATAATTGAAGAACAATATAACCATGTATGGTGATAAATATGGAATCAAGATGGGTATATCGTATCGTGGAGGTAGTACATTCCACCCCTATGAAGTATTGTGCAAAAACCAATCGTTCATCCATGAAGATGCCCCTTTTTTGTGTAAATGTAAGTCCAAAAATACTAATCATAAGAACAAATGACAAATTTTGTCGAGAATATTAAAGATTGTCTTTTTCAGGTGATGGATTTTTTTGTAGCTTTGCAACCCGAAAACTGATTCCACAGAGGAAATTTTCAATAATGAACTGATCAACATGATCTTATAAAACCTTCAGTTGAATTCAGTTTGAAGGTAAATGGTAGTCACACCAGATATTTATCAGTTACGCTTTTGCGATGAGCACTTTATCGAAAGCTATTTTATATTTCAGAGTTTTTCATTGTTTGCAGCGTCTTTATGGATTTTTGCACGACACTGTCCATCAGTGATCGAATTTGTAAGCTCAGATTCAAATTAATTTAGGCCACTTCAACACTACGTTGTTCCACTCCACCCAGCTGTAAACGGGTATCAGCCTTGGCTGGCGAAGTGACCTGTGATGGACTGGAGTCCCATCTAAAGGGTCTCCATTACTCAGCAATATCCAAGATAAGCACAGGCACCAGCGAGCCTCAGGGCCTATATAGGATTAGCCGTCTGTTTTTTTCCCTTTTTAGTTAATTTTATTTGATCACATACGAAAGGCTCCAAACTGGCCACAAAAATATCTATTTTATTCTGACTCAGTATTGTCGTTTACACCTTCTGATATTTATGGAGTACAAATCAGTCATGACTGTTGCAGTTACAGGCTACTAATGTGCTGGACACAGTTCCTGTAAAAGTCGAAACGCTGTCCTCACTCAGTTTCTCTTTGGACCGGCCAGTATCATAATATAAAACACGATAAAACCGCGATTCATCAACAATTCCCAGTTTGTATGGCTGCAAGAATAATAATTACTAATTATTGATAGCAGCATCAACAGTTATATACCCTTTTGTAACAGTCTTAGTGGGATGAAGATGTGTCCAGGTTTTACTGTGCAGTGGCTGAAAGTGTATTTGCTAAATTATATCTGACTTGGTGGTCATTCCAAATTTATTGAACCTTAGTTACATGGAAAATTCCACCCATAAAAAACCGTTAGATCCATGTGTGGAACTCTGCCAGCCAACCTGGTGCGTGAAGGAGCAAACTGCTTTTGTTCCATTCGAAATGGGAGAGTTGCTGCTTGTTTGATCGGTTTTGTAAACATTCACAATCTGCTGCTCTGCAGCAACAACAAAAAAAAAAAATACACTTAATCTCAAAGTCTGTAAGGTTTCCTTCCTCTGTCATGATGTGTGAGTTCTTCTCTTGCAATCAACATTTTAAACACCTGTGTTTTTTGGTGGGTTTTATTCTGTATACATGGGCTTTTTTTTAAAGTTGTGCCTGATTGCGGAGACGTGAGATATCGTCCCAGTTTGTGACATCAAATTCTGCTGCGATCCTTTGAGAAGACAGAAATCTTTTGGGTTTTAGTTTTTTTACATTTCTGCCAAGTGTTTGTTATACAAACAGCTCAAACTTGACATTGATTATCCAGTTATTAATTAAGACTGTGTGTTGCCTTATTGTTAGTGGGGAAACAAAGCCGGAACTCAAGAGTACAAAGTCATAAATAAGAGTTCCTGTTTTTGGTGAGTTTGTGCAAATGAACCATGTGAAACACACTGACTCTTACTTCTGGATGTGCACAGAGGGTTACCTGTAGTTCGCCACTGGGGGCAGTGCAACATTCAATGCCAGAAAGAGCAGCGTAGAAGAAGCCACTAATTTTTAGCCTGTTAGCATAGCATCGTAGGTCTTCCGAGTAGAAATTCAACAGTATTTCACAACTGATGTTAAATTCGAGTTCCAATTTTCTCTGCTGTTTTGTTGTGGTTCACATTTAGATTGCGGGGTTGTGTTCGCATTGTCGCCGTTAAATTTGCGTTTCTCCTTGCTAGCAGTGCACGCCATAGAGGCGTACCGCTTTCAAACATCATTCATTGAACTTCGATCAAAGACAGCAATTACTTCTGAAGGAGCAGCCAATCAGTTGAGGAGTGCAGTGATGATGCTAGCAATGACACTAATAATAATACAAAAAGACGCGTGAGCTGTCAAATGCTATCTTTAGCATTAAGGGTTTTTTCCGTAGCACCACAGCCAGTTTTGGGGCGGTAAGCAGTGCAAAACTGCGACTGTGAACACACGTTTTGTGCAGTGTCGAAAATAATTTTGGAATGGAAGTGAAACTATAGGTGTTTTCTGTCTCCGCCCCCTAATTCGTAAATGTCCCCTTTTAGAAAGATTAACCGCCTACTCGGGGTGTTTGTCAGCAGAAGAAAGTTTAATCAACACGCGTGGTATCAATTACTTTGTTCCGTAGTGATGAAGGTCGAGGATGTGGGGGGGCTGAAACCTGCTTCCTGTTAAATACGTGAATATCTTCAGGCACGATGCTTTACATCAGACGTTCAGCTGCTTTTATTTCTTTAAATCTCTTTTGCTCGACTTCTTCAAACCAAACTGAAAAAACACAAATCACTGCATCTTTTCTCTCTTGAGTAATCGTACTGGAGCGTGTGGGTGGCAGTTGTTCTTGAGTTTAAAAATGTGTACAGAGGAGATTTTGAAAAAAATCTGTAAATACAAAGTGTAAATAAATCATATATATATAAATATAAATATATACAACTGAACTCTTGTTGGCTACTGCTTGTTTTCTGTGTTTGTGTCATTTCCTTCTCTTCTACATATTCCACAGGACAGAAGCAAATGTATCACATCACATTTGTCCGTTGTGTCGTCTGCAACTCCACCGCTACGTCTTCATCATCTCCACTAACGAAGTTGAAGGTTACGTTTTCACCCGTGTTTGTCTGTTTGTGAACAGCCTGGAGCCCCCAAATTTTCAAATATCATTATGAAATTTTTGCTGAAGATTCATATCCTCATAAGCAAGAACTGATTCATTTTCCAAAGTCATACTTCAGAGGTCAAAGTCAGGAAAAATCTTGCAAAATTGGAAAAAATCCCTGTTTAACAGTGAATAAATTTTGAAAAATTCATAGCTCTATAAAAAAAAAAGCTGATATTTCTTTTGTATTTGTGAACGTTATGTAGGATGGTATCTTTTATCAACTGACGACGTTTGATCCAGATCTGATCCAGGTTACGATTTTGTGGTCATTTAAATTTAACTTTGAAAACCCCATTTAATGTATATTTTACATTATATCTTAATCAAACATGCCCCAATCACTCTCATATTTGAATAAAGTTTTATCTGGATCTGATCTGGATTGTGGATTTTGTGGACATTTGAATTTTATATTGAAAAGCCCATTTGGTGTACATTTTGCACTATATTTCAATCAAAAGTCTTCCAGTCACTCTTTTGACAATGAGTTGCAAACTGGCACTCTCAATGAATAGACTTAAGTTTGATCCGCAGATGACCATATTGTGGATTTTGATTTTAACATTGAAAAGCCCTTTTAATCTATATTTGGTATAATTTAGCTTATGAAAAGCCACTTCTTACAGGACTTTGACCTTGACATTTTTTTCCAAGGTAAAAATTTGTGGAATTGGATACTAGTGTTGGCAGAGGCGTGGTGCTCTAGGTTATTTTGGTTTTGATGAAAAGACCAGGCCAATCATTTCAAATTCTTTAAGGCAAGTCGAAGCATAAATCATGATTCTAGTCCGTATCTCACATGCGCGGTCGCTGCGGCACGCTCCGAACGCCACGCTGTTTAAAAAGCCTTGAAAGCTAGCAAGGTTTCTCAAGTTAAACTTATAAAGAGTTCTTAATATGATTTATGAAATTCAAAAAGTTATTTATTGCATGTGTGTAATGAACAAGGTAATTGGCTGGTGTGTCTGCGCATGCATTAGCCGCGGTTAAAATCTGCGTTAATATGCCGCGTGTGGCTAATTGTATTAGCCGTATTCATGCTCCGGGACTTCACAGGTAACACTTCCTGTCTGCTCCCTCTGGAAGGAAAAACAGCTCCAGTTTGCTTAATGAGACTTTCTTTTTCTGTGCCTGTGTCTGAGAGGACAGATGCAGTTAAAAAAGAAAGGGGGGAGGAAACCTGAAAGCTGGAATGAATTCACTTGCAAATGTGAGCACATACCTGTGTGTGTGTGTGTGTGTGTGTGTGTTCGCGCGGGCAGCAGCAGAAGCTCCTGCCCGCTCTCTCGTTAGCCTGAATGATGTTCATGCAGGCAGCCAATTATGGAGTACCAGTCACCAAGGACTCCAGTCACTTTGTGGGAAATTAAAAATACATTAAACCAACAATGGTCAAAGGCAGGCGCACACAAACATTAGGGTGGTCAGTGAATCAAAGATGAAATATGTGCCAGAGAGGAACTGGCTTGAATGCGCAATCAAGCAAAAAAAAAAAATGTTGTGCAAATATTAGCATTACCGTTCTCCTTTCAGTTGTTTCATTATGCCTATGATTTGATGTGCAACCCCAAATCAGAAAAAAATGAGATGGTATAGAAAAAGTGCGGGGGGGTTCTTAAACATACTTTTACAATATCAGTATCCACAAAAGAGTGAGTCTTTGAGGAGATAAGATGGGCAGAGGTTCTTCATTTTTGTCAACAAATGCAAATTTATTTATTTTTTGAAATGTTAAAAAAACAATATTCCTCAAAGAAAGCCTGGAAGGGCTTTACATATTTCTCAGTCTACAGTGCATAATATCATGAAACGATTCAAGGAATCTGGAGATATTACAGTGTGTAAAGGGCCAGAGCAGAAGCCGAAGCTGAACACCCGTGATCTCTCAGACTGCACTGCATCATCAGCCATCATTCATCAATAACTGATATAACCACATTGGTAAGGGATTACTTTGGGAAACCTTTGACAAGCATTATAGTGTGGCGTTGCATTCACAAATACCATTTAAAACCTAACCGTGCAAACAAAGAAGCTTTATAGTAAGCTTGTCCAGAAGCAGTGTCAACTTCTCTGCGCTCAGAGGCATCTGGTTTGGACCACCGCACAGTGGAAACGTGTCATGGAAAGACAAACATAAAGGATCATCCACCCTGTTTTCAGCAACAAGTCCGAAAGCCATGGTCTATCAAGGTATTAGTGCAGCAGATAACTGAAACAATCAGGCAAGCACCAAAGTTGGCACAAATACTCCTTAGACATTACTCTTTTTAAAAAAACAACTGGCCACTTGAATTTTCAATAGGCAGCCAGGTAGGCGTCGATTGTAGAATTACACAGGTGTCAAAATTAAAAATGCTCAAATCATTTTGAAAACTACACTACATCATTTGTCTGATCGTAAAGATTCTAAAATGGTATAGTTTGGACTATCTATGCCTGAATGTTCTGGAGTTATGGGGTAAAAACAGCAAAAATGGTGACAAAGGTCAGTTTCAGTTTGTACAGGGGTCAAAAGGTAAAGTTCCTTCAATTTTGGTAAAAAGTCATGCAAATTATTGGTTGAGCTAATAGGATTAATAAATGAAATATTTTTGATTGTGTTGAATGTTTGGCCTCCAAAGTAAAGGTCAAACAAGGTTAACGTCCATTGGACTCTATGACATGTGACATATGTTACCCTGTAACATGATAACTAACCATCATACATGGTCCAAACTATTCCTGTTTAAATCCCTGTTAACTCAGCTAATAATTTGCATCATTTTTTTTATTTTATTTTATTTTTTTGTTACCAAAATTGGAGCAACTTTAACTTTTGACCCCTGTACAAACTGAAACTCACCTTTGTCACCATTTTTGCTGTTTTTACTCCATAACTCCTGATCATTCAGTCCTAGATAGTCCAAACTATACCTTTTTGGAATCTGTATGATCAGGCAAATAATGTGGTGTAGTTTTGAAAATGTCAGCATTTTTAATTTTAACCACTGTGTAATTCTTAAATTGACCCCGACCGCCTATTGAAAATTCAAGTGGCCAGTCAGTTTTTTCATTTTAGTAATATCTAAGGAGTATTTGTGCCAACTTTGGTGCTTGCATCACCATTTGCACGATTTTGCTCTAAATATTCTCTTAGTTGCTGCACTATATAGGGTTGTATCCATGCCACTGGCAACAGTAATTTACACTTCTGTCATGGCAGTATTAATGTAGAGATGCATTAATACTGCATTGAGATTTTAGAGCATCATGTTGCCTTCAAGGTGCCATCTTTTCTGCGGACGTCCAGAAAAGGGTACTGGTCTGCTTGCAGTCCTGACCTCTCCCCAATGGAGTATGGAGAATTTTGAAATACGACCCCATACTCTTGTACACTTTAAGTTGTGTTTGAAGGAAAAATGGAACAAACACCTGAAAGCTTTCAGCACTTTGTATCCTCAATGAGTGAAATAAAATTTAAAGTAAATGTAAGAATAACAGCAGGGGTTTTGTAATTGCATTTTCCACACCTTCCCAACTTTTTCTGATTTGCGATTGTACGTCACTACGATTACCGTTTCCCTCTTGATACAGTCTTTGCGCACAAAATGTTTAAAGATCTTTGAACCACTATTCACCAGTTTGCGCCTCTTTCACTCCGGCCTCGTGGTAACATGAGCTCACTGAGGAACCATTGTGTCACAACGTTCTCGGAAAACGTTTTGTTCAGGTCTTAAATCAATTTCCTGAGCAGGTTTTTGTCGAGTGTCTGCACAGAGACAGTGTTAGTGTCACGGTGGAGGATAACGACAGGATTGGAAATACCTTTGGAGAGGATTCTTTTTGTTTTTTACATGCTGTGGAGACAGCAACAAAGATGTAAATAAGTTTCCATTTAAGCATCGTGTGGAACCAAATGCAGCATGTTGAGATTTAAACGAAAAATAAGCTCTTATTTGATGGGTTCCACACTGTTTCCTAATAATATCCCAGCATTTGGTATGTAACGTGATGTTCACAGGAACCTGGAAAATGGAGAGTAGTTTGGAGCTAATTAGTGGGAAAACGCAGTATCTTGGTTTGTAATAAAAATCCTTGCAAGTTGTTCCAGACATAGCATCGCTAACAATTTAGAAGATTACTTTGGAAATATACAACTGCTTATATATGCCTCCAAACATTCTGTCCTTTTTTACTAACTGCCATGTTATTTCTGTGTTTAAGTGCATTACGTACGTGGACATTTAATTTGCTTTCTCTCAGGAAGACTGTCAGTTTTCTTTATAAATGCCAAATTGAAATATCAAAAAGAAGGGGCTGAAAAGAAATGGACTCTATAAAATAAAATGTTGCCAGAAATCTTCTTTTCTACTTAAAGTAAGATCATTTATATTTACTAAGGTGTTGCCCGTGGGGATCCATGGGCTCTTGATTAGGTAGTGTTTATAAAATAGGTAGGTGACATTTTTCAAGGGTGGTAATAAATTTTGCAGTTGCTATAATGATTTGGAATGGCGTGTGAGTCCAGAATGTAATTATCAACATCCATTGTTCAGTGTTGTTACTGAATATCTAAATTTTCTCCAAACATATTAGTCCTATCAACGTTCCGTTTTCGCTGCGTTCATCCTTGACCCAAAAATACATAAGCTTACCAAATAGCAAATGTCAGCTCTCCCCAGTTTGTCCGTAATGGAAGTTATATGCACACACGCACATACATAGAGGCCACTTTGCTTTAATATATAGATGATTTACCGCCCCCTGCTGGAATGGTGTGTGCATCCAGAATTTAATCAACATCCATTGTTCACTGTTGTTACCTAATATCCCCAATTACTCCAAAAATATTTGTCACATCGACTTTCCATTTTCACAGCGTTCATCATTGACCCAAAATACATAGGTATACCAAATGGCAAATGTCAGCTCTCCCCAGTTTTTCCGTGACCGACGCCATATGCATGCACGCACACATACACAGAGACCATTTGGCTTTTAATATATAGATTGCTTTTTTCAAAAATTATACATCATATAAAGTCGTCTTTAATAAATGCATAAATACCACCCCTCCCCCACACTGCCAAATAATAATAATAATAAAAAAAAGACAACCCATAACATTTTTCAAAGTGCCCCATTAGTACCATCTTTTCGAATTCATTGCCTTGAAGAAACACTGAAAGCAATCATTGGGGCAGTCATGCAACATTTTGTTCGACATCATGACTTGGAAATTCAGTGATGTTACAGTAATATTCACCCCACTGCACTAACTTCCTATACATTAGGTTCAAAGTTGTTAATGTGTAAAATTCTGATCAGTAGCACATCCTGTTGTCGCACAGAACTTGCGGTGCCTTACGTACCAGCCCGGGCTACATGTTCTCATGCTATGATTGCCTTTTGTATTGTCTATTATTATTATTATTATTATTATTATTATTATTATTATTATTATATGAAGGACAGGCTCAGTATAATGTTATTCATCCATCCATCCATCCATTTTCTTCCGCTTTATCCGGAGTCGGGTCGCGGGGGCAGCAGCTCAGGCAAAGCCGCCCAGACCTCCCGATCCACACACACCTCCCCCAGCTCCTCCGGGGGAACCCCAAGGCGTTCCCAAGCCAGCTGAGAAATGTAGTCCCTCCAGCGTGTCCTGGGTCTTCCCCGGGGCCTCCTCCCAGTGGGACGTGCCCGGAACACCTCTCCAGCGAGGCGTCCAGGGGGCTCCTCCCGAGTGACCGAGCTCCTCACCCTATCTCTAAGGGAGCGCCCAGCCACCCTGCGGAGGAAACTCATCTCGGCCGCTTGTACTCGCGATCTCGTTCTTTCAGTCATGAGCCAAAGCTCATGACCATAGGTGAGGATCGGAATGTAGATCAATCGGTAAATCGAGAGCTTTGCCCCCCTACTCAGATCTCTCTTCACCACGATGGTCCGATACAGCGACTGCATCACTGCAGATGCTGCACCGATCCATCTATCGATCTCACGCTCCATCCGTCACTCACTCGTGAACAAGACCCCGAGATACTTAAACTCCTCCACTTGAGGCAAGGACACTCCACCGACCTGAAGAGGGCAAAGCACCTTTTTCCGGTCGAGAACCATGGCCTCAGATTTGGAGGTGCTGATGCTATTATTATTATTATTATTATTATTATTATTATTATTATTATTATTATATAAAGGACAGGCTCAGCAGAATGTAATTTATTATTATTATTATTATTATTACATAAACGACAGGCTCAGCTGAATGTCATTTATTATTATTATTATTATTATTAATATTGTTATTATTGTTATATAAAGGACAGGCTCAGCAGAATGTCATTCATTATTATTGTTATCATTATTATATAAACGACAGGATCAGCAGAATGCCATTTATTATTATTATTGTTATTATTATTAATATTGTTATTATTATTGTTATTATTATATAAAGGACAGGCTCAGCAGAATGTCATTCATTATTATTATTATTGTTATTACATAAACGACAGGCTCAGCTGAATGTCATTTATTATTATTATTATTAATATTGTTATTATTATTGTTATATAAAGGACAGGCTCAGCAGAATGTCATTCATTATTATTATTATTGTTATCATTATTATATAAATGACAGGATCAGCAGAATGCCATTTATTATTATTATTATTGTTATTATTATTAATATTGTTGTTATTATTATTGTTATTATTATATAAAGGACAGGCTCAGCAGAATGTCATTCATTATTATTGTTATTATTATATAACAGACAAGCTCAGCAGAATGTCATTTATTATTATTATTAATATTGTTATTATTATTGTTATATAAAGGACATGCTCAGCAGAATGTCATTCATTATTATTATTGTTATCATTATTATATAAACGACAGGATCAGCAGAACACCATTTATTATTATTATTATTATAGAAAGGACATGCTCAGCAGAATGTCATTTATCATTATTATTATTATTATTATATAACAGACAAGCTCAGCAGAATGTCATTTATTATTATTATTATATAACAGACAAGCTCAGCAGAATGTCATTTATTTTTATTATTAATATTGTTATTATTATTGTTATATAAAGGACAGGCTCAGCAGAATGTCATTCATTATTATTATTATTATTATTATTATTATTATTACATAAACGACAGACTCAGCTGAATGTCATTCATTATTATTGTTATTATTATATAACAGACAAGCTCAGCAGAATGTCATTCATTATTATTATTAATATTGTTATTATTATTATTATATAACAGACAAGCTCAGCAGAATGTCATTTATTTTTATTATTAATATTGTTATTATTATTATTATATAACAGACAAGCTCAGCAGAATGTCATTTATTTTTATTATTAATATTGTTATTATTATTGTTATATAAAGGACAGGCTCAGCAGAATGTCATTCATTATTATTATTATTATTATTATTATTATTACATAAACGACAGACTCAGCTGAATGTCATTCATTATTATTGTTATTATTATATAACAGACAAGCTCAGCAGAATGTCATTTATTATTATTATTAATATTGTTATTATTATTATTATATAACAGACAAGCTCAGCAGAATGTCATTTATTTTATATTATTGTTATTATTATATAAACAGACAAGCTCAGCAGAATGTCATTTATTTTTATATTATATTGTTATTATTATTGTTATATAAGGACAGGCTCAGCAGAATGTCATTCATTATTATTATTATTTTATTATTATTATTACATAACGACAGACTCAGCAATGTCATTCATTATTATTGTTATTATTATAACAGACAAGCTCAGCAGAATGTCATTCATTATTATTATATTGTTATTATTATTATATAACAGACAAGCTCAGCAGAATGTCATTTATTTTATTATTAATATTGTTATTATTATTATATATAACAGACAAGCTCAGCAGAATGTCATTTATTTTTATTATTAATATTGTTATTATTATTGTTATATAAAGGACAGGCTCAGCAGAATGTCATTCATATTATTATTTTATTATTATTATTTTACATAAACGACAGACTCAGCTGAATGTCATTCATTATTATTGTTATTATATAACAGACAAGCTCAGCAGAATGTAATTTATTATTATTATTAATATTGTTATTATTGTTATATAAAGGCAGCAGAATGTCATTCATTATTATTGTTATTATTATATAACAGACAAGCTCAGCAGAATGTAATTTATTATTATTATTAATATTGTTATTATTATTGTTATATAAAGGACATGCTCAGCAGAACACCATTTATTATTATTATTATTATTATTATTATTATTATTATTATTATAGAAAGGACAGGCTCAGCAGAATGTCATTTATCATTATTATTATTATTATTATTATTATTA
The DNA here is from genome assembly GCF_902500255.1 of Thalassophryne amazonica. NCBI lineage: Eukaryota > Metazoa > Chordata > Actinopteri > Batrachoidiformes > Batrachoididae > Thalassophryne > Thalassophryne amazonica. Next base: position 19,936,702 of record NC_047124.1, on the reverse strand, counting down.
TTATTATTATAGAAAGGACAGGCTCAGCAGAATGTCATTTATCATTATTATTATATTATATTTATATTATTATTATATATTATAGAAAGGACAGGCTCAGCAGAATGTCATTATCATTATTATATTATTATTATTATTATTATTATTATATAACAGACAAGCTCAGCAGAATGTCATTTATTATTATTATTATTATTATTATTATTATATAACAGACAAGCTCAGCAGAATGTCATTCATTATTATTATTGTTATTATTATTATATAAAGGACAGGCTCAGCAGACTGTCATTTATCATTATTATGATTATTATTGTTATTATTATATAACAGACAAGCTCAGCAGAATGTCATTCATTATTATTATTGTTATTATTATTATATAAAGGACAGGCTCAGCAGAATGTCATTTATCATTATTATGATTATTATTATTGTGATTATTATTGCAACCCCTGGCAAAAATTATGGAATCACCGGCCTCAGAGGATGTTCATTCAGTTGTTTAATTTTGTAGAAAAAAAGCAGATCACAGGCATGACACAAAACTAAAGTCATTTCAAATGGCAACTTTCTGGCTTTAAGAAACACTATAAGAATCAAGAAAAAAGATTGTGGCAGTCAGTAATTGTTACTTTTTTAGACCAAGCAGAGGAAAAAATATGGAATCACTCAATTCTGAGGAAAAAATTATGGAATCACCCTGTAAATTTCATCCCCAAAACTAACACCTGCATCATATCAGATCTGCTCGTTAGTCTGCATTTAAAAAGGAGTGAACACACCTTGGAGAGCTGTTGCACCAAGTGGACTGACATGAATCATGGCTCCAACATGAGAGATGTCAATTGAAACAAAGAGAGGATTATCAAACTCTTAAAAGAGAGTAAATCATCACGCAATGTTGCAAAAGATGTTGGTTGTTCACAGTCAGCTGTGTCTAAACTCTGGACCAAATACAAACAACATGAGAAGGTTGTTAAAGGCAAACATACTGGTAGACCAAGGAAGACATCAAAGCGTCAAGACAGAAAACTTAAAGCAATATGTCTCAAAAATCGAAAATGCACAACAAAACAAATGAGGAACGAATGGGAGGAAACTGGAGTCAACGTCTGTGACCGAACTGTAAGAAACCGCCTAAAGGAAATGGGATTTACATACAGAAAAGCTAAATGAAAGGCATCATTAACACCTAAACAGAAAAAAACAAGGTTACAATGGGCTAAAGAAAAGCAATCGTGGACTGTGGATGACTGGATGAAAGTCATATTCAGTGATGAATCTGGAATCTGCATTGGGCAAGGTGATGATGCTGGAACCTTTGTTTGGTGCCGTTCCAATGAGATTTATAAAGATGACTGCCTGAAGAGAACATGTAAATTTCCACAGTCATTGATGATATGGGCTGCATGTCAGGTAAAGGCACTGGGGAGATGGCTGTCATTACATCATCAATAAATGCACAAGTTTACGTTGATATTTTGGACAATTGAAAGGATGTTTGGGGATGATGAAATCATTTTTCAAGATGATAATGCATCTTGCCATAGAGCAAAAACTGCGAACACATTCCTTGCAAAAAGACACGTAGGGTCAATGTCATGGCATAGGGTCAATGTCAATGAGCAGATCTGATTTGATGCAGGTGTTAGTTTTGAGGATGAAAATTTACAGGGTGATTCCATATTTTTTCCCTCTGCTTGGTCTAAAAAAGTAACCGTTACTGACTGCCATAATATTTTTTTCTTGATTTCTTATAGTGTTTCTTAAAGCCAGAAAGTCGCCATTTGAAATGACTTTAGTTTTGTGTCATGTCTGTGATCTGCTTTTTTTCTACAAAATTAAACAACTGAATGAACATCCTCTGAGGCCGGTGATTCCATAATTTTTGCCAGGGGTTGTATATAAAGGACAGGCTCAGCTGAATGTCATTTCCAGGTTTTGAACAGAATTCTAACAAGGTCACACAGCAGCCCGTAATCTCTCTATGTAATCGATTTTACGACACTGTTCAATGGCCGGTTGAAACAATAATGTCCCTGTGGCTTCTCTTTGGACTATATGACAGCAGTTCATTTTACACTTCAGAATGTCAAACTGCACACCTTCACCACACGGCCAAACGCCTGATGCAGGACGAACCCTCGGCCAATAAATCATCCAGTAAAAGTCATTTCAGTTTGAACAGATGAGCAACACTGGCAAATCCTAATTTGATAGTTTCTGCCGTTACACAGTGTGATACACAATAATCTTTAAACAACGGTCAAAATCACAGTGTGCTTGCAGCCTGCAGACCAGATGGTCTTCATATTTCACTATTGACATCAGTGTTATTGTGGCTCTAAACGCTCAAACAAAAGCCATCATTACGTTTCTCACTCAGCTGTGAAGGTAGATGATAACACCTGCACTCCAATAACGATGATGCGAACAAACTCGCCGGCCACAGATAATCTTATCTGATGTTTCTAGATGGGTCAGCACGCAGGTGTGCTTTTGGACCAGCTCTCAGCTCCGTACGCCTTCAACTCCCATACGGTGATCGACGTTGGATGCCACCGAGCCGCTTCCACAGCTAAAAACCATCTGTCACATGCAATAATGAAGATTTTAAAAGTTGGACATGAGCTCCAGGATCTTACCAAAAACAATGCATCTGTATTTTTTAGTATCAGTGCAGATTTGGAATGCTTTGAGCGAGAGCTCATCTGGAACTACGCTTTGATTGGTCTAGTATTTGCTCGTCATCATAATCATCAAACAATAGTTGAGCATTGCCGCCTGGCTACCAGAAGACTCCCCATTGTACCCGATCGGCACGTAGGACGGTCCTGTCGTCTTCCAATGATGACCATCAAACATCAATAGCATCCCTGATGTTGCCCATCCACCTCTTCCTTTGTCTTCTTCTAGGTCTCATAGGCCGCCAACCAAGCCTCCGCCAGGGATCCTGTTGTATTTGGTCAGATGCAAAATATTAGGGGGATTGATTTCGATCACATTAAGGAATTTGAACTTACAGAATAATCACAAATTTTTAACCTCTGGTGTGTAGGTTTGGATGGATAACCGTTAAATTGCACCAGATGATGAATTTGTATCAGGGTTCAGCTTTTTCAGTTAGAATGAAAATGTACCAAAATTTGTTATTATATGGTATGGGATTTTGCCAACTTCTGATTGGCCCATTCGCTACTTTCTGAGCTGTACCACATGCCGAGTTGACCGCTGATGGAGCCAAATAGCCCGCGCGTGCGAAACAAGTACAGCGCTAGCTAATCAAGCGACACCTTCTGTCGATAACGACCAATCAGATAACGCAATACAACGCCTACTTTGGCTGTCAGTTTGTTGACAAGATGGCAGAAGACAGGTTTGCATCTGATAGCGACGCTGACTTGAAATGAATTTTACACGAAAAAGATGCGAAGAACACCCGCAGAAATACACAGCAGCCAACCTGTTTCGCAAGTACGTCACTGAAAAGGGACATGTGCCCAACTTTGAAACTTATGACAGATGGATACTTGACAGAGTACTCGGTCGATTTTACGCGGAAGCTAGACAGGCGAATGGTGAACTTTATAAGAAAACAAGCCTGATGACTCTTCGTCACGGACTTAACAGGCATCTCCAGTCGATCGATGGGATGTCAGTTGGTGCAGTATGACAGTAATAATAAAGAGTTGAAACTTGAGATTGATTTTTCACTTTTAGTATGTTTGACAAACTCCCACTTGTTTACCATATAATACAGCTGTTATAGACTTTTGATTTCAGTGTACCCGTGATTATGCGGACCTGGTCAGGATGGGGTTCCGCATAATCACAGGTACACCTCATCAAAAGTCTATAATTGTGTATTGTTGCACTTTAAAAACAAGAGCAATCTGAGATGTCTGACATCCGCCAATCTGGAAGCAGATCACCTCCAAAACTCAGTGGAGTCTTCCATGCCCTAATATCTATCTGTGGTGAAAATTTGGTGAGAATCTGTGATGTAGGTTTTTTTTTTCTTTTTTTTTTAATGTAATAATTTTTTAACTTAATAATTCAAAGCCTATATAATGTGAAATCTTGATCCAGAATCCAGATCAAGTTCAGTATAGTCTTCCATGCCCTAATATCTACAGTATCTGTGGTGAAAATTTGGTGAGAATCTGTGAAGTAGGTTTTTTTTTTTCTTTTTTCTTTTCCTATTTTTGGCTTGTGCACAAAAGTTGGACCTACCCAAGTGCCAAAGGTCATAAAAATAACATCTTACACCTTACAGGATTGCAATATGCCTCGTTTTAAAGTACAGTTCTTCTAGTTTCTTGTGATATCCACCTTAACACTTTAACTATTACACAAGTCAAACAATGGCAGCTTAAATTTGACAAAGTTTTATGTTTTTTTTCTCTCGAAAATAAAAAACCTATGTATTCATGTCATTGGTTGAGTTTACATTATACTATGCAGTTGAAATTCACAACACTTGTTATTCCTGATGTTAACAACAAGTGTGACAAATTTTATGTCTTTGGGACAAAGTATCTTGATACTGTAGGTGTTTTTATATTCTTTTATATTCTTTTTTAACGTAATAAGTTTTTGAACGTAATAATTCAAAGCCTATATAAAGCAAAGTCTTGATCCAGAATATAGATCTTGATCATCTCCAAAATTTAATGGAGTCTTCTATGGCCTAAGACAGGGGTGGGCAATTAATTTTTACAAGGGGCCACATAGGAAACCTGAATTATGGAGGGCCACACCATTGATAACTCGGCTGTCTCCCATTACAAATTTTTACAAAAAATTACCTATTTAATAGCTTTTATAGGTAATTTTTATTATTGTAATAACAAAAATTATAAAGGCTATATTTAAATATTTAAATAAACCTAAATAAACCTCTCTAATGATTTGCAACACACAAGCTTGACATTTTTAATATATGTAATAATAATCACAGACCTCACGAGGGCCGGACAGAGACATGCAAAGGGCCACATGTGGCACCCACTGTGAATTAAACTGATGTTTCTTTCTCTGTTTCTCAGATGTGGGACAGCATGCTCTTCAGAGATTAAATTTGAGGACTATTTCAAGAATGTACTTTATATGAACTCCTGCCACAAACTTCCTTTTAATTTCCCCAGACACATATTTTTAAATCGGTGTCGGACGATGTGGACCTCATCTCGTGAGAACTTTGATCCTGCACCTATTTTACCTTCAGTAGACAACAGGATCTCTTATTTTATGATTTAAAAAAAAAACAGAGAATATCAACACAAGATTTCACACAACTACAACATCACTTCAAACTTGGGAGATGTTTGAATCTCCAAATTAAGTGTGACCATTTGCCAGCTGGACCTATGTTCTTATCCATTTGTGTCCTGTTTCATCACCAGTGACAAGTGGTTGAGATCAAAAACACTTGTGCCATTGTAAATTCATCTGCTTATCAATCCAAATCAATTTCAAGAGGTCTTATTTTTCTAAAATTCTGGACTCATACTCAAAAAATATTTTCAACAACACTCTATTTAGTGCAGCAGATCAATCAATCAATCAATCAATTTTTTTTTATATAGCGCCAAATCACAACAAACAGTTGCCCCAAGGCGCTTTATATTGTAAGGCAAGGCCATACAACAATGATGTAAAACCCCAACGGTCAAAACGACCCCCTGTGAGCAAGCACTTGGCTACAGTGGGAAGGAAAAACTCCCTTTTAACAGGAAGAAACCTCCAGCAGAACCAGGCTCAGGGAGGGGCAGTCTTCTGCTGGGACTGGTTGGGGCTGAGGGAGAGAACCAGGAAAAAGCCATGCTGTGGAGGGGAGCAGAGATCGATCACTAATGATTAAATGCAGAGTGGTGCATACAGAGCAAAAAGAGAAAGAAACAGTGCATCATGGGAACCCCCCAGCAGTCTACGTCTATAGCAGCATAACTAAGGGATGGTTCAGGGTCACCTGATCCAGCCCTAACTATAAGCTTTAGCAAAAAGGAAAGTTTTAAGCCTAATCTTAAAAGTAGAGAGGGTGTCTGTCTCCCTGATCTGAATTGGGAGCTGGTTCCACAGGAGAGGAGCCTGAAAGCTGAAGGCTCTGCCTCCCATTCTACTCTTACAAACCCTAGGAACTACAAGTAAGCCTGCAGTCTGAGAGCGAAGCGCTCTATTGGGGTGATATGGTACTACGAGGTCCCTAAGATAAGATGGGACCTGATTATTCAAAACCTTATAAGTAAGAAGAAGAATTTTAAATTCTATTCTAGAATTAACAGGAAGCCAATGAAGAGAGGCCAATATGGGTGAGATATGCTCTCTCCTTCTAGTCCCCGTCAGCACTCTAGCTGCAGCATTTTGAATTAACTGAAGGCTTTTTAGGGAACTTTTAGGACAACCTGATAATAATGAATTACAATAGTCCAGCCTAGAGGAAATAAATGCATGAATTAGTTTTTCAGCATCACTCTGAGACAAGACCTTTCTGATTTTAGAGATATTGCGTAAATGCAAAAAAGCAGTCCTACATATTTGTTTAATATGCGCTTTGAATGACATATCCTGATCAAAAATGACTCCAAGATTTCTCACAGTATTACTAGAGGTCAGGGTAATGCCATCCAGAGTAAGGATCTGGTTAGACACCATGTTTCTAAGATTTGTGGGGCCAAGTACAATAACTTCAGTTTTATCTGAGTTTAAAAGCAGGAAATTAGAGGTCATCCATGTCTTTATGTCTGTAAGACAATCCTGCAGTTTAGCTAATTGGTGTGTTAAAAGCATCAAATCCGGCAAAAATACTCCTTAGACACTCCTCTTTTGAAAAACAACAACAACAAAAAAAACAAAACAAAACGATTGGTCACTTAACTTTTCAATCAGTGGTCAGGTAGGGGTCAATTGAAGAATTACACAGGGGTCAAAATTAAAAGATGCTCCAATCATATGGAAAAATATTCCACATTATTTGCCTGATCATAAAGATTCCAAAAAGGTATAGTTTGGACTATCTGTGACTGAATTCTATGGAGTTATGGCATAAAAACAGCAAAAATGATGACAAAGGTCAGTGTCATTTTGTACAGGGGTCAAAAGTTAAAGTTGCTCCAATTTTGGTACAAAAGTGATGCAAATTATTGGTTGAGCTAATAGGATTAATAAATGGAATAGTGTTGACAGTGTTGAATGTTTGGTCTCCAAAGTAAAGGTCAAACAAGGTCCACGTCTATTGGATTCTATGACATGTGACATATGTTACCCTGTAACGTGATAAGTAAGGATGATACATGGTCCAAACTATTCCTTTTTAAAACCATGTTAACTCAACTAGTAATTTGCATCACTTTTTACCAAAATTGGAGCAACTTTAACTTTTGACCCCTGTACAAACCGACACTGACCTTTATCACCATTCTTGCTGTTTTTATCTCATAACTCCATAGAATTCAGTTACAGACCATCCAAACCATACCTTTTTGGAATCTTTATGATCAGGCAAGTAATGTGGCATAGGTTTCAATATGATTGGAGCATCTTTTAATTTTGACTCCTGTGTAATTCTTCAATTGACCCCTACCTGAACGCCAATTGAAAATTCAAGTGGCCAATAGGTCTTTTCAAAAGAGGATTGTCTGAGTATTTCTGCCGAAGTTGATGCTTTTATTACCATTTGCAGGATTCTGCTCTAAATATTCTCTTATCTGCTGCACTAATTGTGGCAGTTGTAGTTTTGTTGGATTGTTCAGAATATGACAAAATGTTTTTCTTGTAAATACATATGAAAAAAATAGAGATGTTATATTCATGTTCTAGACATTTGTATGTGAACACATTTGCAACATTATGTGATGCTAAATATCCACAACACGGTGCACCCCACAAGATGGAAGCAACCCACGCCAGTGACATTCTGTGAAAGCAATTATATTACATCTCAATGTTGCTGGTGTGTGTTGTTTTACTGAAACAAAACCCGTCTACAGTGATTTTTTTGAGAATTACTAGATGAAACATTTTGCAGTGGCTTGCAGTGCTTTTCTCCAAGGAAACAAATGTTATATGGTAACACGAAGCATGTGTAGCAGAGTCATCAAACAACTCTCAAGCACCCATGAAATACAAGCATAACATACTGTGTGTGTGTGTGTGTATATATATTTTTTGTCTAAATTGAATCAGACGTGATATATCCAGTTAGAATAGACCAGACCCAACAGACCCAATTTCCGATTTGAACTGCCATTCTGAACAAAGTAGCAAGGTTCATATTTCACCTCTACATTACGAAGCTAAATGTTTGTTTGTAGATCCACCTCAAAGTTTGAAACTTTTTATTCAATGGCAACTTTTTCTTCAAGATTTGTGAAAATCTCTTGACTCATTTTTGTGGAAAAATAATGTTGTTCTTGTTTACAGAAGCCAAAAAAAACTCTTGCTGTCGTCTGAAGCGTGTTTCGTGATGCGCTACACTGAGTTCTGTTTGGGTCACCTTTACCACATGACAGACACCGCTTATGTGAGCCATGTAAATCATTGTCTATAAAAAGCCCAGTGTTCTGTTTACTCCGCCGAGCGATGTAGTATGAGTGCATGTGTGCTTTCCTCCAAGTGAGTAATCCTGCAAACAAACAGACGAGGGGTTAAAAAAAAAAAATTAATCACGCACACACACATAACCTCCCCAGTGAAAGCAAACATCAGTTTTGCATTGTGCTGCAGAGGGAGGAAACTGACCTTTCTGCAAACGCTGTCATTTAATAAATAAAGAAGACGATAAGATGCTACATTTCTATCGCCTCCACCTCTGTGTAGTCATTTTTTGTTCGAACTTTGCCACTCTCATCCTGTTGTTGATGATAGGTTATTTTCTGCTTTGCCAGCTATTTAATCAAGAATTATCTAACTTGTTCGCAGCTGGGAACACATGGAAGGTCACGATTTATAACACTGAGAAACCAGCGTAGATCACAGTTGCCCGTGAATGTGATCTACCCTACGGTTTCATGGTGTAAACACACCAGACTTGTACCCTGAGGTATAATTTTAACTCCAGCCTAGGGCTTCCAGTAAACCCGACGGTGATGTCACGGCATGTACTAGAACGGGTACAGGCGCAGAGGAAATGCCATTAAAAAGGAAAACGCACCTGTTGTCATAGCTCAACAAAAGCGAATAGGTCCCTGACATGTCAGCGAAATCCTCTACCAGTCCGCTGATGAATTAGAGTGAAGGACTTTAAAATTGAAAGCCCTCCCAGAAATGACATCACCAGGAAGTAAAGGAGAAATGTTTTTCCACGGAAGCTAGCTTGTGCATTTACGGCCAATAATGGACATTAAATCTAATTTATTTTCGTTTAGTCCTTACCGCAGTTGACTGCAGACACCCCTGTATTTCAGCTCAATCCATTTATCATTTTAATCCAATTCCATTTTTTTCCACAAATCTGATTGGTTAATCATGTGAGATTTTAGACCGTATAATATTGGGCATAAGGTTGCAAAATATTTGACCATTTCACATTTCATGTATTACTTCATGCCCTGATTGCACGTGGTGCTACGTAGATGTCAATAATCGCGGTGTCAGCTCAGAGTGAGAGAAAGTCGCGTAGCGATGACAATGCCGAAATGGCTGAATTTGAGCTACCATATGAAAGTATTGATGCAGATTCTGATACAGAATTACTGTTTCACATTTGATGGATTATTCCGCATCCTGACGGCTATTGGAGTGACGCTGCCTCGACGGTAAGCCTCGCTGACCGAATTACCTACAGAAAAATAAACTGTTCAAACGATAGAATTGGATTAGAATGAGAATAACCCGCTTGTGTCTGATGATTTGCAGACTTTCATGCTGGTTATACGGTCGCAATTTGAGCTTTACCGGCGACGCGTTAGTGGAGCTAGTAAAAAGGAGCTTTATGGATATTTGACGGACAGATAACTGATCCTCATAGCAAATTTTAAAAAGCTGTATCTCGAAAGCTGCACTCATGTTGTGACTTTATTTCTGGAGGTGCATAAATAAACTGGTTTTAAACATATATTTCTGGACAGTCTGGATGCAAAAAACTGTGTATACGACCTAAACTCCAATACAGTATGGTGGCCCTGAAGTGCAAAACACAACAGCAAATCGCACAGCACAACAGCAAAAGAGAAACGACAACAACATTAACCAAAACAGAAAAGGTAGGTACCTTCGGGCAACACAAATCGTCGCTGATTGGACGGTGGTCCGTCCTGTCCTGTGTGTTGTGTGGGCCGCCAGAAGAGGAGGTACTGCTGGCCCACCACCAGAGGGCGCCCTGTCTGGAGTGCGGGCTCCAGGCACCAGAGGGCGCAGCCGCCTCACAGGAGCAGCCAGGGTGACAGCTGTCACGCATCACCTGCAACAGCTGTTACCAATCATCTGATCGGCAGGGGTATATCAGCAGGACGACGTCTCCACCTCTTTGCCGAGATATCGTTCTACCTGGAAGGTAACGTACCTCAGCTGACTGATTGACAGTGCTATTTTTGTGACTTTGTGCGTTGTAGTGTGGACTACTTTTCCAACGAGAGGTGGAGGTAGTTTTTCCTGCCGTACGGATTCCTGGGTGCAAACGCGCCCTCCTTTAATTGCTTTTTGTTCCTCACCAGCAGTACCAGGTCTGACACGTGGAGGCAGTGGCCACCTGGGAGTTCGGGACTTGGCGGCTCCAGTATTCCCGGGGTCTGGTGGCGGAGGAAATCGTGTGTGGTTCCGGTTCTGCTTTGGACAGGCGTCTCCTATCTTCGAGCCTGCCCACACGACACCTTTGTGAATTGACACCTGTCTATTGTTGTAATCTGTTGTATTTGTTGTGCACATTCACAACAGTAAAGTGTTGTTATTTGACCTACTCCATTGTCCGTTCATTTGCACCCCCTGTTGTGGGTCCGTGTACCTACACTTTCCCAACACTGTGAACCGGAAGACCGTATACTCAGGCGCCAGATGAACAGAAACAAATGAACATGCCGCGATGTATTGCCACAACTGTGGCAAAGAGTTTGAGGAAAAGCCAAACTTCTGCAGTGATTGTGGGAAAAGGCTAAAAGAAGACGGTGACGACACTCACGCGTGACCTTCAAGTTTAAGAGCACGTACGTTTTTACTAGCAGCACTTATATTTTGAAAACATGTAAACCTTCCGGTTCACAAGACAGGACGGAACACTGTCCAATCAGCGACGAATCTTGTCGCCCGAAGGTACCTACCTTTTCTGTTTTGGTTAATGTTGTTGTCGTTTCTCTTTTGCTGTTGTGCTGTGCGATTTGCTGTTGTGTTTTTTTTAATTTGCTGTTGTGCTGTGTGATTTGCTTTTTTTTTTCTGTTGTGCTGTGTGATTTGCTTTTATTTTTTTTTTCTGTTGTGCTGTTGTGTTTTGCACTTCAGGGCCACCATACTGGGGGATTATTATAATCCACTCAATGGAATAATTATGAAATAACCCTGTTGTGTTTGATGATTTGTGGACTTTTATGCTGGATTACGGTCGCAAATGTCCATAAATAAATATCCCCTTTGGTTTTAGTTTACGTCTTAATTCAATATTTTGCATCAAGACTGTCCAGAAATATGTTTAAAACCAGTTTTTTTTTATGCACCTCCGTCCGTGTGGACGCATTTCAGAGTCGACTGACAGCGAAGGAGGTGAGAAGTTATATATGAATCGGACTAATGAAAATGATTCCACCATTGTAAGCTAGTAAAAAAAAGGTGTAATTATCCATTTGTAAAAGTAAGTGACCTGAGAAAAAGGTTTTTAGTTTCTCTCGTTCCTTAAAGCTGCCGTGGCTGTTTCTCCAGGTGACTGCGTCGCAGCTTCAAGCAGAAAAAATAAATGGGAAAAAAATTCAGCAAATTAAAAACCGTTCTATGTCTTAACCCTCAGGTGTGTGGCGTCCCTGTCTTCATCTCATATCTGCCATCAAACATCAGGCTGCTGTGTTAGCCAAAAAGCTAATGGTGCTTGTTGCCCTTAAGGCTGTAATATGTTTCCAATAAAGCTGCTGCATTAGCGAAGAAGTACACTTTCCAGCACTGTGGCGCCAACGTGCCAAAATCATGTGACTGGTCACCCCACAGATGAAGGGCTAGCATGTACAGTTTAGCTTTTCTTGGGTCTTATTCTTCCGTTGTTATGCTAATAACATGCTAGTGCTAGCATTAGCAAAGCATGAGTATACTTTGGCACGCTAAGTTTGTCCATGTATCTATAATAGACCAAGCAAAACGTACAATGCAACACCTGCGTGCTACGCTAACCTGTTTCAGGAAACAGCTTTATGCCAATTGATTTGGTTTTTCTAATTAACTGTTTTTTTGCAGCTCGCGCAATTGGAGAGCAGGAAGTGATGTCGTGTACTGGAAGTACATGTGGCGATGTTGTGAATATACAAGGTCTATTAGAAAACTAACCGGCAGTTTTATAAAAAAAAAAAAACTATATGGATTTGAATCACGTGCGATTACACCAGACATGCTTGAACCCTCCTGCGCATGCGTGAGTTTTTTCACGCGTGTCGGTGACGTTATTCGCCTGTGGGCAGGCTTTGAGTGAGCACTGGTCCAGCCCTCTCGGCTGAAATCCTTTGTCTGAGACGCTGCTGGAGACGGCGCGCATTGCTGTATCAAAATTTTTTCAGGACCTGTGAGGGATATCCGAGTGGACACTATTTGAGAAATTCTGCTGGTTTTCGGTGAAACGTTTAACGGCTGATGAGAGATTGTGGAGTTTCTTTCGCTTTAAGGACAGCTCACAATGCGGATCGGCGCGGTCGGAGGTGGCGTCCGTCTGGCTGTTTCGAGCTGAAAACATCCTAATTTAAGACTCTGTTCACCCAGGTCGTCGTCAGAGAACAGAGAAGTTTCAGAAGAGGCCGGCATCAGGAGTTTACCCGGAAATTCCACTGTTAAAGGAGATTTTGTAATGAAAGAACGTGCGGGCAAATTCACCGAGTCGGTTCCGTGACGACGACACAAATCCGTCTGCGCCGTGACAGGAAAAACACATCTGTGTTGAAAACCATTTGTAAAATTCAGGCGGCTTTTGATGGCTTTCAACAAGTGAGTATCTGATAAATTGTTTAACAGCTGGGCATGTTCCAACTTGTCCATTAAGGTTTCCAATGGAGGTGTTTTTCCTGTCGCGACCCCCCGCGGTCGGGTCCGGCCCGACATGCGAATCTGCCCGCACGTTCTTTCATTACAAAATCTCCTTTAACAGTGGAATGTCTGGATAAACTGCTGATCCCGAATTCTTCTGAAAGTTCTCTGTTATCTCACGACGTCTTGGGTCCACAGAGCCTGAAATTAGGAAGTTTTCAGCTTGAAACAGCGAGACGACGATGCCTCGGAGCGCAGATCACCGTCAGGCACCGTGGGCCGTCCTTACGGCGACAGTAAAACTCCAAAATCTCTCATCAGCCGTTAAAATTTTCACCAAAAACCAGCTGAATTTATCGAATGGTGTCCACTCAGTTGTGCCTTACAGTTTTTGAAAAATTTTTTATCAACCAAAGCAGCAGTCTCTGAGCCATTCCTAAACAATGAAAAAAACGACGAGAGGGTGGGCCACTCCTCACTCAAAGACTGCCCACAGGCGAATGACGTAACCGACAGGCGTGAAAAAACTCTCGCATGCCCACGAGGCTTCAAGCATGTCTGATGTAATCACACGTGATTCAAATCCATATGGTTTTTGAAAAAAATAATAAGGTCGGATACTTTTCTAACAGACCTCGTATAATAGATATTCTGTTGCAGTAATCAACATTTTTAGGCTTCAATCAAAAAAAACAAAAAACAAAAAAACATTAGCCCTTCTCTTCTGTGATAGGCTAATTAGTTTATCCATATTTATCTCTGAGGTAATCTCATGATGCACTTTTTTCCAAAGTAGGGTTTTTCTATCGGATCTTTCTGAGCTTACAAGTGTTCTGAACACAGCAATAAACTTGCCATATTACCTGTTGGAGGTTACCACGCCCCTAATGGTTAGCTAATTTGTTAACATTAAGTGTTACTATTTACATTAACTTGTTGTGTGGTTACACACTGTATGCTAATGTATAATGCTACAGTAGGCTATGTTTTCTTTAATAATGTCAGTATTTAAACCCACTAATGGTGTGCAAACTGTTAGCATCAACGTCAATTGTTAGCGTCAGTTTTTATGGGGGCACATACTGTTTGCTAATGCTACTTGCTAACTTGTGATGTGACTTGCGATGCTTCCTTTAATACAGCCCGTCTGTTGGAAACTTTAACATTAATGGCTTGTGTGGCTGCATACTGTATGCTAATGCTACTTGCTAACTTGTGATGTGACTTGCGATGCTTCCTTTACGCTAACAAGTGATGCTTTTTTTAATACAGTACATCAAATGCACATCATGATCCTGAACATTTCTGTAATACTGTTTGAGTTTTTCAAACAGAAAAGCCAGGATGCCTTACAGAGGTGTTTTTCATCAGTAGAACGTTCCTTAGGATATGAGTTTAAATCTAAACATTAAAAAGGGAGGAGCAGAAATAACTGTCGGGTTGGGGGTCCACGTGAAGTCTCGTGTGGCCTGTTGGGTTAATGTTGACACTGAAGAGCCGTTGGCCCTACGTCCTGACCGTCCTGTGGCTCCACCACAACTCCTTCAGGATCTCCGCTCTCTCTTAAGCTCTCCACACACTCCTCTCCTGCTCGCCGTGCTTCATTTGCTCACCTCCTTTTTCCCATTCTCCTTTCTCATGTGGAGACGTGAATCACAAAGCCATCAAAGGGTTTGTTTCGCGAGCTGCCTCGTTAGCGGCTATGATTAATCTTCATTTGAATTTCATACGAGGACTAAACTGCTGAATTTCATGGCGGTGGTGAAAGTGGGGATTGGCGGGGATTTGGAGATTGATCAGCTCGATGAGGCGAAGCGAGACGAGGCAGCCTGCATGTTCTGCTTATTGCAGATGTGATTTGAATATTGATGCACGCAACTCAAAAACCCGAGAGTCATTCAATTAATTAAAGGAATGCATAGTGAAGCATGCCGTCGGATGTGATCTCACACTATACCAGGGAGCGAATCGCATCCAGAAAACTAGCACAATGTGGCCCGGCATGTATTAACGTAATTGCCCAGGTCCACGAGGTGTGTGTCCTTGTACAGGAGTCATTTATTTAAAGTTCCTACCTCCTCTTCTGTCCGGTGCATGACACACTGAACCCTGTTTAGAGTCGGAGGTCACCGAAGGTTTTCCCATGGCCTTCAATTAAAAAAAAAAAGGGGCGGGGGGGGGGGGAAGAAAGTTCACCTTGAAAGGCTTGAAGACTGACATCAAAGAGGTTCCTTCTACAAAAAGGCAATCGTTTGTGTTCCAGTTCTTCTCTCCAACAGGCAGGCTTGGGAAAATGTAAAATGGAATTTCCGTCTTAGCTAAAAGTACTTAAATTACTTCAATCCACCATGTGTAGAAGTGTGCAAAAAAAAAAAAAAAAAAAAAAATCAGCAACCACACAGTGATGTTTGACCGGAGACCTACTTCAACCCAGATCCCATCCACCTGATCTATCGAGAGAGCCTGTTCGGGTTTGTGGATCTTGTCCACCTGATCCTCCTTTGAGTCCTGTTGCAGTTCTTCCATCTAAGTGGATCCCGTCCACCTTGTTGGGTTTGTCTGTTTGAATAGACGAGGCCCCCCAGAACCGCTTATTTTGGGGATATAATGTGCACCATCAACTTTTATGTGAGGATTATCATCCCCAGTGTACACAGAGGAGCTACCCTGTGATATCAGCCGGAAATGGTCACGTGTTAGACTTCTGGGACATATGAATGTCACTCGTTGTGAATAATCAGGTCCCATCTTATCTTAGGGACCTCATAGTACCATATCACCCCAATAGAGCGCTTCGCTCTCAGACTGCAGGCTTACTTGTAGTTCCTAGGGTTTGTAAGAGTAGAATGGGAGGCAGCACCTTCAGCTTTCAGGCTCCTCTCCTGTGGAACCAGCTCCCAATTCAGATCAGGGAGACAGACACCCTCTCTACTTTTAAGATTAGGCTTAAAACTTTCCTTTTTGCTAAAGCTTATAGTTAGGGCTGGATCAGGGGACCCTGAATCATCCCTTAGTTATGCTGCTATAGACTTAGACTGCTGGGGGGTTCCCATGATGCACTGAGTGTTTCTTTCTCTTTTTGCTCTGTATGCACCACTCTGCATTTAATCATTAGTGATTGATCTCTGCTCCCCTCCACAGCATGTCTTTTTCCTGGTTCTCTCCCTCAGCCCCAACCAGTCCCAGCAGAAGACTGCCCCTCCCTGAGCCTGGTTCTGCTGGAGGTTTCTTCCTGTTAAAAGGGAGTTTTTCCTTCCCATTGTCGCCAAGTGCTTGCTCACAGGGGGTCGTTTTGACCGTTGGGATTTTTCCGTAATTATTGTATGGCCTTGCCTTACAATATAAAGCGCCTTGGGGCAACTGTTTGTTGTGATTTGGCGCTATATAAATAAAATTGATTTGATTTGATTTGATTCCACAGATACACTGAATCTATCTGCTGAGACTCACCAGGGACATTTCCTGGAAACATTCCGTGTCCAAAGAAGGCAGTGGAAGATCTATTAACCAATGTCTTTTTTAAAACTTTATTGTATCCATTCATAATTTTTCCCCAGATATAGTAAGCAAACTTATTATTGAATTTTTCATTTCTCAATAATTCTGGCGTATACGGGGGATATATAATGTAATTCTTGCAACATATTTGATACCAACAGTGATAACATTCATTGAGCTGTATTTACTTTTGTTTAGTTCTAGTAAAGTTCATTTATAAGCGCTAACAGTTAGCTGTGCGAATTTTCAATATTGTAAGCAACGACATTCCATCCATGCAACACGACATCAATAATCAGCTGAGATCGGCTTTGATTCTGTTCTATTTATGCGTGTTTGTAAGACACGACAGTGAGTCAACACCGGGTCCCAGCACTGACATTTAAATGGACCGCAGCCATAATTTCATTAAATTACAGAGGTGTGTCAGTTGAGTCAAAGTGCCACGAGAGAGAGAGCAGTCGAGACGGTCTCAAGGAAAAAGGAAGCGTTAATTAGCATGTAGCAAAATGTAACATGTTTTCATCAGATTCTGTGCTTGTTAAATGTTAATTAGCTTCACAACTGGCTTTAAGCCAAACCGACAAATCTGTTTTCCAGTCTGTGGGCAGCATGTGCCACCATGAATTTAAAATGCAACACTTCCCTTAGAAATCGCCTGAGAAGATGAGAAGGTTTGGAAAAGTAAGTTCAGAATTTATGGGTGAGCTTTGGAGATCCGAGCCACACCCCATGATGAGGTATTAAATTGTATATTCCCCCAGCTGAAACCAGTTTTCCTTTTACTCAATCCAGCATTATTTACTTAACCAGCGTCATTCCCCACACTCCTCGCAAAGATGACAAAGGTCAGAACTCCGACACCAGAGGATAAAACTTTAAGATTTACTGCTGAGCTGCAACCGTTGAGCTAACTGAAACTTGCAGAATTTCTATTGCTAATCAGCCTGTCTGACAGCTGTGGCTGTGCCACAGCTACAAATTAATTTCTATGTATATTTCCTTTCCAGTGATCCTTGCTGTAATTCTCAGTTCCAACTCTTACCAAATAATTGACTAGAAGGGCACCCTGATCCAAGTCAAGGCTCCACAGACCCCTGTCATTTAAGCCCTGCACATTCACCTTTGATCCTGATTACTCATCTTTCATCCTGACTGCAGATCTTTGTCCATTGTACTTTCTGAAGGAGGTTATGTTTTCATCACTATCTTGTTTTGATCCTATGAGCAGGATCACAGGAATCAACATCCTGACCTTTGATCCTGATCACTCTTCTTTGATCCTGACTGCAAATCTTTGGTCTTTGTAATTGCTTGAGGAGGTTATGTTTTCATCACTATCCTGTTTTG
The DNA here is from genome assembly GCF_902500255.1 of Thalassophryne amazonica. Taxonomy (NCBI): domain Eukaryota; kingdom Metazoa; phylum Chordata; class Actinopteri; order Batrachoidiformes; family Batrachoididae; genus Thalassophryne; species Thalassophryne amazonica. The sequence goes on along the minus strand of NC_047124.1, from coordinate 19,918,708 downwards.
ATCCTATGAGCAGAATCAAATGAATCATGATCCTGACCTTTGATCCTGATCACTCTCCTTTCATCCGGACTAGAGATCTTTGGCTGTTGTACTTCCTCATGGAGGTTGTGTTTTCGCTGCCATTTTAATTTGGTCCTTTGAGGCCAGGATCAAAGGAATCAACATCCTGGCCTTTGATTCTGATCACTCTCCTTTCATCCTGTCTGCAGATATTTGGTCTTTGTACTTCCTTGAGGAGGTTATGTTTTCTTCACCACCTTGATTTGATCCTTGGAGCAGGATCAAATGAATCATGATCCTGGCCTTTGATCCTGATCACTCTCCTTTCATCCTGACTAAGGAGCTTTGGTTTTTGTACTTCCTCAAGGCGGTTGTGTTTACAGCGCTGTTTTATTCACTCTTATATCACTCTTTTTTCATCAAGACTGCAGATCTTTGGTCTTTTTACTTCTGTGATGAGGTTATGTTTTCATCTCTGTCTTGTTCTGATCCTAAGATCAAGATAAAAAGAATCATGATCTTGACCTTTGATCCTTACTGTTTAGCTTGGGTCCTGATTGCTCACTTCTTTGAGCTTGAAATTAAGACCAATGGAATCTGGATCAGAATAAAAACAACCAGGATGGATCAAAGACCTAAGATCAAAAATAAGTAATGAAAGAAATTATGAACAAAGATTAAAACTAAGATTACGATCAAAGAACAATGACAAGGGCAAAATCTACTGTACAACTATAAAAGTCTTACATTTGAATTATATCATTTCCGACTGTTTCTAAATGAGTGTTCTAGCTCTTAATCAGATGAACACTTTTCCAGAAAGCTCCTGATGATTGAAAACACGATGTGAAAGAACACCTGAAAATGTTCTCTTAGGTGTCTTATGTAAGTGTACGTGTGCTCTGTAGTCAGTACACGCTGCAGTCTCTGACACCTGTTGCCATGGAGCGCCGATGATGCCACAGCGCTGCCACAGGCATTTAAATTTTATTCTTAGCCGTCATGTGTTATTTTGATAAAAGCTCTTGTGTTATTACAATAGTTATTACAGCGGCTTTGTTGGAGTTGAGTGTGGCTCAGAATCCACAGCTCATTTGATGTCAACATGAGGTTTGTCGTGACCATTTTATTCTGTGTTCACTCATCTGACAAATCCATCCCATTGTCCAACTTCAATACAGTAATATGTCATATTTGCATCTGAGATGGATAGATACTCGAGATGGAGCACAAACACAGCAAGTCTTATTTGTCTTCCTGCTACACAACCTGCTATGAATGCAGTACATGATATTACTGTATTTTTTTGTAGTTTTTGGGGTGCTGCAACTTATACTCCAGTGCGACTTATATATGGAAAAATCCCAAGTAGTAAAACGTACGCTACAACAATACACACAAATCCCAAATGAAAATGCTGCTAGCACAGAAAAATATAGTCTGGTTTGTTTTTTGTTCCTTGTATTGTTAATAATGAACCCAAAATTACAGACAGGGACAAAACGAGGAGTAACTGTGTAAAAAAAACAAACAAACAAAAAACAAAACAACAACAACAACAAAAAAACCAAGTGGTTTATTGGGCTGAGTCGGGAGCAAACAGACCGACGGTTTGTGAAGTGACAAAAACGACACACAAACCTTTCCAACAATGACAAAATGTGGCAAAAACAGGGTGACAGCTGAGTAAACTAACAATGACAGAACAGACTCGAAGGCTACAAGATTACACGAAGATAATAACAATACTTACAGGGAGCGTAGGAAGCAGACGAACGTGAAGGAATCCGCAAAGACGGCAGGTGACTAATCATGACAGGTGCACAAAATCAGAGTGGAACGAAAGAAAGACGTGGAAATGAACACACCACCAGGTGGGTTATGGGGAGTTATGGTTAAGGTTAGAGGAAGGTAGAGTGATGTGGGGGGGGGGGGGTTTGGGTGATGTCGGGGGAGGGGGGAGGGGGTTAGGGTTAAGGTTAGGGGAAGGGGTAGGGTTAGAAATCGCAAATAAAAACTGTCATGAAAATATTAGAAACCCAATGACCCACTAAAGTGGATCACGTGATGACACCATTGCGCTCGACCAATCACAGTGTGTTCTGGACAAATCACAGCGTGTTCCGGACAAATCACAGCGTGTTCCGGACAAATAGCCAAAGTAAGTCCTCTTCAAGTGAGGGACGAATAACCACTGCCCTTTTTTTAAGCTACCTTCTCTAGTCTCAGCAGGTGGCCTCGTGTTAAACCACATCCCTTAGTAACGTTTTAAGTGCACATAAATTTCAGAAGATAGCAGGGAGGAGACGGTGGGCGGAAGCCGGGCAGATTTCAGCAACGTCCTGCTGAGACAAGTGAGAGCTGGAGAAAGAAAGCAGGGACAGATGAGCAGTGGGTGACGGAGACGATAGAGTGGGAAGACGGAACGAGGAGGAGCGGAAAAGATGCCCTAAAAAGAAAAACCCAAAACGAGGTAACGTTTAGCAGGGATGAAGGGTGTTAGAAGGAGGTGAGAGAGCGCGCGGTAACAAGATTTCACAGTAAATTCTCTCCACAAGTGTGAAACACTCGCAACCCACCAGATTAACACTGTTCACGTGTGCTGTACATTCCCACGCTTTTGTTCAGGCCCCCTGCTGGGTGACAGAGCAGGCGGTCTGGTTCCTCATATTTAAATTAGGGGGGCAGCGTCTTTAGCGAGTGCACTGGCTGCAACTCAATCAAATATGCCATACAGGTGTTAAAAGTCAGATCAGATCTGGATCAAACTTTGTCTATTCATTGAGAGTGCCAGTTTGCACCTCATTGTCACAAATGAGAGAGATTGAGGCACTTTTGATTGAGAAATAATGCAAAATGTAAATCAAATGGGCTTTTCAATATTAAATTCAAATGTCCACAAAATCTACAATCCAGATCAGATCTGGATCAAACTTTGTCTATTCATTGAGAGTGCCAGTTTGCACCTCATTGTCACAAATGAGAGAGATTGAGGCACTTTTGATTGAGATATAATGCAAAATGTAAATCAAATGGGCTTTTCAATCTTAAATTCAAATGTCCACAAAATCTACAATCCAGATCAGATCTGGATCAAACTTTGTCTATTCATTGAGAGTGCTAGTTTGCACCTCATTGTCACAAGTGAGAGAGATTGAGGCACTTTTGATGGAGATATAATGCAAAATGTAAACCAAATGGGCTTTTCAATATTAAATTCAAATGTCCACAAAATCTACAATCCGGATCAGATCTGGATCAAACTTTGTCTATTCATTGAGAGTGCCAGTTTGCACCTCATTGTCACAAGTGAGAGAGATTGAGGCACTTTTGATGGAGATATAATGTAAAATGTAAACCAAATGGGCTTTTCAATATTAAATTCAAATGTCCACAAAATCTACAATCCGGATCAGATCCGGATCAAACTTTGTCAGGCGATACTGACCGCCAGGCTGCACCTCACTTTCAAATATGAGAGTGATTGGGGCATGTTTGATTAAGATATAATGTAAAATATACATTAAATGGGGTTTTCGATGTTAAATTTCAATGGCTATAAAATCTGTAATCTGAATCAGATTCAAATCAAACTTTGCCAGTTGATAAAGGATACCATCCTACATACCACCTTCAAATATGAAAGAAATCTGAACTTTTTTTGACACAGTTATGCGTTTTTGAAAATGTATTCAATGTTAAAGATAGGGATTTTTCCAAGATTTTTACCTCGCTTTGCCCTTTGACCTTGAAAATTTTATCGATTAAACGGTGTATAATACTGTAGATTCACACCATTTGGCACATCAGAAAATATTTTTTACAAATCTTTTTCTAATTATTTGATTATGTACAATGTTGTTTTATGCACCTTCCATATCCACCGAATAACCGAAGGTGCTTAAAGAATTAAGAAAATATATGAATCAAAAATATGTTTTGATGTGCCAAATGGCTCGAAGCTACGGTGCCTCATTGGATATTGATGAAAAGGTGAGATGATTTCAGCTCGGTTTTCCACTTATTGTGCTTCCCAATAAGAAGTGTGGCCTTTGCTGTAGTTTGGGGTATTTCTGTCAAAAGGCAGCACTTCAGTCACTTCACTCTTCACTAAACTCCAGTACTAATGTGTGTATTTTTTTATTTTGGTGTCAGAGTGACTGTTACCATTCTCCCCCCTCAATAAGCGGTTTGACCCTGTGAATGCAGAGGGACCCCCCCCCCCCCGCACACCGTTTCCCGCTGAGTCGCCATCTCACTGCTGAAATTGAAATGAGGTATTAAAGTCTATTCCGGCCTTGAAGCTCACTTTCTAAAATAAGCCAACCTTTCATGTCGACTCCGGCTTTCCCGTGTTGTGTTTGTGCTTCATTCCGGTTGGAGTCGTGCTGCTTTGGAGGCTTGTTTGTGTGTTAATTTGCACATTTTATTGTGTGAGGTAAATGCCAAAGGGAGAAAAAAGACCTATGTAGAGTGAAAGAACAGGAAAAAACAATTGGCATTTGAAAACATGAAGGTGGCTCAAACGCATAATGCCAATTGCCAAAGTAATGGAGTCATGACAGGGTGTCAAAATATTAAATAATCCAACCCCTCAGCCGTGTTGTGACACACTGGTAATGGATCACGTAGGGGATCGCCCTTTTGGGCGAAATACGGTGAAGAACTTGTGCGTCCTGTGGCCCAACACGAACCATGAACATGAGATGGCCAATGGGGTTCTGGTGAAACAAGAAGTCCTCAACGGTGCATCAGGCAGAAGAGGTGTTGGCTTCCAACCCAACGGCCGTGAAAAAGGAAAGAGGCTGAAGCAGGTCCTCAGACCCCAATTGTCTGGAACTTCTCAGCCATTGGACCAGACTAAGGAGCTATGTAAAGCCCTTTGTTTGTCTGTGGGGATGTGGGAATGTCACAGGCATCTCGAAACCGACCCTGGATGTAGATATTCGTCTGAGAATTGACCAAGAGACGAGCTTCTTCACCACAGAGGGATTGCCACAAAGACGAGAGCTATACACTTCATTTTTCATTGTTTTTTTAGTGCATGGGCTTTACACTGCAATTAAATGTTTGATTTGAATCACAATTTATTTAAATGGTTTAATCTTGCACCCTATGAGAAGACCATGACTGTCTCGAATGTCACTTCAGAAAATTGTGGTATTTAGTTGATGGGATCAAGCTTAAATTTTATCCAATATTTCACCAAGAAACATACACGTCAAACCAATCAGAATGTACATTACTGACGAGGTTTCACTCAAAATCCACACACTCCAAATCACATGGGCACCCACATCATTTTCCTCACAGATTCCTCAGATTTCACAGATAACACTCTACAAAAAGAAAATGCTGTCACCAGTAGTTACTAAAAGGATACATACAGTGCATCCATAAAGTATTCAGAGTGCCTCACTTCATCCACATTTTATGTTACAGCCTTATTCCAAAATGGAGTAAATCAACTCACAACACCCCATAATGACAACATAATTTTTTTATAATTTTTGCAAATTTATTGAAATAAGAAAAACTAAGAAATCACATGTATATACACTCAACAAAATATAAACGCAACACTTTTGGTTTTGCTCCCATTTTGTATGAGATGAACTCAAAGATCTAAAACTTTTTCCACATACACAATATCACCATTTCCCTCAAATATTGTTCACAAACCAGTCTAAATCTGTGATAGTGAGCACTTCTCCTTTGCTGAGATAATCCATCCCACCTCACAGGTGTGCCATATCAAGATGCTGATTAGACACCATGATTAGTGCACAGGTGTGCCTTAGACTGCCCACAATTAAAGGCCACTCTGAAAGGTGCAGTTTTGTTTTATTGGGGGGGGGGGGGGGGGATACCAGTCAGTATCTGGTGTGACCACCATTTGCCTCACACAGTGCAACACATCTCCTTCGCATAGAGTTGATCAGGTTGTCAGTTGTGGCCTGTGGAATGTTGGTCCACTCCTCTTCAATGGCTGTGCGAAGTTGCTGGATATTGGCAGGAACTGCTACACGCTGTCGTATACGCCGGTCCAGAGCATCCCAAACATGCTTAATGGGTGACATGTCCGGTGAGTATGCCGGCTATGCAAGAACTGGGACATTTTCAGCTTCCAAGAATTGTGTACAGATCCTTGCAACATGGGGCCGTGCATTATCCTGCTGCAACATGAGGTGATGTTTTTGGATGTATGGCACAACAATGGGCCTCAGGATCTCGTCACGGTATCTCTGTGCATTCAAAATGCCATCAATAAAATCCACCTGTGTTCTTCGTCCATAACAGATGCCTGCCCATACCATAACCCCACCGCCACCATGGGCCACTCGATCCACAACATTGACATCAGAAAACGCTCACCCCCACGACGCCACCCACGCTGTCTGCCATCTGCCCTGAACAGTGTGAACCGGGATTCATCCGTGAAGAGAACACCTCTCCAACGTGCCAAACGCCAGCGAATGTGAGCATTTGCCCACTCAAGTCGGTTACGGATGACGAACTGGAGTCAGGTCGAGACCCCGATGAGGACGACGAGCATGCAGATGAGCTTCCCTGAGATGGTTTCTGACAGTTTGTGCAGAATTTCTTTGGTTATGCAAACCGATTGTTTCAGCAGCTGTCCGAGTGGCTGGTCTCAGACGATCTTGGAGGTGAACATGCTGGATGTGGAGGTCCTGGGCTGGTGTGGTTACACGTGGTCTGCGGTTGTGAGGCTGGTATGATGTACTGCCAAATTCTCTGAAACGCCTTGGAGACGGCTTATGGTAGGAGAAATGAACATTCAATACACGAGCAACAGCTCTGGTTGACATTCCTGCTGTCAGCATGCCAATTGCACGCTCCCTCAAATCTTGCTACATCTGTGGCATTGTGCTGTGTGATAAAACTGCACCTTTCAGAGTGGCCTTTTATTGTGGGCAGTCTAAGGCACACCTGTGCACTAATCATGGTGTCTAATCAGCATCTTGACATGGCACACCTGTGAGGTGGGATGGATTATCTCAGCAAAGGAGAAGTGCTCACTATCACAGATTTAGACTGGTTTGTGAACAATATTTGAGGGAAATGGTGATATGTGTATGTGGAAAAAGTTTTAGATCTTTGAGTTCATCTCAGACAAAATGGGAGCAAAACCAAAAGTGTTGCGTTTATATTTTTGTTGAGTTCACATCTTTTGCTCAGTACTTTGTTGATGCACCTTTGAAAGCAATTACAGCCTCAAGTCTCTTGAATATGATGCCACAATCTTGGTGCACCTATCTTTTGGCAGTTTTGCCCATTTCTGTTTGCAGCACCTCTCAATCAGGTTGGATGGGGCGCGTCGGTGCACAGACATTTTCATATCTCTCCACAGATGTTCAATCGGATTCAGGTCTGGACTCTGGCTGGGACACTCAAGGACATTCAAAGTTGTCCTGAAGCCACTCCTTTGATATCTTGGCTGTGTGTTAGGGTCATTGTCCTGCTGAAAGATGAACCGTCGCCTTACTCTGAGGTCAACAGCGCTCTGGAGCAGGTTTTTCAGATTGGTTTATTCCCACCATTCCTAAAGCTTTAGCTAGTGTTAGCTTATCATTTTTTCTGTAATTTTTTTTGTATTTGAGATGGGCCAGGCTAAAAAGCTGACCGGCTATGCCAGTGGTTTTATTTAAATGTAATAGCATAACTTAATGATTACATAAATCGGTGTTTCAGTACCCGCCATGCTAGCTTCATTGACCTATGTTACATCTCTTTAGACCCATTTCAAACATTCCATCCCGCACATTCCAAACACCTCATCCCACCTCCTGTCTTGTTTTCTGCCCTCTACCCTGGCATTTGCGTCGGCGTGCCTTCATCCATGAAGAGCTTGAAAATGCATCTTGAAAAAACTTGCTTTGGCAGCCTATGACGGGAAACAAATTAATAGTTTACAACTTCAAACGAAGCCTCACCAAGGCAACCCCTAGCCGTCTGCCAAGGGTTTGCCTCACTCGCTCTGAGACAAACTGTGAGAAGAGTTTTAATAAGCACCAGCTCCAGCTGAATTCCTTTGACGCGAGAAGGCTAGCACAGCTAACGTTTCTAATCTGCCTTTCATTTGACTATGGATTTGTTGCTTTGTAAGACATTATGCAGTTAGTTCTTCCAATAATATACTTAATTCGTGTTAAGTCTAAGATGCTGTGCCTGAACTGACAGCAGATTAGGTTTTGTCACTTCCTCGACACCTTTTGTTCGATTTGGTGAAGGGACACAAATGTGCAAGACGTTTTCTGAGAAGACGACGGGGGGGGGGGGGGGGGGGGAAAGATGTGTTCAGGTTCTCATACAAGTTTCCTCTGTTTTTCTGAAGCCAAGCGCTTTACTGACTGCCTGAGAAATGTCAGCAATTACTCCTGTCAGCCGCCTTCCTTTTGCCTTGTTTACCTAGAACACTGTACATCGCTATTATTGATCTACAGCGTGTAAAAGGTCACAGGATTGACGATGACAGCCGCTCCAGTAACCATGGAGATGTCACTCTCTCTCTTTATGATGGAGCACAGTATCAGTCAGTGTCAGGGGATAAAAGTTTGTTTTTGGAGCTATTTCTTCTGCACAAATGCATGCCCACACAGAACAGCTCACAATCACAAGTACAATGAGGGATTCGCAATGAGGGATCCGATGGTCCGGACACAAGCGGTTAGAATTTCAAATAATACTGGGAGCAAGTAAGTTGATCCCAATACACCTGTTGACTCTAAAGTCTTGAGATACTGCATAATCCTCCCAGTATATTGATTCTATCACGTAGATTGCTTATATTTGGTATAGACCTTGTGCAGACCAGATGGATCCCTTGCATCTTCGTGGCAGTCCCTCGGGGTCAAGGATGACAGTCTTCACATATTGTCACTAATGGGTCTGTAGGTGACTGATAAGGCCAATCCCTGCTTGGAAGGATCAGCGGCAGTGCGGGCATGTGGTTCCACAAGGAAATGCATTTCTTGGCGCTCTTTTCGTTGTCTTCTTTTTTCTTCCAACTCTGTGTACCTTTTGGACTCAAAGGTCACCATTCTTCTCTGATGGTGGTTCTCCAGAGAGGTCTGTTTCTTGCAATTTCCTCCCAGTTTGTGAAATCAATGTTGCATTTCTTGAGGTTTGCTTTCAAGACGTCTTTGAAACGCTTCTTTTGGCCTCCTCTTGAACGCTTGCCATCCTTGAGTTGGGAATAGAAGCTGTTTGGGGAGGCATTCATCAGGCATCTGTACTACATGACCACTCCATCTTAGTTGGTTCTTAATGATGCAGGCTTCAATGCTGGTAGTGCGTGCTTCTTGTAGTACACTGACGTTGGTTTTCCTGTCTTCCTAGCTGATGTTGAAGATCTTCCGAAGACAGTGTTGGTGATGAAATTTCTCAAGTCCTTGCATATGAACTAAACTATCAACTTGTAGCTTGGATTCCTGGTGTGTAAGTCGGCCCTACTTGTTTGGTGGCTTGGACAATACACTTAATTACATTGTCCTAGTTCATCTAGCAATAAATAAGGACCATCTGTAGTTGGGCTAGAAACCTGCAATGGACTAGCATCCGATCCACATGTGACCCAATGACTTATTTTTGTGGCAGGGATGGTGATGGGATTTGAACACCGGATTGCTCGCACTCGAGACCAAGACTCTACCAGGTCAGCGAAAGAGGAATTCCCAGCTAGCCATGCTAGCAGGAACATCTTTTCAATCCGGACTTCACCTTGCTACATATTTCCCCCCATTTTTTACTTCGTTCCGAAGTCACAGGTTCATTTAAGCATGTTCAGCGACTACCCAGTCAACTTCCACATTCTGCCGACAACGCCAGTTTGTAACCGGAGGGTTGTTTTTGTGGCAGGGATGGTGGTGGGATTCAAACACCGGATTGCTTTGCAAGCTAGCAGGAACATCTTTTCAATCCAGACTTCACCTTGCCACACACAGGTAGCTGGGGATCCACATCATGCCATAGCGTACAGAGATGATCACTGGCTCGATGGCCCTCGGGGTGTGTATAGGACTTTGGTCGCAATGTTCACAGTTCTGACCCCAAACTAAATTGGCTCAGTTACAGATTTTCTTCAAACTAATCTGGTCTGGATGGAGTGTTGGCCACATTGTAACAACAGCTGAAACATTTGTTAAAAGCAACTTTGGTGGTGTTGGGGATGGCATCATTGGGAAGGCATAAACCACACATCCAAACAGATGCAGACCAAAGGTTGCTCCGTGATCCAATGAAAATGGGGGAACTTGGTCTGGTACAAAGAGCCCATGGTACGGTTAGATTGTGACGTCTCCAAGAACAACGCAATTGTTACAGTGGATTCCACATAATAGGACACAGACAATTCCAAAAAAAAGTACTTCTTAGGATGAATTTACATTAGTGATATGCAAGTTGACTGTAAACTGGATAAAGAGGGGAAGATGGAAAATTCCACCATCGCTGGATGTGAGATCGGTAGCTGCACATGGTCACAGTGTGGACCATAGAAAGTTAAAAATGTTATATTTTACCATTTTGATAGAAACATCTATAGGGATGCCAATTGCCATTGTAATGCCAATTCCTAGAATGACAGTCACTAAAATATCATTTCACACAGGGGGTTGTTGTCAGTCCTTTCCCACATCACAAAGAGCGAAGAGGCCCAACCGCAGAAGAGTTTGCCCAAAGATACGCCAACGTTAAGTCATTTTATACCTTTTGATTCGACAAACAGGGATTTCAGAAGTGGTCAATTTCTGCTGGTGTATAGTCTGATTATTAACAGAATGTATTTGGGGGTTTGACGTAGTGCCTCAGTCACTTTCGGCCAGACAACTGTAACTCAGCAAAGCTTGCAAAAACCCACAATATACAGAGGGGCATAAAGTGTTGAGTGACCTTCTTACAGAGAAGATGTCCCACCGGTCTGAAGCACAGTGTCACAACAAGAGATGAATTCATCGGGATGACCAGGTTGAGGTTACTGATGGCCTTAATGTTCATCTCTCCATTTAACAGGCTGCTGAAGTTGCTACTATGACATAAACCCTGAAACCGAAAGGCAGCACTTCTGACTAATGAGGGATATGTTTCAAGCTTCTCGTTGTTTTGATGAGTCAACCATCGAGCAGCTTTATAACTACAAGGCTAATAATGCCCTGCACCATGTTGCAAAACTTTTTTTTTCATTTGCTTAATTATTTTCGTCACTGCTAATACCCACTCAGCACGAACTTGACGTCATACCGCTGAGAGGTTTGGCTCTGTTTGGAGAACACAGAAGCGAAGGTTGTTTCCCTGTTGTATGATTAAGAGCACCATTGCCAGACAGTTGTTCTAGTCCTTGAGTTGACATTGTTGGATGGAATGTTCCATGACGCTTGTCCTCAGACCACTTGATGACACAGTGTACATAACTGATAAAACTAAGGTCTTCATACTCCATCTGGACAATAGGCGTCATCTCTGTTCTTTGTTTATCATGCTGACACAAGACACAGCAGCACAAAGTTTTGATATCACACCTGCCGTTCAGACATAACACAAGCAATTCACCTGCATACAAGGTCAAATGCAACACTCTTCATCCAATCCATAACTGTACTTATCCACACAGCAGGGGAAGGCCCGTCCACCTGGGGTCGGTCAAGCGCAGGCTTAAAACATAGGTGGAACGCAATGTCAGGGCTCTTGGTTGCAATGCTGAGTGGGACACTTGAAGGCATCTTTTCAATATAAAATCTGGTTTATGAAGTCCGTTTCCTGTCAGTCTCTGAGTCTTCAAGTTCAGTCACCACATAAAATTACCGGGATGGGATCCGAAGGCAGCAAAATCTCCTACAACATGAATACCGAAAAACGCCTGGACCCCTCCACTCCAACTTGATGGAAGTCCTCAACTCTTTGCTTTGCCACAAATTGTGTTGTTCTTCAACTTCTATCGCAATGACTGACTGCAAGTCAACACGGTTGTATTGTTGTTGCCATTATTTTTTACATATTACGATTCTTGCTAACAAGCAATACTCAATCAAAGTGACCACAGCAACGGGCGCCATTAAGCAACATAAATCCAACAATTAGCAAAGCAACACATCTGCTTTGGACTGATTTGTGGTCTTCCTGTTGGATACTTTCATGCATAATGTAACAGTCTTAGTCTGGGTGATCACAGCATAGAAGAAGTGAGGCGGGAAGATCTTGGCTAACTGCTTATTATGCCGCGCGTTTCAGGGGCTCATCAGTGAGCAGCCAGTCAGCCATTAAGTGTAATATGTTATTAAATATTTATTTGGTCAAAAGCCACCGCTGCGTACATTACATCTACATGTTCGGCATTAGAAGACATCAGCTGCTTTATGAATACAGAACGTGAAACGCAGAGGGCGTACAGCACCTGAACACGCCTGAATACCTGCTGGTCCAGTCCAAGGTCATCGATCTATGCATTCTTGCACAAGGTGTTGAATTGTTAACTTTGTATTTTCTGCATGTTAAATCCTATTTTACACATGTACGCAGTTCATACTCTAGCGTAGAGCTACTGTAGTTCGGATCATTGATGAACAACTCTGACACAAACTTGCCAGCAGTGTTATTGCAACTGTCCTGATCAACACAAATATTAATTTCATGCTATATCCACCTGGGTTGTGCAGAATTCATACTTGGAGACTTGGTGCAACCTGAACTCAATTACACAGCACAATACACTTCCTCAGTCTCTAATGTGCCAATGCCTTTTTTTTTCAATAACAGTCCCGAATGGGGGAGGTTTAACCTGCTGAATCCTATGAAAAGTTGGCATTCCTTCAGAAAATGCTTTAAATTCAGCTCATAGTCAGCTCACTTTTGTGATTGTAAAAGTACAGAAGCCTATGGACTGACTAACAAGAGAATTAGGAAATCTGGCTTCAATCACACTGATAACATGAAATTTTGTTTTTAAATTAATGCCAATACCTTTAAATAAAGTTCCATCAATACACTGCGAGCATTGTTTTTTTTTTTTGTTTTTTTATAATTTACAGTCATTTAATTATTAAGATGTTGTTGTCCTTATGTACAATTTGTACATGTTCAAATCAAATCAATCATCATTTGTTCATGTTGTCCAAATCAAGGAATATTTATAGCTCACCCTCTGTGCATTTGCACGTATTAATGAGACAAATTTAACTCCATAAAGTGGAAGTTAGCTTTGAGTTAGCGGGACGTTAGCATGCACACTAATGTCATCAAATATCTTGTAAATGACTGCAGAGGTGTTATCAGATTCCAAAAACACCATTTCAGTTTAGAAGTGTTTATTTCTCGCTAGCTTTTACATAATATATGACAGAGAGGTTAAATTTACCCACAAACTCAACAGAGTTTTGCAGCTAGCTACCAGCCTGTGACGTCACCATGCTACCGTCAGCGAGAGTCTTGTAAATAAGTTCAGAGGTGTTATTAGTTTCCAAAACAGAATTTTCTGTTGTGTGGGCCGCTGAAGAGGAGGTTACTGCTGGCCCACCACAGAGGGCCACCCTGCCTGAAGTGCAGGCTTCAGGCACGAGAGGGCGCAGCCGCCTCACGGGAGCAGCCAGGAATGACAGCTGTCTCTCATCACCACCTGACAGCTGTCACTCTCACCACCTCGTCACCATCTCCATAAAGCCGGGCAGCTGGTGAGTGCTTGCAGCTGGAGGCTGGGTTTGTGGTACGTGGAGGGCTGACGGCTTCGCTCCCATGCCAAACTTTGATAAGTACTCACAGGTTTCTGCACGTGTCTAGTTTCTGGATTTGAGGTGGAGGTGTTTGTCCCACCAGAAGAGGGAACTGTTTGCTGACTGTTTGCTGGGTCTGCACACACCCACCATTAACTGTTCTGCTTCCTGCCAGCAGTACCAGATCTGACAGCTGGAGACGGTGGCCACCTGGGGACTCAGGACTTGGCGGCTCTGGTGTGCTCCAAATCCGTGGGCAGTGGAAATCGTGTGGGACCCGGCTCTTCTCTGGACAGACGTCTTCTATCCTCGAGCCTGCCCACACGTCACCTTTGTATATTTGACTTGATTCTAAATCTGCTATTGTCTGTATTCCGTTGTGCACCTTCACAACATTTTCTTTTTTAGAAGTGTTTATTTCTTGCTAGCTTTTACATAATATGTGACACAGAGGTTAAATTTACACACAAACAAAACAGAGTTTTTCAGCTAGCTACCAGCCTGTGACGTCACCACGCTACCATCAGCAAAATGTCTTGTAAATAAGTTCAGAGGTGTTATTAGGTTCCAAAAACAGAATTTTCAGTTTTAGAAGTGTTTATTTCTGGCTAGCTTTTACATAATATATGAAACAGAGGTTAAATTTACACACAAACGAAACAGAGTTTTGCACCAGCCTGTGACGTCACCATGCTACCGTCAGCGAAATGTCTTGTAAATAAGTTCAGAGGTGTTATTAGGTTCCAAAAACAGAATTTTCAGTTTTAGAAAGTGTTTATTTCTTGCTGGCTTTTCATATAAACACACAAAATTAAGCGGTTTTGGAAAGACCTGCCACTGACGTCACAGTGCAGCTCGGCTTTCTCACCCCCGCCACTCAAAAACAAAACTGAACAGACTGAAACAGAATGTGACTCTTAAAATATCTCTTGAAATAGGTCAAGGTTAGCCATCTTTAAACTTGTCCAAGGTCTGTGTTCCAAGAATGTTCCCTGTTGAAGACTCTGACAGTAATAAGACTGGACTTATGCTGAACACAGACAGATGGACGGATGGACTGTCTGATGGACGGATGCAAAGCGTTCACAATAGCCGATGACCATATTTGATAGACCTGGGTAAAAATGGACAAAAGACATAAAAAATGTGTTGTAAAACTCAATGGGTTTGGTCGAATGGAACATTTTGAGGAAACCGACTGCCTTAAACCGATTACGATTGGTGATCAGAAATCAGAAACTGTTGGGTTGGTGTGGAAAAAAAAAAAATAAAAAAAATAAAACCTTCTAACCTTTTAACCTTTCAACCTTTTAACCTTCTATTTCACTGCAGATAGTATGAACCCAATATAGTCCTTGTTTTAGTTCACGTTCTTGAGGACTCCAGTGGCTGGAGAATGTCCAAGGGGGTACCCACGCTTTATCTGGCATGATAAGTTGCGTTCGAGAGATGAGGATGGACCGGTTGTGTGTTTGGGTGGTTGCCATTCAGGTGGTTCCACGGCACTAGCATATGATCCCAAACTTGACTTGACAAATTGTACTACTTTGTATTGTAAGTGATATAGTTTTGACAGCGGTATATTTCCACCTTGAACGTGTAACATCGTAAGTGCACTCCATTACTAAACAGTCCCCCCATCTTCTCGGCTTACATCCCATTGTGTGGGATTTCCCACATCTATTGTTCTTGGCATCCATTTTAATATCCATAATGAGAATTAGTCAAAAGTTTTTCGCTGTTGTGTCAACATGTTTATTTTGTTGTAGTTAATTTTGTTCTCGTTTCCTTGTGGGTTTCACTACTTAAGTGTATGATTTATAATTAGAGACAAATTAAAGAAATAATCCATTATTGTAATATATTACACTATTGTTTTTAGTGCACATGGAGCAAAACAATTAGATTTGCTGCTCCATATCCACAGGCAGCGCTGGCTCCTGCAATTACAGCCCTAAAATAAAAACGTGCAAGTGTGTAGCTGTGAATTCATGTTGAAGTCAGTATGAAATGCGCTAAAATGAGACTATCTTACTTTTGCACACACCAGAGTGAGGTGAGCAGTGATGGGGTCTCCACGGCGCTGTGCGTGGTTTTGCACTGTAGACCTCGCTGCTGGATGCGTTTTGGCACATGCACACACAAAGTTGCACAGTGGGGTGCAGCTGCAGCTTATAACTGCCAACTAAAATGTAGTGCAGCACCCGCGCCGGGATTAAATGGGTAAATACCTCGAATAGAACAGCGTGAGGAGTTCTCTGCCATCGTGTGCTGCGCTGATCCCTGTGCTGCGTATGTAAATGCGGATGCATGCATGTGGTCACAAGAATGCATATTCACAGCAACGTAGTGCAAAATCCCTTTCCAGCTTCATCAATATCTGTCAGAAAAAAATGACGGTGGGAGATGGAGAATATTCATCAACACTGCTGGGGAGGAAAGGTTGGCTCTGGGGGAAACTGCATGTTGGTTGTTGAAGCCAGAAAATGTGTTTGTTTATTGTTGAGGTCTCGAACCAGCTGCCTTCCTACTTACTGCCATCGGAAAGGGGTAATGGACAACCCCGCAGCCGAGCGGAAAACCAGCTAATTATTCTTGCACTTCTTTTTTTGTTATGGTTAATTGTAGTCTGTCTATCTTCATGTCTGTATTGTTAATGAGGTAATCAGCAGGTTAGATCCTGACTGGGTTTCAGTGAATTTTCCTGGACAAATACTGTAGACATTTAGTCAAGTCAAGCCAAGACTGGGAGCATGCGCTGGTGTTGAGCTTTGCCGCACACATGGTGCTACGGATCCAGATTGAGACCTGGAAGAAACCCACCCCACTGGGGTCCACAAGACTTGAGCACCTATGTAGTGGATCACGCCTAGAGAAGCATGCCACATGACGAAAATGTCCAAGCTGACTTTCCCTCACGTTGGAAGTGTCTCGGTTCTCTAAGTAACTATTGTTTCACATGGAGTCATTCCAGTGGTTCCCAAAGTTCCTCTGGAGCAACCTAGTGGCAGAGACATCCAGTACTCACCTTGGGTCAGTGGTTTGTGTCCAAGTCTCACAACCATACAGTAAGACAGGAAGCAGCAAGACCTTAAAGACTTGGACCTGTGTTCTCTTGAGAAGACATTGGCATCACCAAACACCTCTGTCCGGTGACCTCATGAGTCCATGAGCTTTTCCCAGACACCCATCAACCTCAAAGGACAAAGACCCAGACACATGAATGTCACTGCCAAGATGAGGGAACACCTCAACACAACAACATGTTCACCGCATACAGATAAACGTCTGCTGGCCGAACCCAGGACATCATTAAAAGCCTTGATCTTGGTCTTGATCCAGGACAATGGCAAACCCAGACACTCCGATCCCCCACTCAGCTTCTGAGGTACTACAGTTAAGGTATTCCACAAAGATGACAGCATAGTCCGTGATGTCAAGGTCAGTAAAGCTTTCCTCACCAACAAAAGCACCTAAGAGCCCTGCTTCTACTCTCCGTGGGAATAACTGTATCTCCAGACAAGAAACCACAGGACAACACCAAAGGTCTTTTTCTGAGAGGATGCCCACTGCACGGTGGCAGAAGGGTCCAAAGCTGGTGGCTGAAAAATTCTTTCTCTCAGTGAGGATAACCATTATTACGTATTGCCTTGGATCTAGTTCATGGTTGAAATCTTGCCTTTGATCTTTGATTTTGATTCTGATCCTGCCTTTCATGGATCTTTGCATTTTAGTTTTTGTTGTGTGATTCATATTCCTTTGATCCTGAGCCTGTTAATTTATCTTTCATCCTGGCTCCTTTGATCCTGATACAGAGCCAAATACTGCCTTTGTTCATTCATCTGACCATCTTTGATACTAATTGCTTCATTCCTGTCTTTGATTCTGACTTGTTGATCCTGAGCTTCAGGCAGTCTTTAATCCAAGAGAATTGACACTGTTTCTGTTGGTCCTGATTACAGGATCAAAGCAATCAGAAATTAGGAAATAAGTTCAGCAATGAGGATCAAAGGTCAGGACCTGCTCTTTTATCCTGAATATTTTTAATCCTGAATATATGACCAAAGGAACACAAACAGATGGTGACAAATACATAACCTCCTTGTTGAGGTTCAACAATCAGAATAAAAGATAAGTGATCAGGATGTCATAGTGCATCTGGAAAGTTTTCACAGCGGTTCACTTTTTCCACATTTTATTATATTACAGCCTTATTCCAAAGTAGATGAAATTAATTTTTTTCCTCAAAATTCTAAACACAATACCCCATAATGACAATGTGAAAAAGTTTAGATCTTTGCAAATTCATTAACAAACAAAACAAAACAAAACAACAAAACAAGAAATCATATGAACGTTTGTTATGAAGCTCAAACATCCTTCAGATGTTTCTGCGGCTTAATTGGAGTCCACCTAGGGTAATTTCAGTTGATTGGACATGATTTGGAAAGACACACACCTGTCTACATATAAGGTCCCACAGTTGACAGTGCATGTCAGAGCACAAATCGACCATGAAGTCAAATGAATTGTCTGTAGACCTCTGAGACAAGATTGTCTCAAGGCACAAATCTGGAGATGGGTACAGAAACATTTCTGCTGCTTTGAAGGTCCCAATGAGCACAGTGGCTTCCATCATCCATAAATAGAAGAAGTTCTGATCCACCAGGACTCTTCCTAGAGCTGGCT
Organism: Thalassophryne amazonica; assembly: GCF_902500255.1. Classification (NCBI taxonomy): domain Eukaryota; kingdom Metazoa; phylum Chordata; class Actinopteri; order Batrachoidiformes; family Batrachoididae; genus Thalassophryne; species Thalassophryne amazonica. The sequence goes on along the minus strand of NC_047124.1, from coordinate 19,900,298 downwards.
GCCCATCTAAACTAAGTGATCGGGGGAAGGGCCTTAGTCAGAGAGGTGACCAAGAACCCGATGGCCACCCTCAGGGCTCCAGCATTTCTCTGGAGAGAGGAGAACCTTCCAGAAGGCCAACCATCTCTGCAGCAACCACCAACCAGGCCTGTATGGTAGAGTGGTCAGACGGAAGCCACTCCTTAATAAAAGGCACATGGCAGCCCACCTGGAGTTTGCTAGAAGGCACCTGAAGGACTCTCAGACCATGAGGAACAAAATTGAACTCTTTGGCGCAAATGCCAGGCGTCATGTTTGGAGTCAACCAGGCACCATCCCTACAGTGAAGCATGGTGGTGGCAGCATCATGCAGTGGGGATGTTTTTCAGCGGCAGCAACTGGGAGACTCGTCAGGATTGAGGGAACGAATGAAGCAATGTAATGAGACATCCTGGATGAAAACCTGCTCCAGAGCACTCTTGACCTCAGGGATGACGGTTCATCTTTCAGCAGGACAATGACCCTAAGCACACAGCCAAGATATCAAAGGAGTGTCTTCAGGACAGCTCTGTGACTGTCCTTGAGTGGGCCATCCAGAGACCAGACCTGAATCTGATTGAACATCTCTGGAGAGATCTGAAAATGTCTGTGCACCGATGCTCCCATCCAACCTGATGGAGCTTGAGAGGTGCTGCAAAGAGGAATGGACAAAACTGCCCAAAAATAGGTGCACCAAGCTTGTGGCATCATATTCAAGAAGACTTGAGGCTGTAATTGCTGCCAAAGGTGCATCAACAAAGTACTTGTTGTGTGGGCCGCTGAAGAGGAGGTACTGCTGGCCCACCACCACCAGATGGCGCCCTGCTTGGAGTGTGGGCTTCAAGCACGAGAGGGCGCCGGAGCCACTGGGAGTGACAGCTGTCGCTCTTCATCAGCACCAGCTGTCACTCATTCAACCCATCACCATCACCATAATGGCCGGACTGCAACTCCACCTCGTCGCGGAGAAATCATCTATCATACAGGTAATTTCTCTGCTTAAACTGAACAAGAGTCTGATCTCATTTACAGCTGTTTTCCTGTGACGTGTCCTTGTCTGCTGTATTGGCGTTTGGTGTGGACTGCGACGGCTTCGCCTCACACCCCAACCAGATAAGTGGTTTCACAAGGAGCTGTACGAGTGTGTGATCGGAGGTGGAGGTTCTCCCTCCTAACTGAACACAGACTGTGGGATTACTGAGTGTGCGTACTCACCTCATCAAACTGTTTCTGTTCTCTGCCAGCAGTACCGGGTCTGACTGCTGAAGACAGTGGACACCTGGGGCGCAGGGCTTGGCGGCTCCAGTGTTCTTCAGATCCGTTGGTGGTGGAAGCTGTGTGGGTTCCGGCTCTTCTATCACCAGACGTCTCCTATCTTCGAGCCTGCCACACGCCACCTTGTGTATGATTGACATTCCTCACTATTGTTATTGTCTGTACTTCGTTGTGCGCTTCACAACATTAAATTGTTACTTTTTGGCTTATCCGTTGTCCGTTCATTGACGCCCCCTGTTGTGGGTCCGTGTCACGACACCTTCCCAACAGTACTGAGCAAAGGGTGTGAATACTTATGTACACATGATTTCTTGGTTTTTATTTTGAATAAGTTTGCAAAAATGTCAAAATAACAACTTTTACATGTTGTCAGTATGGGGTGTTGTGAGGAGAATTTTGAGGAACAAAAAATATTTTATTCTATGTTGGAATAAGGCTGTAACATAACAAAATGTGGAAAAAGTGAAGTGCTGTGAATACTTTCTGGATGCACCGTAAGCATTTTGACCAACAGTAAGTGATCCAGATACAGGGGTGGATCCTACTTGCTGATCTTTGATCAGAATAAAAGATAAGGATTAAAGGTCAGGATCAAACAAGAGAGGAGTGATGAGTATTAAAGGTGAGCGATCAGCATCAGCGATCAGGTTCAGCCATCACAATCAAAGGTCAGGATCAAAGCTGAGTGTTTGAACATGGGGCCTTGGCTGAGATATTTACTCTCTGAGTGCCCTTATCATTTAAAATATTTATTTAAATGCGAGCAGTCTCTCTTCCGCATTATCATCTGAAATGCCTTCACACACGTACACAACAGCGAGCTGGCCTTCACGATAACATTCAAATTCAGCCAAGGGAGCTTGTATCCTTCCTCGCCTTGAAGGAGGCAACTGAGTGACTGCAGCAAGCATGTGATTAGCAGATATTTAAAAAACCCTGTCAAGATTTCACTGCATTCTCATCGGTAAATGTTGGATGTTTTCAGTTTTAATGCTCCACATGTGCTCATGTGTTTGGTTTGCAGGCTGAGTTTGTGGTCAGAGTGAACAGCAGTAACAAGCAGGATTTAATTTCTGATTTCTCCAGTTTTGAGCCCTGATTATTAAAATGGTATTACACATTTATCACCCGAGGCCATGAAATATGGCCATCAGGTATTGCGAAGACTTTGCGTCTGTCCGTCCGTCCATCCGTCCGTCAATCTGTCTGTGCTCAACATAACTCCAGTCCTATTCCTGCCAGAGGCTTCAAATTCACAGGTAACATTCTTGAGACACAGACCTTGGAGAAGTTCAAAGATGGCTAACCTTGACCTATTTTAAGAGGTTAAAAACTCACATTCTGTTCCTTTTTTTTTTTTCTGAGGAGCAGGGGTGACAGCCAATCAGAGAGGCACCATAACATCAGTGGCTGGTCTAGCTAGCTGCAAACTCTTTCGTTTGTGTTTAAATATAACCTCTGTCATATATGTAAACCCTAGCCAGAAATAAACACTTATAAAACCTAGAAAGCTGTTTTTTGGAAGCTGGTGAAACCTCTGAAGTGACTTTCAAGACGTTTTGCAGATGTTACTGTGGTAACATCACAAGCTGGTCTAGCTAGGTGCAAACTCTTTCATTTCTGTGTAAATATAACCTCCGTCATATATTATGTAAAAGCTTGCGAGAAATAAACACTTTTCAAAACTGAGAAAGCTGTTTTTGGAACCTAGTGAAACCTCTGAAGGGACTTACAAGACATTTTGCAGATGTTACTGTGGTGACATCACAAGCTGGTCTAGCTAGGTGCAAACTCTTTCGTTTTTGTGTAAATATAACCTCTGTCATATATTCAGTGGTGGGTGGGCACAAATAACCAAAAAATTAACTTCGATAACAGATAAGATAACTGAAAAGTTATCTTTGATAAAGATAAACTGATAAACCACCAAAAATGTATCGGAAGTTACAGATACTCGATAACCGATAAATTCCGGTATTGTCCATGGGACATTTGCAGTTACTAAAGACCTGAAATTGATTCTTAATACAAAGCTGTAAAAGATCTAAAGAATAAGCAAGAATGTTTGACAATGCTGCCCCCTGCAGGAAGCAGCACAGACAAATCCTGAGAGCACCCACAAGTCTTTACTAATCATAATCCATTTTTCTGTCAACATTGTGCCCCCACTGGAAGCTCTTGTTTACAACAGCGCTCCCACCACAGAGGCACACCAAGAGCAGCCATAAGACCAGATCCCTGTCAATTTCAACACTCCGGTCAGGCAGAGGTCTTGAAAAATAAAGTCATACTAACTTATGGTTTTTGAAAATACTGATAGAATAACTCCATTAATGTCAGTTCTGTCATTTGTACAAAGTTAAATATAACATATATCTTTTAATGTTGAATAAGGCACTAATTCTGAGGTTTTGTAACAAATACAGACCGCAAAGCATTCTGGGTAAAAGTGCTAAACAGTGATTGGTTCAGTAATCCATTATGTAAACCAACACGTTAATGTGACGTGTTTCGTGTGTTGGTTTAAAGATAAATGTGCTTTTGTAAAATATTCCATTTTTATTTGTAAAAACAGGCATTTTTACAGAGCCCTGGAAGTGTCATCGCAGTTGCATGTTTTAAAACTTTTATGATGTTGTAAAACGTGCACTCAATTAGTAAGTAAGTAAGTAAATTTATTTATATAGTGCCTTTCACAGTCATAAGGCCATGTACACACGTTGTCGGGTATTTGTAAAACCGAATATCTTACCCTTTCAGTTTGGGGAAAAAAACTTCATCCACATCGAGCCATATAAATGTGTTGTAATTAGTCTGCCAAACCTTTGGGTGGCGGTACTGATTAAAATTCTATCCAATCAGGAGCCTTATTCTCTTGTCGTCACTTCCACAAAAACTAAAAACATGGCGCCAACCTCGTTCGTGGATCGATAAGGAGTCGGAATTACTTCTAACCAGAATACAAAGTTAAATATATGCACACAAAAGCGCCTGGACAATGGACAATACCAACACTTTGAGAGCAGCCATGTACCCAGACGTTTAATACTGCCATGAACACTCCTGGCCAGTAGATGGCAGTAGTGGCCTCGAAAAAATGTCAAAATTCCAGATAATCTGTGTCTGCTACATTTAAGATGGGTGGAATTTAACAAACGCAAATACACTAACGTCTATAAACCCAGAGAATATATTCACGAGAGTTTTAGGCACTAGAGTTTAATGCTGTTATCTGTGGACCCTGAACAGAGTGTCTGAAATGCATTTGTCCTGTCGTGAACGTCTGAGATTACCTTATGCTACCCATAATGCATTGCTGCCTGGCACAGCATGGGCTTACAAAACCTTAAAAATTAGCACATTACTTTAAAACGAATACATATATCTGATATTTTCACTTTATAAACTTCAGACATGACAATAATTTTAAATAACTTGTCTAAAATGAGTGGTTAAAATTTGAACCATAAGTTAAACATGTATGCCTCTGGATGACTTGGTGACATTGCAATTACATTAGTATGACGTTAAAGGAAGTGACTTTTTTTGGTCACCAGTTCTCCTTTGCTTACAGATTATAGAGTAGTTTCTGATTGCAGAGGATAGAACAACATGCCTATTACGAAACCTTTAACAGTTAGGTTTCAACAGCTTTAACAGTTTTGAGAATGTTTTTCTGTGTTCAGCTTTGTTTAGTATGTTATCGGTCTAAAAGTTATCGGACGGTAATTCATCGGAAGATAATTAGTCCGATGATGGTTTTTAAGTTTATCTAAAAAGATAATCCGATAATGAAAACATTATCTTCGTTAATTATCTGTTATCGGATTATCGGAAGTATGCCACCACTGCATATTATGTAAAAGCTCACGAGAAATAAACACTTCTAAAACAGAGAAAGCTGTTTTTGAAACCTAGTAACACCTCTGAAGTGACTTACAAGACGTTTTGCAGCTGTTACTGTGGTGATGTCACCAGCTGGTCTAGCTAGGTGCAAACTCTGTTTCATTTGTGTGTAAATATAGCATCTGTCATAAATTATGTAAAAGCTTGTGAGAAATAAACACTTCTAAAACTGAAAACATTGTTTTTGTAACCTGATAACACCTCTCGAGTGATTTACAAAACATTTAATGGACGTTGGCGTGCGCGCTAACTTCCGCTAACTCAAAGATAACTTCCATTTTTGTCAAAAGCTAATGTATCCGCCCTCCTGCAGACCGGTAAAACATAAATATTGTTATGATTGATTGATTTGACAGATTGGCTTTATTGAACATGTACAAATTTTACACAAGATAACAAGAACTTATGCCCCTTTGGGTGCTCCTCTGTTTGCTCTTGGGCCTCCCCAGCAGCACTTGGATACCAAATAAACAACTACAAATTATAAAGAAGACAACGCTCATATGGCTGAGGGTATTTTAGCATTGTGTTATATTTTTATTTCCACAAGCTGTGCAATATCCTCATACTATATGCATGTTTATGGACAGTAAACAGAAAATGGGCCCAATAACTATATTGTGAGAGCAGTTGAATGTTGTTTTCCATTTGTACAGCGGCATGAAATCTTTAAAAAGTACATTGTTTTTTTTAAGAACCCTAGTAGTAGATATAATAATTTAACAGCTTTTAATGTGTTTTTCTGAGCAGTTACGCATCACACAGTACACAAAATTGGACAACATATAGTTCCTGATTTAACATTAGGGGAAGAGCTTGGATGAGGACAGAATGAAAAGCCAGCAGAAGTCCATCTTTTTCAAAACATAACACGATGTACGAGGTCTGTCCGTAAAGTATAGGTCCTTTTTATTTTTTTCAAAAACTATATGGATTTCATTCATATGTTTTTACGTCAGACATGCTTGAACCCTCGTGCGCATGCGTGAGTTTTTCCACGCCTGTCGGTGACGTCATTCGCCTGTGAGCACTCCTTGTGGGAGGAGTCGTCCAGCCCCTCGTCGGAATTCCTTTGTCTGAGAAGTTGCTGAGAGACTGGCACTTTGTTTGATCAAAATTTTTTCTAAACCTGTGAGACACATCGAAGTGGACATGGTTCGAAAAATTAAGCTGGTTTTCAGTGAAAATTTTAACAGCTGATGAGAGATTTTGAGGTGATTCTGTCGCTTTAAGGACTTCCCACGCTGCGAGACGTCGTGCAGCGCTCTCAGGCAGTGTCGTCAGCCTGTTTCAAGCTTAAAACCTCCACATTTCAGGCTCTGTTGATCCAGGACGTCGTGAGAGAACAGAGAAGTTTCAGAAGAAGTCGGTTTCAGCATTTTATCCGGATATTCCACTGTTAAAGGAGATTTTTTTAATGAAAGACGTGCGGGCGGATTGCAGCGTCGGCTCGCAGCCGCCACGACGCTCCGTCACAGGAAAAACACCTCTGCTGGAAGCCTTAAGGACAAGTTGGAACATCTCCAGCTGATAAACAATTTCTCATATACTCACTCCACTGAAAGCCATCAAAAGCCAACTGGATTTTAACAAATGGTTATCAACACGGAGGTGTTTTCCTGTGCCGCCGCGCCGCGTCGGCTGCGTCCCGACGCGCGGACCCGTCCGCACGTCTTTCATTAAAAAATCTCCTTTAACAGTGGAATATCCGGATAAAATGCTGAAACCGACTTCTTCTGAAACGTCTCTGTTCTCTCACGATGTCCTGGATCAATAGAGCCTGAAATGTGGAGGTTTTAAGCTTGAAACAGGCTGATGACGCTGCCTGAGAGCGCTGCGCGACGCACCGTGAAAAGTCCTTAAAGCGACAGAATCACCTCAAAATCTCTCATCAGCTGTTAAAATTTTCACTGAAAACCAACTTAATTTTTCGAACCATGTCCACTTCGATGTGTCTCACAGGTTTAGAAAAAATTTTGATCAAACAAAGCGCCAGTCTCTCAGCAACTTCTCAGACAAAGGAATTCCGACGAGGGGCTGGACGACTCCTCCCACAAGGAGTGCTCACAGGCGAATGACGTCACCGACAGGCGTGGAAAAACTCACGCATGCGCACGAGGGTTCAAGCATGTCTGACGTAAAAACATATGAATGAAATCCATATAGTTTTTGAAAAAATAAAAAGGACCTATACTTTACGGACAGCCCTCGTAAATGTAAGATATGTATTTTACATTTACATTGTGGTTTGTGCTATAAAATTCCAACTGCTACAAAAGATTTATCTCTAAAAAACAGCCATGGTGCTTGTCTGACAGGGTTTCCCCATGACTGTCAATGGGACATCAACATTTCCTTACTCCCACACATGGATTTGAAGACATTATTATTTAGAGACCTAAATGGAACAAAGCAGCTCTTGTTTTCCCCCAAAACTTTATTTTATCAATGGATACACATTATTTTAGTTGCTCAAACTGTATCAGGAGAAATTTCATCTTAATAAAGAGAGCAGCAGAATCGCACCACGCCGTGTTTACATCCAGCCCCTACTGTGCATAACTCCAGCAATAGTGTAGAAAGCATGCACAGAAGATTCTGCTTGTGGAAATATGAATGACCAGCTAACATGGTCTGTGGAGCATATTGCTTTATGCATTCTAGGCTACTGCACTGTTTTCAAATAAAAGCATTTCTTTTCCAAAACCAAGGTTTGGTGTTTTGAAAGTATTTTTGCAAAATGTCTTGAGAAAAGGGGCCTGTCCATATTTAAGGCAGTGCCATAATGCTAGGCATTTCCTTTTAGCAATTTTTGCAAAAATGCTTTCTTTGACAATTGTCTAAAGTCAATAAAGCACTTAGACAATCAATTGCTACCAATTTTTTATATGGCTAAAGTGGTTTTTAAAAAAGGTGTATTGGTGTTTTAATCAAAAGAAAACAGTAGTTTTCTATTACCATCTGAATTGCCAAAACTGAATAACTGAATTGAAAACACGCTGAATGGAAATGTGTGTATTTAAAAATAAAAAAATGATAAATATAACAGAAACGTTTTTATGCTTGCATGTTTTTACATTTCTGTAAAAGTTTTGCAAAAAAAAAAAAAAGAAAAAAAGAAGCCTTACTTACTTCAAAAAAGTGGAACGGAAACACTTTTTTCACTATCACAGGTCACGTGTCTCGAGATAGCCTCATTAGAAAGATAGTTATTGCAAAAAATACAGAATCCAGCAGTGGCATTCCACTGGTTAATGAAAAGCCTGTAATTTTGCTTTTCTGCTTTGTTAACATTATGAAAATATCACGAAGCATCTGCACAAATCAGTCTTGGAAACCCAGCTGGTGATGTCATGTAGCCATTGACCGTTCAAGGAGTCTTTTTCTTCTGTAGGTTTTGACCTAAAGTGCTGTTTTGTTTTTGTTTTTTTAGTTTTTATGATCTTAAAGCACCTTACTGTAATAAAGAACAATATGTTTTGTTTTCTTGGAGTATTTCTGGGGCAGATCCTCCATGGATGAAGCTGCTGGTCTATTTAGTTCGCGCGCGGTCCTCGTCTGGGCCCTCAGGGTCCTCTCCTCTGCTCTGGCTGGTCGATAGAGCTTAACAGCCGGGGAGCGGGACTGCAAGAGCGCCGAGTGCTTGATAATGAAAAGACCTTCAACAGATATTCTTACTGTTCTTTTTGTGCGTCTCAAGAGCACTGGGCACAAACACACTGAATGCACATCCTCAGTTGTTCAAGTCGGCATCCACAGTCACACAGAGATACAGGAGACTGGACATGAATGGTCACACGTGTAGTTTACAACAACGTGCACACGTGTGGTCGCGGACCCTTTTACATGTACACAAATTAGCAACGTAATTGGCCTGTTTGTGTTTGTCAGCATGCATAGGTTTCAATCGTAAAGCATTTACTCATGATTACTGTATCAACTGTTACAACACGAACATCATTTTTATTAAAATGTAAATATATGCGTCAATTAATCCTAAAAACATAAGCAGTTTATCTGCTCCCATGCAGGTACCTACAAAGTAAGTTATATACACACACACACACACCACACACACACACACACACACACACACACACACACACACACACACACACACACACACCCACACACACACACACCACACACACACACACACACACACACACACACACACACACACGACGACGTCATCCTCATTAATATGCAAATTTATACACCAAACGACACTAAAATAGAATCAGCTCATCCACTCACCAGGAAGTATCTATGGTGACATTATCAAGTGTTTAACATGTACTGTTGAAGAGTCATGTTCATGAAAATAATTCATCCTCAGAATTATTAAAATGTACAGTACTGCACAAAAGATTTAGGCACATTTAATCCATCATAAAAGTATTAAAATTTTTGAAAACCTGATAAATACTCATAAATAAATTGTGTGATGAATTTCAACTTTGAATTTACATGTGGTTTTTCGCTCCACTAGAGTATAAGTTGCAATGTCTCAAAACTATTTTAAGAAAAATGCGACTAAACGTATGAGTAATTGTGTTTTGCAATCATTTTATTTTTGCATAATCATTACCACCACCAGTGAAGTTGGAGGATGTTATGCTTTTCTCCCTGTTTGCTTGTTTGTTTATTTGTTTGTGAACAGCCTGGAGCCCACAATTTTTCATATGTAGCTATGACATTTTTACTGAAAATTCCTATCCAGCTTTTTTTGAACAATTTTCAAGATCAAAGGTCAAAGTAAGGAAAAACTTGGAAATATCCCTATCTTTAACAATGAACAATTTTTCAAAACTTCATAACTCTGTCAGAAAATATCAAATTTCTTTCATATTTGAGATTGATATGTAGGATGGTATCCTTTATCGAATGAGAAAGTTTGATCCAGATCTGATTCAGATTACAGGTTTTGTAGCAATTTAAATTTAACATTTAAACCCCCATTTAATGCTATATTTTACATTATATCTTAGTTAAACATGCTCCAATCACTCTCATATTTGAATTTGAGGTGCAGACTGACACTCACTATTACCTGACAAAGTTTGATCTGGATCTGATCCAGAATACAGGTTTTGTAGCTATTTAAATTTAACATTGAAAACCCCGTTTAATGTATATTTTACAGAGTATATCTCATACGAACGTGCCCCAATCATGCTCATATTTGAAAATGAGGTGCAGACTGGGACTCACTATCACCTGACAAAGTTAGAGCCAGATCTGATCTGGACTGTGAATTTTCTTGACTTTTGAATTTAATATTGAAATGTACATTTTGCATTATATTCCAATCAAAAAGTGCCCCAGTCACTTTCATTTTTCTGTTATGGATTTACCTACACCACTGTGTCTTCTTGTTCCAGTTATCAGTCGGAAACCAAGTGCCAAAAAGCAATGACAAATTGTGCATAGCAAAGATAACCAATGTTGCGTGAAAATTATCTGAAAAAGTTGAAATAAAAACCAAAAACCTGAAACACACAAAAAACTTCAAGTGCACAAACTAAATACATACTCCTGACATTTGATCACATCTAATTTAGTTGATAAAAAATCACTTCTAACAGGACTTTGACCTTGAAATTTTTTTCCAAGATAAAATTTTGTGGAATTGGAGACTAGTGTTGGCGGAGGCATGCACTCCAAATTCCAACTGTGCTTGTGTGGTATTCTACTAGCCAGTACACTTACAAAAGATATTTATTATTTATCAAAAAAATGCAGCTCACATATTCACTGGAAGTGATTTTCTGTTGCCATGCCAATAAAAAGGGGGGGGGGGGGGCATCAAATGCAAATTTCATTATGACTCAAAGATGCCTAAAACGTTTGCACAGTAATGTATATTCACACACCAAACAACCCATAATCAGCTCCTTCACTCCCCAGGGGATAACTGTGTGTAGAGTGACTATCATGTACTGTTAGACTTTATGTTTCATAAGATGAATTACTTCATCTGAAAATATTGAGACATTTCAAAAAAAGAAATGTAATTTGTTTAGTCAACCCCAAGGGGTACCTATAGAGTAAGTATCAAGTGTATACTGTGTGTTGTTAGAGGTAACCTGTGTAATTTCTGTTTCATAATTATCCCTGAATCTGGTGTCTTTTGATTCTGCTTTGCAGCCTTCCATCCTCCCGGGGCTTTGTTTGTTTTTATTTTTATTTTTTGTGCATCACACTGCTGCATTAAAAAATTCACTGGGCACACATTCTTAGGGACCTGCGGCGGTGAAGGCGCCGCGGTTGTTCCTCAGCTGCGGTTTGCCTAATGGACAATAAACAGCAGCTTTGACAGCATCAAAGTGCACATGAAGAAACCGCCGTGACCTCAGTTACGGAACTTGAAGTTATCTTTGTTGCAGGGGAAGGTAGTTAACTGGCTTTCTTGTAATCGGGGTATTGCACGTGGCCGTATCTGACGGTTGCTACTCCCTCACGTTATTTTGCTTGACTGACAGACGCCTCGGCTCATCCCAAAGGGCTCAGACTTTAAAACATCACCCTTCAAAGGGAAGCCCTGACGTCCACGAGCGCGAAAGCTCCAGTCTGTAGTCTGATTTTAATAAATTTTTTTTTTTTACGGGCAGCTCAGACATCAACCAACTAAGTGAAAGGAATTAGCTTTAGACGTGCACAGACTCCGCGTGCGTTGTTCGTAGCTTTGAAGAATCGATATTTTATCCAGAGGCAAAAAGACATTTCTATTGACAGTTGAAGAGCTGATGCAAAAGTCGGAGAATCGCGTTGATTGACAATTTCTAAAATGATTGCTCTGGCCAAAAAAAAATTGCATATAAAGCCAGACTTGGGAAGAGATGGTGGATGGCAGATAAGTGAATATTTACAGAGGAATCCTTCAATTGGTGATGCAAGTGCCAAATTTGGCACAAATACTCCTTAGACGTTAGCAGAGTGTCCACTTGAACTTTCAATAGGCAGCCAGGTAGGGGTCAATTGAAGAATTACACAGGGGTCAAAATTTAAAATGCTCCAATCATATTGAAGGTTATTCCATATTTTTGGGTGATCATAACGATTCCAAAAAGGTATAGTTTGGACTATCTATGACTGACTTCTATGGAGTTATGGGGTAAAAAAAAGCAAAAATGGCGCAAAAGGTCAATTTTAGTTTGTACAGAGGTCAAAAGTTAAAGTTGCTCCAATTTTGGTAAAAAGTGTTGCCAATTATTGGTAGAGCTAATAGGATTAATAAATGGAATAGTTTTGACTATGAGTGCCTGGTTTGCAATGTAAAGGTTAAACAATGTTGATGTTCATTGGATTATATGACATGTGACAGTGTTGCCACAGTTACTTTGAGAAAGTAATCCAATTACTGATTACTGATTACTCCTTGAAAAGTAACTTAGTTACTTTACTGATTACTCAATTGTAAAAGTAACTAAGTTAGATTACTAGTTACTTTTTTAGTTACTTTTCCCAGCGGACAAACCCTCTGCCACCTCAACATGACAATGATACCTGTTTTGCCAAAACTTACTTTATAGTCACCCTTTCTTGACTTCAATGAAAATAAATACTTGTTTTATAAAAAGTAAAATAAAGACCTCTTTCTTGACCTCATATTTAACTGTTGACAGCACTGTAACAGTAAAACTTGCAATTTCGAACCTACATTGTTTATAAATGTAACTATTAAATTCATTCTAGCATTTTTCTAACATTTAAATTCTCTCTAAATATTTTACTTGTCGAAATTAATATTATTTTAAGTAGTATTAGTAGTTGTAGAAAAAAGGCTTCAAACTGGACCTTTAATCTAGGGTGTTGTGGGGGGGCACATCCCTGCCCCACGCCCCCATTCCATCTGGATTCGCCCCTACTTTGGCGTTTGAGCACAAAGAATGGATAACATTTATTTATGCAGAAAACGTGACCAGATTTACAGGTAAGAAAGTTTTATTGTGTTTTCACATCATGTGGTCCTCAGAAAGAGAGTTTAGGTGCATTTGAGTGGAAAATAGTGTTAGTTCTTCAATTGACCCCAACCTCGCCGCCTGCTGAAAATTCAAGTGGACACCCTGCCTGCTGCACTAATGTTCTGGAGAAACTGGATGGTAAATCTGTGTGAGGTGGGAACTTGTCAAAAACTGAGTGAAGGAGGAGACAAATGAGGGAAGCCACCAAGACACCCGTGACAACTCTGAAGGAGTTATAAGCTACTGAGGGCTGTTACTGGAGAAACTGTGCACAGTGGTGCAACTGTTACCTGTTGTATCACCAGTCACACAGCTTCACCTTGCAGTGCAACAGAGATGGATATTCTTAAAAAGAAGTAAAATTTCTGCTAGTTTTCCAGAAAACATGGGAATCCCGAGCCTAGATTTGATCTGTTTACTTGTATGATAATCTCCCCAATACATCCAACCTTGACGTACTTGTTGAAAGAAAACTGGCTGTAAAAGTGATGATTCCTGATATTAGTTTGCACAGTTACTTGTGACCTCTGTGTATCGATTGGGTGTAATTCTCAAATTGTTCGTCCAACATTTTTGTTCAACCCCTTAAATGAAGGATGATAGTCCACATGACAACCACATTTTGACTGTTTATTTCAGTTCAATTCTGGTGGTATGTAGAAGCAAACTTATAAAAAAAAAAAAACGGTGCCACTGTCCAAATACTTATGGACCTGACTGTAATTTCTTTACATTTTGCACCACTAATGTATGATCGTGTTATATCCTAGCTATTTTCATCATAAATTAGATTTTTGTAACCGCTCTCAACTAATTTTTAGCCCATGAGTTGGCTGCAGTTGCTCATATGTACGTTGTTTCTGTACAAATAAATCGTAAAAAGGATGAGCACATTTTTGTCAAACTGAACAGATGATTGGCTTTTGGATCAGTCAAGGATCATGGTCAAGATCATTAAAAATACTGTAAACCCCCCAAAAAAAATCTATGTTTTTCAGGATATCTCTGAAACCAGTAGGGAGACAGAGAAGATGTAAGGATCATATCAATCAGTAAATAATTTTTAATCAAATGTTGTGACTTTGCGACAATGTCACAAAGACATCATGAAATGATATCACAATTGCCCAGCCCAGTGTCACGTTTTTTTTTTTGACGCGGTCACAAGTTTCAGTCACCAGTCAACCCTAACCACCCCCCCCCAACCATCTCCTGTCACCTCAAATTTCATGACACCATGATAGTGCAGCAAATAACTGAAACAATCCTTCACTTGGTGACACAAGCAACAAATTTGGTATGAATGCTCTTCATAAAGCAGTGTTTGAGAAAAAAGTGCTGGCCACTTGAAAATCCAAATAGGTGGCCAAGTAGGGGTCAATGAAGAATTGCACAAGGGTCAAAATTTAAAAATGCTCCAATCATATTGAAAGCTATACCAAATTATGTGTCTGATCACAAAGATTCCAAAAAGGTATAGTTTGGATGATGTGTGACTGAATGTTCTGAAGTCATGGGATAAAAACAGCAAGAATGGTGACAAAGGTCAATTTCAATTTGTACAGGAGTCAAAAGTTAAAGTTGCTCCAATTTTGGTAACAGGTGGTGCAAATTATTAGTTGAGCTAATAGGATTAATAAATGGAATAGTTTTGACTGTGTTGAATGCTTGGTTTGCAAAGTAAATGTCAAAACAATGTCAACTTCTATTGGATTCTATGGCATGTGACATATGTTACCCTGTAATGTAACAACTAAGCATGACACATGGTCCAAACTGTTCCTTTTAAAAACCCTATTAACTCAACCAATAATTTGCATCACATTTTACAAAAATTGGAGCAACTTTAACTTTTGACCCTGTACAAACTGAAACTGACCTTTGTCACCATTCTTGCTGTTTTTACCCCATAAATCCATAACATTCAGTCATAGACAGTCCAAACTATACCTTTTCGGAATATTTATGATCTGAAAAATAATGTGTTATACTTTTCAATATGATTGGAGCATTTTTAAATTTTGAGCCCTACGGGCCGCCATATTGGATTTTCAAGTGGCCAGCACTTTTTTCTCAGACACTGATTTATGAAGAACATTCATGCCAAATTTGATGCTTGTATCACCAAGTGAACAATTCTGGCCAAAAATCATACTTATCTGCTCCACTATGACAGAGGCGACCCAAAGCATACATCAACCAGCTAACAAGTTCATGATGATGTTGCTAACATGTCCAGCAAAGCGGCCATCTTTCGAAGGTAAAAACCTTCTTTGCCTTGTCCAAATAAACAAACATTGACAGAAACTACATCAACATGAATCAAGCATTTTGTATGAAATAAATACATTTTTAGAACATAATTAATGTCAGAGACTCGTGCCTTTTGCTTCTATGTTTTACATGTAATTTTTTTAATTAAAAATGGCTGAATTGGCAGATCAGATGAGGTTTATCTGCCAATTTCTCTGCCAATGACCAGATGTCATTTTTACAACTATGAACTCTACAAATAAAATGATTCAAGATGTATTAAATAAACAAATGATGCTGCCTCTGATAGCAACAAGTGGAGGTCATTCTCTGCCAGCGTCCAACAGTCATCTGTCAATCTGGCATAAAGTACAAATTGGCAAAAAACCAAGATTTTAGACGTAGAAACATTCACTCGCTTCAGGAATCAAACTCTCCAAACTGTTGTCTGTTTTGTTGCTGGTGTTTTGTGCACACAAGCCTCCGTGGACATTATCTGCACATTAGAGAAGCCAGCAGCAGACGCACGCAGAGCTGCTTCATTACTGGTGGCATTTAGCAGGGGCGACCCTGTCACCTCTTTCAAGACAAATTCCACCGCGTGGCACAAGCAGCCGGCTATTACATTCTGACATCTAACGAAAGGTTAATACAGTTCTCTGAGTGGAGGAGGTGTTTTGGTTTTTCTCTGCTGTCACTGGTCCACGCGATGTGAATGGTGGACGGAGTTTATGCAACACAATGTCAAAAAGAGGGGAAAACAAAAAAGTCTGGATGCCGCATTGCTTGAATGATGCTGTGGACACGCGTCTGGTTATCTGATGAATCTGACTCACATAACAGAGCAAAACTAAAGGGCCATGTCCACCTCTATGGAGAAAGTGGACTTAGTAAGTGATAGAAGTGAGGTTTTCTGGTGAGGAAACAAACCAGCGCATAAGGCACTAAGGTGTGCAGCAGATTATTTATGGGAACGGCAGCCCCTTGAGGTGAAGCCTTGTTTCTGCAACACCTACTCCTACTTCGTCTCCATCCACCCAAACTCACACCAAGACCCGTATGAAATTCAAAATCGGTGATCTTATTTCATTCCCATCTGTTTCATTATTTGCATGTTTCAACAGGGATTTGAACGGAGGATCTTTTGGTCTCAAGCCCAATGCTTAACCACTAGAACACCAACACCCTGCCCCCTTCACATGTTTCGTACCATTTGTTTCAAGTCACCTGTCCCCACTGTCCACAGCTCAGTTTGATGTTCATTTTGATACGGACTCCAAAACAATGTTCAAAAACAGGTGTCAAAATATTCCAAAGCACTGTTTCAACTTAGCCTGCACTAATTTGCAGTACAGATGAAAAGTTAATGGCACCATCCCTGGCAACATGTTATATCTCTAGCTTCATTGTGGGTTTAGTATCCAAATCTTCTATGTTCATTTTGCCCATGTTGCGGTCATCGTGTTTCTCCCAGCGGTTGCAAACTTGTTAGCTGGGCGGAGTAGCGCTGCGAGCAGATAATATGTCCAGTGTTTAGAAGGTAGACAAATTACACATGGGTTCAACGGCAACATTTCTCAAGCATCCTTTAACAACCAAGTCCAGTTTCACGCTTTTTTTTCTGTGATACCTTCACGAAATGAGTCACCTAGTTGCTCCAATTTTGGTACAAAAGTGATGCAAATTATTGG
Source organism: Thalassophryne amazonica (assembly GCF_902500255.1). Lineage (NCBI taxonomy): Eukaryota > Metazoa > Chordata > Actinopteri > Batrachoidiformes > Batrachoididae > Thalassophryne > Thalassophryne amazonica. Next base: position 19,883,188 of record NC_047124.1, on the reverse strand, counting down.
TTGAGCTAATAGGATTAATAATGGAATAGTGTTGACAGTGTTGAATGTTTGGTCTCCAAAGTAAAGGTCAAACAAGGTCCACGTCTATTGGATTCTATGACATGTGACTATGTTACCCTGTAACGTGATAAGTAAGGATGATACATGGTCCAAACTATTCCTTTTTAAAACCATGTTAACTCAACTAGTAATTTGCATCACTTTTACCAAAATTGGAGCAACTTTAACTTTTGACCCCTGTACAAACCGACACTGACCTTTATCACCATTCTTGCTGTTTTATCTCATAACTCCATAGAATTCAGTTACAGACCATCCAAACCATACCTTTTTGGAATCTTTATGATCAGGCAAGTAATGTGGCATAGGTTTCAATATGATTGGAGCATCTTTTAATTTTGACTCCTGTGTAATTCTTCAATTGACCCCTACCTGAACGCCAATTGAAAATTCAAGTGGCCAATAGGTCTTTTCAAAAGAGGATTGTCTGAGTATTTCTGCCGAAGTTGATGCTTTTATTACCATTTGCAGGATTCTGCTCTAAATATCTCTTATCTGCTGCACTAATTGTGGCAGTTGTAGTTTTGTTGGATTGTTCAGAATATGACAAAATTTTTCTTGTAAATACATATGAAAAAAATAGAGATGTTATATTCATGTTCTAGACATTTGTATGTGAACACATTTGCAACATTATGTGATGCTAAATATCCACAACACGGTGCACCCCACAAGATGGAAGCAACCCACGCCAGTGACATTCTGTGAAAGCAATATTACATCTCAATGTTGCTGGTGTGTGTTGTTTTACTGAAACAAAACCCGTCTACAGTGATTTTTTTGAGAATTACTAGATGAAACATTTTGCAGTGGCTTGCAGTGCTTTTCTCCAAGGAAACAAATGTTATATGGTAACACGAAGCATGTGTAGCAGAGTCATCAAACAACTCTCAAGCACCCATGAAATACAAGCATAACATACTGTGTGTGTGTGTGTATATATTTTTTGTCTAAATTGAATCAGACGTGATATATCCAGTTAGAATAGACCAGACCCAACAGACCCAATTTCCGATTTGAACTGCCATTCTGAACAAAGTAGCAAGGTTCATATTTCACCTCTACATTACGAAGCTAAATGTTGTTTGTAGATCCACCTCAAAGTTTGAAACTTTTTATTCAATGGCAACTTTTTCTTCAAGATTTGTGAAAATCTCTTGACTCATTTTTGTGGAAAAATAATGTTGTTCTTGTTTACAGAAGCCAAAAAAAACTCTTGCTGTCGTCTGAAGCGTGTTTCGTGATGCGCTACACTGAGTTCTGTTTGGGTCACCTTTACCACATGACAGACACCGCTTATGTGAGCCATGTAAATCATTGTCTATAAAAGCCCAGTGTTCTGTTTACTCCGCCGAGCGATGTAGTATGAGTGCATGTGTGCTTTCCTCCAAGTGAGTAATCCTGCAAACAAACAGACGAGGGGTTAAAAAAAAAAATTAATCACCACACCACATAACCTCCCCAGTGAAAGCAAACATCAGTTTTGCATTGTGCTGCAGAGGGAGGAAACTGACCTTTCTGCAAACGCTGTCATTTAATAAATAAAGAAGACGATAAGATGCTACATTTCTATCGCCTCCACCTCTGTGTAGTCATTTTTTGTTCGAACTTTGCCACTCTCATCCTGTTGTTGATGATAGGTTATTTTCTGCTTTGCCAGCTATTTAATCAAGAATTATCTAACTTGTTCGCAGCTGGGAACACATGGAAGGTCACGATTTATAACACTGAGAAACCAGCGTAGATCACAGTTGCCCGTGAATGTGATCTACCCTACGGTTTCATGGTGTAAACACACCAGACTTGTACCCTGAGGTATAATTTTAACTCCAGCCTAGGGCTTCCAGTAAACCCGACGGTGATGTCACGGCATGTACTAGAACGGGTACAGGCGCAGAGGAAATGCCATTAAAAAGGAAAACGCACCTGTTGTCATAGCTCAACAAAAGCGAATAGGTCCCTGACATGTCAGCGAAATCCTCTACCAGTCCGCTGATGAATTAGAGTGAAGGACTTTAAAATTGAAAGCCCTCCCAGAAATGACATCACCAGGAAGTAAAGGAGAAATGTTTTTCCACGGAAGCTAGCTTGTGCATTTACGGCCAATAAATGGACATTAAATCTAATTTATTTTCGTTTAGTCCTTACCGCAGTTGACTGCAGACACCCCTGTATTTCAGCTCAATCCATTTATCATTTTAATCCAATTCCATTTTTTTCCACAAATCTGATTGGTTAATCATGTGAGATTTTAGACCGTATAATATTGGGCATAAGGTTGCAAAATATTTGACCATTTCACATTTCATGTATTACTTCATGCCCTGATTGCACGTGGTGCTACGTAGATGTCAATAATCGCGGTGTCAGCTCAGAGTGAGAGAAAGTCGCGTAGCGATGACAATGCCGAAATGGCTGAATTTGAGCTACCATATGAAAGTATTGATGCAGATTCTGATACAGAATTACTGTTTCACATTTGATGGATTATTCCGCATCCTGACGGCTATTGGAGTGACGCTGCCTCGACGGTAAGCCTCGCTGACCGAATTACCTACAGAAAAATAAACTGTTCAAACGATAGAATTGGATTAGAATGAGAATAACCCGCTTGTGTCTGATGATTTGCAGACTTTCATGCTGGTTATACGGTCGCAATTTGAGCTTTACCGGCGACGCGTTAGTGGAGCTAGTAAAAAGGAGCTTTATGGATATTTGACGGACAGATAACTGATCCTCATAGCAAATTTTAAAAAGCTGTATCTCGAAAGCTGCACTCATGTTGTGACTTTATTTCTGGAGGTGCATAAATAAACTGGTTTTAAACATATATTTCTGGACAGTCTGGATGCAAAAACTGTGTATACGACCTAAACTCCAATACAGTATGGTGGCCCTGAAGTGCAAAACACAACAGCAAATCGCACAGCACAACAGCAAAAGAGAAACGACAACAACATTAACCAAAACAGAAAAGGTAGGTACCTTCGGGCAACACAAATCGTCGCTGATTGGACGGTGGTCCGTCCTGTCCTGTGTGTTGTGTGGGCCGCCAGAAGAGGAGGTACTGCTGGCCCACCACCAGAGGGCGCCCTGTCTGGAGTGCGGGCTCCAGGCACCAGAGGGCGCAGCCGCCTCACAGGAGCAGCCAGGGTGACAGCTGTCACGCATCACCTGCAACAGCTGTTACCAATCATCTGATCGGCAGGGGTATATCAGCAGGACGACGTCTCCACCTCTTTGCCGAGATATCGTTCTACCTGGAAGGTAACGTACCTCAGCTGACTGATTGACAGTGCTATTTTTGTGACTTTGTGCGTTGTAGTGTGGACTACTTTTCCAACGAGAGGTGGAGGTAGTTTTTCCTGCCGTACGGATTCCTGGGTGCAAACGCGCCCTCCTTTAATTGCTTTTTGTTCCTCACCAGCAGTACCAGGTCTGACACGTGGAGGCAGTGGCCACCTGGGAGTTCGGGACTTGGCGGCTCCAGTATTCCCGGGGTCTGGTGGCGGAGGAAATCGTGTGTGGTTCCGGTTCTGCTTTGGACAGGCGTCTCCTATCTTCGAGCCTGCCCACACGACACCTTTGTGAATTGACACCTGTCTATTGTTGTAATCTGTTGTATTTGTTGTGCACATTCACAACAGTAAAGTGTTGTTATTTGACCTACTCCATTGTCCGTTCATTTGCACCCCCTGTTGTGGGTCCGTGTACCTACACTTTCCCAACACTGTGAACCGGAAGACCGTATACTCAGGCGCCAGATGAACAGAAACAAATGAACATGCCGCGATGTATTGCCACAACTGTGGCAAAGAGTTTGAGGAAAAGCCAAACTTCTGCAGTGATTGTGGGAAAAGGCTAAAAGAAGACGGTGACGACACTCACGCGTGACCTTCAAGTTTAAGAGCACGTACGTTTTTACTAGCAGCACTTATATTTTGAAAACATGTAAACCTTCCGGTTCACAAGACAGGACGGAACACTGTCCAATCAGCGACGAATCTTGTCGCCCGAAGGTACCTACCTTTTCTGTTTTGGTTAATGTTGTTGTCGTTTCTCTTTTGCTGTTGTGCTGTGCGATTTGCTGTTGTGTTTTTTTTAATTTGCTGTTGTGCTGTGTGATTTGCTTTTTTTTTCTGTTGTGCTGTGTGATTTGCTTTTTTTTTTTTCTGTGTGTGCTGTTGTGTTTGCACTTCAGGGCCACCATACTGGGGGATTATTATAATCCACTCAATGGAATAATTATGAAATAACCCTGTTGTGTTTGATGATTTGTGGACTTTTATGCTGGATTACGGTCGCAAATGTCCATAAATAAATATCCCCTTTGGTTTTAGTTTACGTCTTAATTCAATATTTTGCATCAAGACTGTCCAGAAATATGTTTAAAACCAGTTTTTTTTTATGCACCTCCGTCCGTGTGGACGCATTTCAGAGTCGACTGACAGCGAAGGAGGTGAGAAGTTATATATGAATCGGACTAATGAAAATGATTCCACCATTGTAAGCTAGTAAAAAAAAGGTGTAATTATCCATTTGTAAAAGTAAGTGACCTGAGAAAAAGGTTTTTAGTTTCTCTCGTTCCTTAAAGCTGCCGTGGCTGTTTCTCCAGGTGACTGCGTCGCAGCTTCAAGCAGAAAAAATAAATGGGAAAAAAATTCAGCAAATTAAAAACCGTTCTATGTCTTAACCCTCAGGTGTGTGGCGTCCCTGTCATCTCATATCTGCCATCAAACATCAGGCTGCTGTGTTAGCCAAAAAGCTAATGGTGCTTGTTGCCCTTAAGGCTGTATATGTTTCCAATAAAGCTGCTGCATTAGCGAAGAAGTACACTTTCCAGCACTGTGGCGCCAACGTGCCAAAATCATGTGACTGGTCACCCCACAGATGAAGGGCTAGCATGTACAGTTTAGCTTTTCTTGGGTCTTATTCTTCCGTTGTTATGCTAATAACATGCTAGTGCTAGCATTAGCAAAGCATGAGTATACTTTGGCACGCTAAGTTTGTCCATGTATCTATAATAGACCAAGCAAAACGTACAATGCAACACCTGCGTGCTACGCTAACCTGTTTCAGGAAACAGCTTTATGCCAATTGATTTGGTTTTTCTAATTAACTGTTTTTTTGCAGCTCGCGCAATTGGAGAGCAGGAAGTGATGTCGTGTACTGGAAGTACATGTGGCGATGTTGTGAATATACAAGGTCTATTAGAAAACTAACCGGCAGTTTTATAAAAAAAAAAAACTATATGGATTTGAATCACGTGCGATTACACCAGACATGCTTGAACCCTCCTGCGCATGCGTGAGTTTTTTCACGCGTGTCGGTGACGTTATTCGCCTGTGGGCAGGCTTTGAGTGAGCACTGGTCCAGCCTCTCGGCTGAAATCCTTTGTCTGAGACGCTGCTGGAGACGGCGCGCATTGCTGTATCAAAATTTTTTCAGGACCTGTGAGGGATATCCGAGTGGACACTATTTGAGAAATTCTGCTGGTTTTCGGTGAAACGTTTAACGGCTGATGAGAGATTGTGGAGTTTCTTTCGCTTTAAGGACAGCTCACAATGCGGATCGGCGCGGTCGGAGGTGGCGTCCGTCTGGCTGTTTCGAGCTGAAAACATCCTAATTTAAGACTCTGTTCACCCAGGTCGTCGTCAGAGAACAGAGAAGTTTCAGAAGAGGCCGGCATCAGGAGTTTACCCGGAAATTCCACTGTTAAAGGAGATTTTGTAATGAAAGAACGTGGGGCAAATTCACCGAGTCGGTTCCGTGACGACGACACAAATCCGTCTGCGCCGTGACAGGAAAAACACATCTGTGTTGAAAACCATTTGTAAAATTCAGGCGGCTTTTGATGGCTTTCAACAAGTGAGTATCTGATAAATTGTTTAACAGCTGGGCATGTTCCAACTTGTCCATTAAGGTTTCCAATGGAGGTGTTTTCCTGTCGCGACCCCCCGCGGTCGGGTCCGGCCCGACATGCGAATCTGCCCGCACGTTCTTTCATTACAAAACTTTAACAGTGGAATGTCTGGATAAACTGCTGATCCCGAATTCTTCTGAAAGTTCTCTGTTATCTCACGACGTCTTGGGTCCACAGAGCCTGAAATTAGGAAGTTTTCAGCTTGAAACAGCGAGACGACGATGCCTCGGAGCGCAGATCACCGTCAGGCACCGTGGGCCGTCCTTACGGCGACAGTAAAACTCCAAAATCTCTCATCAGCCGTTAAAATTTTCACCAAAAACCAGCTGAATTTATCGAATGGTGTCCACTCAGTTGTGCCTTACAGTTTTTGAAAAATTTTTTATCAACCAAAGCAGCAGTCTCTGAGCCATTCCTAAACAATGAAAAAAACGACGAGAGGGTGGGCCACTCCTCACTCAAAGACTGCCCACAGGCGAATGACGTAACCGACAGGCGTGAAAAAACTCTCGCATGCCCACGAGGCTTCAAGCATGTCTGATGTAATCACACGTGATTCAAATCCATATGGTTTTTGAAAAAAATAATAAGGTCGGATACTTTTCTAACAGACCTCGTATAATAGATATTCTGTTGCAGTAATCAACATTTTTAGGCTTCAATCAAAAAAACAAAAAAAAAAAAAACATTAGCCCTTCTCTTCTGTGATAGGCTAATTAGTTTATCCATATTATCTCTGAGGTAATCTCATGATGCACTTTTTTCCAAAGTAGGGTTTTTCTATCGGATCTTTCTGAGCTTACAAGTGTTCTGAACACAGCAATAAACTTGCCATATTACCTGTTGGAGGTTACCACGCCCCTAATGGTTAGCTAATTTGTTAACATTAAGTGTTACTATTTACATTAACTTGTTGTGTGGTTACACACTGTATGCTAATGTATAATGCTACAGTAGGCTATGTTTTCTTTAATAATGTCAGTATTTAAACCCACTAATGGTGTGCAAACTGTTAGCATCAACGTCAATTGTTAGCGTCAGTTTTTATGGGGGCACATACTGTTTGCTAATGCTACTTGCTAACTTGTGATGTGACTTGCGATGCTTCCTTTAATACAGCCCGTCTGGTGGAAACTTTAACATTAATGGCTTGTGTGGCTGCATACTGTATGCTGAATGCTACTTGCTACTTGTGATGTGACTTGCGATGCTTCCGTTACGCTACAAGTGATGCTTTTTTTAATACAGTACATCAAATTGCACATCATGATCCTGAACATTTCTGTAATACTGTTTGAGTTTTTCAAACAGAAAAGCCAGGATGCCTTACAGAGGTGTTTTTCATCAGTAGAACGTTCCTTAGGATATGAGTTTAAATCTAAACATTAAAAAGGGAGGAGCAGAAATAACTGTCGGGTGGGGGTCCACGTGAAGTCTCGTGTGGCCTTTGGGTTAATGTTGACACTGAAGAGACCGTTGGCCCTCAGTCCCTGACCGTACCTGTGGCTCCACCACAACTCCTTCAGGATCTCCGCTCTCTCTTAAGCTCTCCACACACTCTCTCCTGCTCGCCGTGCTTCATTTGCTCACCTCCTTTTTCCCATTTCCCTTTCTCATGTGGAGACGTGAATCACAAAGCCATCAAAGGGTTTGTTTCGCGAGCTGCCCTCGTTAGCGGCTATGATTCATCTTCATTTGAATTTCATACGAGGACTAAACTGCTGAATTTCATGGCGGTGGGTGAAAGTGGGGATTGGCGGGGATTTGGAGATTGATCAGCTCGATGAGGCGAAGCGAGACGAGGCAGCCTGCATGTTCTGCTTATTGCAGATGTGATTTGAATATTGATGCACGCAACTCCAAAACCCGAGAGTCATTCAATTAATTAAAGGAATGCATAGTGAAGCATGCCGTCGGATGTGATCTCACACTATACCAGGGAGCGAATCGCATCCAGAAAACTAGCACAATGTGGCCCGGCATGTATTAACGTAATTGCCCAGGTCCACGAGGTGTGTGTCCTTGTACAGGAGTCATTTATTTAAAGTTCCTACCCTCCTCTTCTTGTCCGGTGCATGACACACTGAACCCTGTTTAGAGTCGGAGGTCACCGAAGGTTTTTCCCCATTGGCCTTCAATTAAAAAAAAAAAGGGGGGGGGGGGGGGGGGAAGAAAGTTCACCTTGAAAGGCTTGAAGACTGACATCAAAGAGGTTCCTTCTACAAAAAGGCAATCGTTTGTGTTCCAGTTCTTCTCTCCAACAGGCAGGCTTGGGAAAATGTAAAATGGAATTTCCGTCTTAGCTAAAAAGTACTTAAATTACTTCAATCCACCATGTGTAGAAGTGTGCAAAAAAAAAAAAAAAAAAAAAAATCAGCAACCACACAGTGATGTTTGACCGGGAGACCTACTTCAACCCAGATCCCATCCACCTGATCTATCGAGAGAGCCTGTTCGGGTTTGTGGATCTTGTCCACCTGATCCTCCTTTGAGTCCTGTTGCAGTTCTTCCATCTAGTGGATCCCGTCCACCTTGTGGGTTTGTCTGTTTGAATAGACGAGGGCCCCCCAGAAACCGCTTATTTTGGGGATATAATGTGCAACCATCAACTTTATGTGAGGATTATCATCCCCAGTGTACACAGAGGAGCTACCCTGTGATATCAGCCGGAAATGGTCACCGTGTTAGACTTCTGGGGACATATGAATGTCACTCGTTGTGAATAATCAAGGTCCCATCTTATCTTAGGGACCTCATAGTACCATATCACCCCAAATAGAGCGCTTCGCTCTCAGACTGCAGGCTTACTTGTAGTTCCTAGGGTTTGTAAGAGTAGAATGGGAGGCAGCACCTTCAGCTTTCAGGCTCCTCTCCTGTGGAACCAGCTCCCAATTCAGATCAGGGAGACAGACACCCTCTCTACTTTTAAGATTAGGCTTAAAACTTTCCTTTTTGCTAAAGCTTATAGTTAGGGCTGGATCAGGGGACCCTGAATCATCCCTTAGTTATGCTGCTATAGACTTAGACTGCTGGGGGGTTCCCATGATGCACTGAGTGTTTCTTTCTCTTTTTGCTCTGTATGCACCACTCTGCATTTAATCATTTGTGATTGATCTCTGCTCCCCTCCACAGCATGTCTTTTTCCTGGTTCTCTCCCTCAGCCCCACCAGTCCCAGCAGAAGACTGCCCCTCCCTGAGCCTGGTTCTGCTGGAGGTTTCTTCCTGTTTAAAAGGGAGTTTTTCCTTCCCATTGTCGCCAAGTGCTTGCTCACAGGGGGTCGTTTTGACCGTTGGGATTTTTTCCGTAATTATTGTATGGCCTTGCCTTACAATATAAAGCGCCTTGGGGCAACTGTTTGTTGTGATTTGGCGCTATATAATAAATTGATTTGATTTGATTTGATTCCACAGATACACTGAATCTATCTGCTGAGACTCACCAGGGAATTTCCTGGAAAACTTCCGTGTCCAAAGAAGGCAGTGGAAGATCTATTAACCAATGTCTTTTTTAAAACTTTATTGTATCCATTCATAATTTTTCCCCAGATATAGTAAGCAAACTTATTATTGAATTTTCATTTCTCAATAATTCTGGCGTATACGGGGGATATATAATGTAATTCTTGCAACATATTTTGATACCAACAGTGATACATTCATTGAGCTGTATTTACTTTGTTAGTTCTAGTAAAGTTCATTTATAAGCGCTAACAGTTAGCTGTGCGAATTTTCAATATTGTAAGCAACGACATTCCATCCATGCACACACGACATCAATAATCAGCTGAGATCGGCTTTGATTCTGTTCTATTTATGCGTGTTTTGTAAGACAAGGACAGTGAGTCAACACCGGGTCCCAGCACTGACATTTAAATGGACCGCAGCCATAATTTCATTAAATTACAGAGGTGTGTCAGTTGAGTCCAAAGTGCCACGAGAGAGAGAGCAGTCGAGACGGTTCTCAAGGAAAAAGGAAGCGTTAATTAGCATGTAGCAAAATGTAACATGTTCATCAGATTCTGTGCTTGTTAAATGTTAATTAGCTTCACAACTGGCTTTAAGCCAAACCCGACAAATCTGTTTTCCAGTCTGTGGGCAGCATGTGCCACCATGAATTTAAAATTGCAACACTTCCCTTAGAAATCCGCCTGAGAAGATGAGAAGGTTTGGAAAAGTAAGTTCAGAATTTATGGGTGAGCTTTGGAGATCCGAGCCACACCCCATGATGAGGTATTAAATTGTATATTCCCCCAGCTGAAACCAGTTTTCCTTTTACTCAATCCAGCATTATTTACTTAACCAGCGTCATTCCCCACACTCCTCGCAAAGATGACAAAGGTCAGAACTCCGACACCAGAGGATAAAACTTTAAGATTTACTGCTGAGCTGCAAACCGTTGAGCTAACTGAAACTTGCAGAATTTCTATTGCTAATCAGCCTGTCTGACAGCTGTGGCTGTGCCACAGCTACAAATTAATTTCTATGTATATTTCCTTTCCAGTGATCCTTGCTGTAATTCTCAGTTCCAACTCTTACCAAATAATTGACTAGAAGGGCACCCTGATCCAAGTCAAGGCTCCACAGAACCCCTGTCATTTAAGCCCTGCACATTCACCTTTGATCCTGATTACTCATCTTTCATCCTGACTGCAGATCTTTGTCCATTGTACTTTCTGAAGGAGGTTATGTTTCATCACTATCTTGTTTTGATCCTATGAGCAGGATCACAGGAATCAACATCCTGACCTTTGATCCTGATCACTCTTCTTTGATCCTGACTGCAAATCTTTGGTCTTTGTAATTGCTTGAGGAGGTTATGTTTTCATCACTATCCTGTTTTGATCCTATGAGCAGAATCAAATGAATCATGATCCTGACCTTTGATCCTGATCACTCTCCTTTCATCCGGACTAGAGATCTTTGGCTGTTGTACTTCCTCATGGAGGTTGTGTTTTCGCTGCCATTTTAATTTGGTCCTTTGAGGCCAGGATCAAAGGAATCAACATCCTGGCCTTTGATTCTGATCACTCTCCTTTCATCCTGTCTGCAGATATTTGGTCTTTGTACTTCCTTGAGGAGGTTATGTTTTCTTCACCACCTTGATTTGATCCTTGGAGCAGGATCAAATGAATCATGATCCTGGCCTTTGATCCTGATCACTCTCCTTTCATCCTGACTAAGGAGCTTTGGTTTTTGTACTTCCTCAAGGCGGTTGTGTTTACAGCGCTGTTTTATTCACTCTTATATCACTCTTTTTTCATCAAGACTGCAGATCTTTGGTCTTTTTACTTCTGTGATGAGGTTATGTTTTCATCTCTGTCTTGTTCTGATCCTAAGATCAAGATAAAAAGAATCATGATCTTGACCTTTGATCCTTACTGTTTAGCTTGGGTCCTGATTGCTCACTTCTTTGAGCTTGAAATTAAGACCAATGGAATCTGGATCAGAATAAAAACAACCAGGATGGATCAAGACCTAAGATCAAAAATAAGTAATGAAGAAATTATGAACAAAGATTAAACTAAGATTACGATCAAGAACAATGACAAGGGCAAAATCTACTGTACAACTATAAAAGTCTTACATTTGAATTATATCATTTCCGACTGTTTCTAAATGAGTGTTCTAGCTCTTAATCAGATGAACACTTTTCCAGAAAGCTCCTGATGATTGAAAAACACGATGTGAAAGAACACCTGAAAATGTTCTCTTAGGTGTCTTATGTAAGTGTACGTGTGCTCTGTAGTCAGTACACGCTGCAGTCTCTGACACCTGTTGCCATGGAGCGCCGATGATGCCACAGCGCTGCCACAGGCATTTAAATTTTATTCTTAGCCGTCATGTGTTATTTTGATAAAAGCTCTTGTGTTATTACAATAGTTATTACAGCGGCTTTGTTGGAGTTGAGTGTGGCTCAGAATCCACAGCTCATTTGATGTCAACATGAGGTTTGTCGTGACCATTTTATTCTGTGTTCACTCATCTGACAAATCCATCCCATTGTCCAACTTCAATACAGTAATATGTCATATTTGCATCTGAGATGGATAGATACTCGAGATGGAGCACAAACACAGCAAGTCTTATTTGTCTTCCTGCTACACAACCTGCTATGAATGCAGTACATGATATTACTGTATTTTTTTGTAGTTTTTGGGGTGCTGCAACTTATACTCCAGTGCGACTTATATATGGAAAAATCCCCAAGTAGTAAAACGTACGCTACAACAATACACACAAATCCCAAATGAAAATGCTGCTAGCACAGAAAAATATAGTCTGGTTTGTTTTTTGTTCCTTGTATTGTTAATAATGAACCCAAAATTACAGACAGGGACAAACGAGGAGTAACTGTGTAAAAAAAACAAACAAACAAAAAACAAAACAACAACAACAACAAAAAAACCAAGTGGTTTATTGGGCTGAGTCGGGAGCAAACAGACCGACGGTTTGTGAAGTGACAAAAACGACACACAAACCTTTCCAACAATGACAAAATGTGGCAAAAACAGGGTGACAGCTGAGTAAACTAACAATGACAGAACAGACTCGAAGGCTACAAGATTACACGAAGATAATAACAATACTTACAGGGAGCGTAGGAAGCAGACGAACGTGAAGGAATCCGCAAAGACGGCAGGTGACTAATCATGACAGGTGCACAAATCAGAGTGGAACGAAAGAAAGACGTGGAAATGAACACACCACCAGGTGGGTTATGGGGAGTTATGGTTAAGGTTAGAGGAAGGTAGAGTGATGTGGGGGGGGGGGGTGGTTTGGGTGATGTCGGGGGAGGGGGGAGGGGTGTTAGGGTTAAGGTTAGGGGAAGGGGTAGGGTTAGAAATCGCAAATAAAAACTGTCATGAAAATTATAGAAACCCAATGACCCACTAAAGTGGATCACGTGATGACACCATTGCGCTCGACCAATCACAGTGTGTTTCTGGGACAAATCACAGCGTGTTCGGACAAATCACAGCGTTGTCCGGACAATAGCCAAAGTAAGTCCTCTTCAAGTGAGGGACGAATAACCACTGCCCCTTTTTTTAAGCTACCTTCTCTAGTCTCAGCAGGTGGCCTCGTGTTAAACCACATCCCCTTAGTAACAGTTTTAAGTGCACATAATTTCAGAAGATAGCAGGGAGGAGACGGTGGGCGGAAGCCGGGCAGATTTCAGCAACGTCCTGCTGAGACAAGTGAGAGCTGGAGAAGAAAGCAGGGACAGATGAGCAGTGGGTGACGGAGACGATAGAGTGGGAAGACGGACGGGAGGAGCGGAAAAGAGCCCTAAAAAGAAAAAACCCAAAACGAGGTAACGTTAGCAGGGTGACGGGTTTAGAAGGAGGTGAGAGAGCGCGCGGTAACAAGAATTTCACAGTAAATTCTCTCCACAAGTGTGAAACACTCGCAACCCACCAGATTTAACACTGTTCACGTGTGCTTGTACATTCCCACGCTTTTGTTCAGGCCCCTGCTGGGTGACAGAGCAGGCGGTCTGGTTCCTCATATTTAAATTAGGGGGGCAGCGTCTTTAGCGAGTGCACTGGCTGCAACTCAATCAAATATGCCATACAGGTGTTAAAAGTCAGATCAGATCTGGATCAAACTTTGTCTATCATTGAGAGTGCCAGTTTGCACCTCATTGTCACAAATGAGAGAGATTGAGGCACTTTTGATTGAGGAAATAATGCAAAATGTAAATCAAAATGGGCTTTTCAATATTAAACTTCAAATGTCCACAAAATCTACAATCCAGATCAGATCTGGATCAAACTTTGTCTATTCATTGAGAGTGCCAGGTTGCACCTCATTGTCACAAATGAGAGAGATGAGGCACTTTTGATGAGATATAATGCAAAATGTAAATCAAAGGGCTTTTCAATCTTAAATTCAAATGTCCACAAAATCTACAATCCAGATCAGATCTGGATCAAACTTTGTCTATTCATTGAGAGTGCTAGTTTGCACCTCCATGTCACAAGTGAGAGAGATTGAGGCACTTTGATGGAGATATAATGCAAAATGTAACCAAATGGGCTTTTCAATATAAATTCAAATGTCCACAAAATCTACAATCCGGATCAGATCTGGATCAAACTTTGTCTATTCATTGAGAGTGCCAGTTTGCCACCTCATTGTCACAAGTGAGAGAGATGAGGCACTTTTGATGGAGATATAATGTAAAATGTAAACCAAATGGGCTTTTCAATATTAAATTCAAATGTCCACAAAATCTACAATCCGGATCAGATCCGGATCAACTTTGTCAGGCGATACTGACCGCCAGGCTGCACCTCACTTTCAATATGAGAGTGATTGGGGCATGTTTGATTAAGATATAATGTAAAATATACATAAATGGGGTTTTCGATGTTAAATTTCAATGGCTATAAAAATCTGTAATCTGAATCAGATTCAAATCAAACTTGCCAGTTGATAAAGGATACCATCCTACATACCACCTTCAAATATGAAAAGAAATCTGAACTTTTTTTGACACAGTATGCGTTTTTGAAAATGTATTCAATGTTAAAGATAGGGATTTTCCAAGATTTTTACCTCGCTTTGCCCTTTGACCTTGAAAATTTTATCGATTAAACGGTGTAATACTGTAGATTCACACCATTTGGCACATCAGAAAATATTTTTTTACAAATCTTTTTCTAATTATTTGATTATGTACAATGTTGTTTTATGCACCTTCCATATCCCACCGAAAACCGAAGGTGCATAAAGAATTAAGAAAATATATGAATCAAAAATATGTTTTGATGTGCCAAATGGCTCGAAGCTACGGTGCCTCATTGGATATTGATGAAAAGGTGAGATGATTTCAGCTCGGTTTTCCACTTATTGTGCTTCCCAATAAGAAAGTGTGGCCCTTTGCTGTAGTTTGGGGTATTTCTGTCAAAAAGGCAAGCACTTCAGTCACTTCACTCTTCACTAAACTCCAGTACTAATGTGTGTATTTTTTTTTTTGGGTCAGAGTGACTGTTACCATTCTCCCCCCTCAATAAGCGGTTTGACCCTGTGAATGCAGAGGGACCCCCCCCCCCGCACACCGTTTCCCGCTGAGTCGCCATCTCACTGCTGAAATTGAAATGAGGTATTAAAGTCTATTCCGGCCTTGAAGCTCACTTCTAAAATAAGCCAACCGTTCATGTCGACTCCGGCTTTCCCGTGTTGTGTTTGTGCTTCATTCCGGTTGGAGTCGTGCTGCTTTGGAGGCTTGTTTGTGTGTTAATTTGCACATTTTATTGTGTGAGGTAAATGCCAAAGGGAGAAAAAAGACCTATGTAGAGTGAAAGAACAGGAAAAAACAATTGGCATTTGAAAACATGAAGGTGGCTCAAACGCATAATGCCAATTGCCAAAGTAATGGAGTCATGACAGGGTGTCAAATATTAAATAATCCAACCCCTCAGCCGTGTTGTGACACACTGGTAATGGATCACGTAGGGGATCGCCCTTTTGGGCGAAATACGGTGAAGAACTTGTGCGTCCTGTGGCCCAACACGAACCATGAACATGAGATGGCCAATGGGGTTCTGGTGAAACAAGAAGTCCTCAACGGTGCATCAGGCAGAAGAGGTGTTGGCTTCCAACCCAACGGCCGTGAAAAAGGAAAGAGGCTGAAGCAGGTCCTCAGACCCCAATTGTCTGGAACTTCTCAGCCATTGGACCAGACTAAGGAGCTATGTAAAGCCCTTTGTTTGTCTGTGGGGATGTGGGAATGTCACAGGCATCTCGAAACCGACCCTGGATGTAGATATTCGTCTGAGAATTGACCAAGAGACGAGCTTCTTCACCACAGAGGGATTGCCACAAAGACGAGAGCTATACACTTCATTTTCATTGTTTTTTAGTGCATGGGCTTTACACTGCAATTAAATGTTTGATTTGAATCACAATTTATTTAAATGGTTTAATCTTGCACCCTATGAGAAGACCATGACTGTCTCGAATGTCACTTCAGAAAATTGTGGTATTTAGTTGATGGGATCAAGCTTAAATTTTATCCAATATTTCACCAAGAAACATACACGTCAAACCAATCAGAATGTACATTACTGACGAGGTTTCACTCAAAATCCACACACTCCAAATCACATGGGCACCCACATCATTTTCCTCACAGATTCCTCAGATTTCACAGATAACACTCTACAAAAAGAAAATGCTGTCACCAGTAGTTACTAAAAGGATACATACAGTGCATCCATAAAGTATTCAGAGTGCCTCACTTCATCCACATTTTATGTTACAGCCTTATTCCAAAATGGAGTAAATCAACTCACAACACCCCATAATGACAACATAATTTTTTTATAATTTTTGCAAATTTATTGAAAATAAGAAAACTAAGAAATCACATGTATATACACTCAACAAAAATATAAACGCAACACTTTTGGTTTTGCTCCCATTTTGTATGAGATGAACTCAAAGATCTAAAACTTTTTCCACATACACAATATCACCATTTCCCTCAAATATTGTTCACAAACCAGTCTAAATCTGTGATAGTGAGCACTTCTCCTTTGCTGAGATAATCCATCCCACCTCACAGGTGTGCCATATCAAGATGCTGATTAGACACCATGATTAGTGCACAGGTGTGCCTTAGACTGCCCACAATTAAAGGCCACTCTGAAAGGTGCAGTTTTGTTTTATTGGGGGGGGGGGGGGGGGATACCAGTCAGTATCTGGTGTGACCACCATTTGCCTCACACAGTGCAACACATCTCCTTCGCATAGAGTTGATCAGGTTGTCAGTTGTGGCCTGTGGAATGTTGGTCCACTCCTCTTCAATGGCTGTGCGAAGTTGCTGGATATTGGCAGGAACTGCTACACGCTGTCGTATACGCCGGTCCAGAGCATCCCAAACATGCTTAATGGGTGACATGTCCGGTGAGTATGCCGGCTATGCAAGAACTGGGACATTTTCAGCTTCCAAGAATTGTGTACAGATCCTTGCAACATGGGGCCGTGCATTATCCTGCTGCAACATGAGGTGATGTTTTTGGATGTATGGCACAACAATGGGCCTCAGGATCTCGTCACGGTATCTCTGTGCATTCAAAATGCCATCAATAAAATCCACCTGTGTTCTTCGTCCATAACAGATGCCTGCCCATACCATAACCCCACCGCCACCATGGGCCACTCGATCCACAACATTGACATCAGAAAACCGCTCACCCACACGACGCCACCCACGCTGTCTGCCATCTGCCCTGAACAGTGTGAACCGGGATTCATCTGTGAAGAGAACACCTCTCCAACGTGCCAAACGCCAGCGAATGTGAGCATTTGCCCACTCAAGTCGGTTACGATGACGAACTGGAGTCAGGTCGAGACCCCGATGAGGACGACGAGCATGCAGATGAGCTTCCCTGAGATGGTTTCTGACAGTTTGTGCAGAATTTCTTTGGTTATGCAAACCGATTGTTTCAGCAGCTGTCCGAGTGGCTGGTCTCAGACGATCTTGGAGGTGAACATGCTGGATGTGGAGGTCCTGGGCTGGTGTGGTTACACGTGGTCTGCGGTTGTGAGGCTGGTAGGATGTACTGCCAAATTCTCTGAAACGCCTTTGGAGACGGCTTATGGTAGAGAAATGAACATTCAATACACGAGCAACAGCTCTGGTTGACATTCCTGCTGTCAGCATGCCAATTGCACGCTCCCTCAAATCTTGCGACATCTGTGGCATTGTGCTGTGTGATAAAACTGCACCTTTCAGAGTGGCCTTTTATTGTGGGCAGTCTAAGGCACACCTGTGCACTAATCATGGTGTCTAATCAGCATCTTGACATGGCACACCTGTGAGGTGGGATGGATTATCTCAGCAAAGGAGAAGTGCTCACTATCACAGATTTAGACTGGTTTGTGAACAATATTTGAGGGAAATGGTGATATTGTGTATGTGGAAAAAGTTTTAGATCTTTGAGTTCATCTCATACAAAATGGGAGCAAAACCAAAAGTGTTGCGTTTATATTTTTGTTGAGTTCACATCTTTTGCTCAGTACTTTGTTGATGCACCTTTGAAAGCAATTACAGCCTCAAGTCTTCTTGAATATGATGCCACAATCTTGGTGCACCTATCTTTTGGCAGTTTTGCCCATTTCTGTTTGCAGCACCTCTCAATCAGGTTGGATGGGGCGCGTCGGTGCACAGACATTTTCATATCTCTCCACAGATGTTCAATCGGATTCAGGTCTGGACTCTGGCTGGGACACTCAAGGACATTCAAAGTTGTCCTGAAGCCACTCCTTTGATATCTTGGCTGTGTGTTTAGGGTCATTGTCCTGCTGAAAGATGAACCGTCGCCTTACTCTGAGGTCAACAGCGCTCTGGAGCAGGTTTTTCAGATTGGTTTATTCCCACCATTCCTAAAGCTTTAGCTAGTGTTAGCTTATCATTTTTTCTGTAATTTTTTTTGTATTTGAGATGGGCCAGGCTAAAAAGCTGACCGGCTATGCCAGTGGTTTTATTTAAATGTAATAGCATAACTTAATGATTACATAAATCGGTGTTTCAGTACCCGCCATGCTAGCTTCATTGACCTATGTTACATCTCTTTAGACCATTTCAAACATTCCATCCCGCACATTCCAAACACCTCATCCCACCTCCTGTCTTGTTTTCTGCCCTCTACCCTGGCATTTGCGTCGGCGTGCCTTCATCCATGAAGAGCTTGAAAATGCATCTTGAAAAAACTTGCTTTGGCAGCCTATGACGGGAAACAAATTAATAGTTTACAACTTCAAACGAAGCCTCACCAAGGCAACCCTAGCCGTCTGCCAAGGGTTTGCCTCACTCGCTCTGAGACAAACTGTGAGAAGAGTTTTAATAAGCACCAGCTCCAGCTGAATTCCTTTGACGCGAGAAGGCTAGCACAGCTAACGTTTCTAATCTGCCTTTCATTTGACTATGGATTTGTTGCTTTGTAAGACATTATGCAGTTAGTTCTTCCAATAATATACTTAATTCGTGTTAAGTCTAAGATGCTGTGCCTGAACTGACAGCAGATTAGGTTTTGTCACTTCCTCGACACCTTTTGTTCGATTTGGTGAAGGGACACAAATGTGCAAGACGTTTTCTGAGAAGACGACGGGGGGGGGGGGGGGGGGGGGGAAAGATGTGTTCAGGTTCTCATACAAGTTTCCTCTGTTTTTCTGAAGCCAAGCGCTTTACTGACTGCCTGAGAAATGTCAGCAATTACTCCTGTCAGCCGCCTTCCTTTTGCCTTGTTTACCTAGAACACTGTACATCGCTATTATTGATCTACAGCGTGTAAAAGGTCACAGGATTGACGATGACAGCCGCTCCAGTAACCATGGAGATGTCACTCTCTCTCTTTATGATGGAGCACAGTATCAGTCAGTGTCAGGGGATAAAAGTTTGTTTTTGGAGCTATTTCTTCTGCACAAATGCATGCCCACACAGAACAGCTCACAATCACAAGTACAATGAGGGATTCGCAATGAGGGATCCGATGGTCCGGACACAAGCAGTTAGAATTTCAAATAATACTGGGAGCAAGTAAGTTGATCCCAATACACCTGTTGACTCTAAAGTCTTGAGATACTGCATAATCCTCCCAGTATATTGATTCTATCACGTAGATTGCTTATATTTGGTATAGACCTTGTGCAGACCAGATGGATCCCTTGCATCTTCGTGGCAGTCCCTCGGGGTCAAGGATGACAGTCTTCACATATTGTCACTAATGGGTCTGTAGGTGACTGATAAGGCCAATCCCTGCTTGGAAGGATCAGCGGCAGTGCGGGCATGTGGTTCCACAAGGAAATGCATTTCTTGGCGCTCTTTTCGTTGTCTTCTTTTTTCTTCCAACTCTGTGTACCTTTTGGACTCAAAGGTCACCATTCCTTCTCTGATGGTGGTTCTCCAGAGAGGTCTGTTTCTTGCAATTTCCTCCCAGTTTGTGAAATCAATGTTGCATTTCTTGAGGTTTGCTTTCAAGACGTCTTTGAAACGCTTCTTTTGGCCTCCTCTTGAACGCTTGCCATCCTTGAGTTGGGAATAGAAGCTGTTTGGGGAGGCATTCATCAGGCATCTGTACTACATGACCACTCCATCTTAGTTGGTTCTTAATGATGCAGGCTTCAATGCTGGTAGTGCGTGCTTCTTGTAGTACACTGACGTTGGTTTTCCTGTCTTCCTAGCTGATGTTGAAGATCTTCCGAAGACAGTGTTGGTGAAATTTCTCAAGTCCTTGCATATGAACTAAACTATCAACTTGTAGCTTGGATTCCTGGTGTGTAAGTCGGCCTACTTGTTTGTGTGCTTGGACAATACACTTAATTTACATTGTCCTAGTTCATCTAGCAATAAATAAGGACCATCTGTAGTTGGGCTAGAAACCTGCAATGGACTAGCATCCGATCCACATGTGACCCAATGACTTATTTTTGTGGCAGGGATGGTGATGGGATTTGAACACCGGATTGCTCGCACTCGAGACCAAGACTCTACCAGGTCAGCGAAAGAGGAATTCCCAGCTAGCCATGCTAGCAGGAACATCTTTTCAATCCGGACTTCACCTTGCTACATATTTCCCCCCATTTTTTACTTCGTTCCGAAGTCACAGGTTCATTTAAGCATGTTCAGCGACTACCCAGTCAACTTCCACATTCTGCCGACAACGCCAGTTTGTAACCGGAGGGTTGTTTTTGTGGCAGGGATGGTGGTGGGATTCAAACACCGGATTGCTTTGCAAGCTAGCAGGAACATCTTTTCAATCCAGACTTCACCTTGCCACACACAGGTAGCTGGGGATCCACATCATGCCATAGCGTACAGAGATGATCACTGGCTCGATGGCCCTCGGGGTGTGTATAGGACTTTGGTCGCAATGTTCACAGTTCTGACCCCAAAACTAAATTGGCTCAGTTACAGATTTTCTTCAAACTAATCTGGTCTGGATGGAGTGTTGGCCACATTGTAACAACAGCTGAAACATTTGTTAAAAGCAACTTTGGTGGTGTTGGGATGGCATCATTGGGAAGGCATAAACACACATCCAAACAGATGCAGACCAAAGGTTGCTCCGTGATCCACTGAAAATGGTGGAACTTGGTCTGGTACAAAGAGCACCATGGTACGGTTAGATTGTGACGTCTCCAAGAACAACGCAATTGTTACAGTGGATTCCACATAAATAGGACACAGACAATTCCAAAAAAAAGTACTTCTTAGGATGAATTTACATTAGTGATATGCAAGTTGACTGTAAACTGGATAAAGAGGGGAAGATGGAAAATTCCACCATCGCTGGATGTGAGATCGGTAGCTGCACATGGTCACAGTGTGGACCATAGAAAGTTAAAAATGTTATATTTTACCATTTTGATAGAAACATCTATAGGGATGCCAATTGCCATTGTAATGCCAATTCCTAGAATGACAGTCACTAAAATATCATTTCACACAGGGGGTTGTGTCAGTCCTTTCCCACATCCACAAAGAGCGAAGAGGCCCAACCGCAGAAGAGTTTGCCCAAAGATACGCCAACGTTAAGTCATTTTATACCTTTTTGATTCGACAAACAGGGATTTCAGAAGTGGTCAATTCTGCTGGTTGTATAGTCTGATTATTAACAGAATGTATTTGGGGGTTTGACGTAGTGCCTCAGTCACTTTCGGCCAGACAACTGTAACTCAGCAAAGCTTGCAAAAACCCACAATATACAGAGGGGCATAAAGTGTTGAGTGACCTTCTTACAGAGAAGATGTCCCACCGGTCTGAAGCACAGTGTCACAACAAGAGATGAATTCATCGGGATGACCAGGTTGAGGTTACTGATGGCCTTAATGTTCATCTCTCCATTTAACAGGCTGCTGAAGTTGCTACTATGACATAAACCCTGAAACCGAAATGCAGCACTTCTGACTAATGAGGGATATGTTTCAAGCTTCTCGTTGTTTTGATGAGTCAACCATCGAGCAGCTTTATAACTACAAGGCTAATAATGCCCTGCACCATGTTGCAAAACTTTTTTTTTTCATTGCTTAATTATTTTCGTCACTGCTAATACCCACTCAGCACGAACTTGACAGTCATACCGCTGAGAGGTTTGGCTCTGTTTGGAGAACACAGAAGCGAAGGTTGTTTCCCTGTTGTATGATTAAGAGCACCATTGCCAGACAGTTGTTCTAGTCCTTGAGTTGACATTGTTGGATGGAATGTTCCATGACGCTTGTCCTCAGACCACTTGATGACACAGTGTACATAACTGATAAAACTAAGGTCTTCATATCTCCATCTGGGACAATAGGCGTCATTCTGTTCTTTGTTTATCATGCTGACACAAGACACAGGCAGCACAAAGTTTTGATATCACACCTGCCGTTCAGACATAACACAAGCAATTCACCTGCATACAAGGTCAAATGCAACACTCTTCATCCAATCACATAACTGTACTTATCCACACAGCAGGGGAAGGCCCGTCCACCTGGGGGTCGGTCAAGCGCAGGCTTAAAACATAGGTGGAACGCAATGTCAGGGCTCTTGGTTGCAATGCTGAGTGGGACACTTGAAGGCATCTTTTCAATATAAAATCTGGTTTATGAAGTCCGTTTCCTGTCAGTCTCTGAGTCTTCAAGTTCAGTCACCACATAAAATTACCGGGATGGGATCCGAAGGCAGCAAAATCTCCTACAACATGAATACCGAAAAACGCCTGGACCCCTCCACTCCAACTTGATGGAAGTCCTCAACTCTTTGCTTTGCCACAAATTGTGTTGTTCTTCAACTTCTATCGCAATGACTGACTGCAAGTCAACACGGTTGTATTGTTGTTGCCATTATTTTTTACATATTACGATTCTTGCTAACAAGCAATACTCAATCAAAGTGACCACAGCAACGGGCGCCATTAAGCAACATAAATCCAACAATTAGCAAAGCAACACATCTGCTTTGGACTGATTTGTGTCTTCCTGTTGGATACTTTCATGCATAATGTAACAGTCTTAGTCTGGGTGATCACAGCATAGAAGAAGTGAGGCGGGAAGATCTTGGCTAACTGCTTATTATGCCGCGCGTTTCAGGGGCTCATCAGTGAGCAGCCAGTCAGCCATTAAGTGTAATATGTTATTAAATATTTATTTGGTCAAAAGCCACCGCTGCGCTACATTACATCTACATGTTCGGCATTAGAAGACATCAGCTGCTTTATGAATACAGAACGTGAAACGCAGAGGGCGTACAGCACCTGAACACGCCTGAATACCTGCTGGTCCAGTCCAAGGTCATCGATCTATGCATTCTTGCACAAGGTGTTGAATTGTTAACTTTGTATTTTCTGCATGTTAAATCCTATTTTACACATGTACGCAGTTCATACTCTAGCGTAGAGCTACTGTAGTTCGGATCATTGATGAACAACTCTGACACAAACTTGCCAGCAGTGTTATTGCAACTGTCCTGATCAAACACAAATATTAATTTCATGCTATATCCACCTGGGTTGTGCAGAATTCATACTTGGAGACTTGGTGCAACCTGAACTCAATTACACAGCACAATACACTTCCTCAGTCTCTAATGTGCCAATGCCTTTTTTTTTTCAATAACAGTCCCGAATGGGGGAGGTTTAACCTGCTGAATCCTATGAAAAGTTTGGCATTCCTTCAGAAAATGCTTTAAATTCAGCTCATAGTCAGCTTCACTTTTGTGATTGTAAAAGTACAGAAGCCTATGGACTGACTAACAAGAGAATTAGGAAATCTGGCTTCAATCACACTGATAACATGAAATTTTTGTTTTTAAATTAATGCCAATACCTTTAAATAAAGTTCCATCAATACACTGCGAGCATTGTGTTTTTTTTTTGTTTTTTTTATAATTTACAGTCATTTAATTATTAAGATGTTGTTGTCTTATGTACAATTTGTACATGTTCAAATCAAATCAAATCATCATTTGTTCATGTTGTCCAAATCAAGGAATATTTATAGCTCACCCTCTGTGCATTTGCACGTATTAATGAGACAAATTTAACTCCATAAAGTGGAAGTTAGCTTTGAGTTAGCGGACGTTAGCATGCACACTAATGTCATCAAAATATCTTGTAAATGACTGCAGAGGTGTTATCAGATTCCAAAAACACCATTTTCAGTTTTAGAAGTGTTTATTTCTCGCTAGCTTTTACATAATATATGACAGAGAGGTTAAATTTACCCACAAACTCAACAGAGTTTTGCAGCTAGCTACCAGCCTGTGACGTCACCATGCTACCGTCAGCGAGATGTCTTGTAAATAAGTTCAGAGGTGTTATTAGTTTCCAAAAACAGAATTTTCTGTTGTGTGGGCCGCTGAAGAGGAGGTACTGCTGGCCCACCACCAGAGGGCACCCTGCCTGAAGTGCAGGCTTCAGGCACGAGAGGGCGCAGCCGCCTCACGGGAGCAGCCAGGAATGACAGCTGTCTCTCATCACCACCTGACAGCTGTCACTCATCACCACCTCGTCACCATCTCCATAAAAGCCGGGCAGCTGGTGAGTGCTTGCAGCTGGAGGCTGGGTTTGTGGTACGTGGAGGGCTGACGGCTTCGCTCCCCATGCCAAACTTTGATAAGTACTCACAGGTTTCTGCACGTGTCTAGTTTCTGGATTTGAGGTGGAGGTGTTTGTCCCACCAGAAGAGGAACTGTTTGCTGACTGTTTGCTGGGTCTGCACACACCCACCATTAAACTGTTTCTGCTTCCTGCCAGCAGTACCAGATCTGACAGCTGGAGACGGTGGCCACCTGGGGACTCAGGACTTGGCGGCTCTGGTGTGCTCCAAATCCGTGGGCAGTGGAAATCGTGTGGGACCCGGCTCTTCTCTGGACAGACGTCTTCTATCCTCGAGCCTGCCCACACGTCACCTTTGTATATTTGACTTGATTCTAAATCTGCTATTGTCTGTATTCCGTTGTGCACCTTCACAACATTTTCTTTTTTAGAAGTGTTTATTTCTTGCTAGCTTTTACATAATATGTGACACAGAGGTTAAATTTACACACAAACAAAACAGAGTTTTTCAGCTAGCTACCAGCCTGTGACGTCACCACGCTACCATCAGCAAAATGTCTTGTAAATAAGTTCAGAGGTGTTATTAGGTTCCAAAAACAGAATTTTCAGTTTTAGAAGTGTTTATTTCTGGCTAGCTTTTACATAATATATGAAACAGAGGTTAAATTTACACACAAACGAAACAGAGTTTTGCACCAGCCTGTGACGTCACCATGCTACCGTCAGCGAAATGTCTTGTAAATAAGTTCAGAGGTGTTATTAGGTTCCAAAAACAGAATTTTCAGTTTTAGAAGTGTTTATTTCTTGCTGGCTTTTCATATAAACACACAAAATTAAGCGGTTTTGGAAAGACCTGCCACTGACGTCACAGTGCAGCTCGGCTTTCTCACCCCCGCCACTCAAAAACAAAACTGAACAGACTGAAACAGAATGTGACTCTTAAAATATCTCTTGAAATAGGTCAAGGTTAGCCATCTTTAAACTTGTCCAAGGTCTGTGTTCCAAGAATGTTCCCTGTTGAAGACTCTGACAGTAATAAGACTGGACTTATGCTGAACACAGACAGATGGACGGATGGACTGTCTGATGGACGGATGCAAAGCGTTCACAATAGCCGATGACCATATTTGATAGACCTGGGTAAAAATGGACAAAAGACATAAAAAATGTGTTGTAAAACTCAATGGGTTTGGTCGAATGGAACATTTTGAGGAAACCGACTGCCTTAAACCGATTACGATTGGTGATCAGAAATCAGAAACTGTTGGGTTGGTGTGGAAAAAAAAAAAAATAAAAAAAATAAAACCTTCTAACCTTTTAACCTTTCAACCTTTTAACCTTCTATTTCACTGCAGATAGTATGAACCCAATATAGTCCTTGTTTTAGTTCACGTTCTTGAGGACTCCAGTGGCTGGAGAATGTCCAAGGGGGTACCCACGCTTTATCTGGCATGATAAGTTGCGTTCGAGAGATGAGGATGGACCGGTTGTGTGTTTGGGTGGTTGCCATTCAGGTGGTTCCACGGCACTAGCATATGATCCCAAACTTGACTTGACAAATTGTACTACTTTGTATTGTAAGTGATATAGTTTTGACAGCGGTATATTTCCACCTTGAACGTGTAACATCGTAAGTGCACTCCATTACTAAACAGTCCCCCCCATCTTCTCGGCTTACATCCCATTGTGTGGGATTTCCCACATCTATTGTTCTTGGCATCCATTTTAATATCCATAATGAGAATTAGTCAAAAGTTTTTCGCTGTTGTGTCAACATGTTTATTTTGTTGTAGTTAATTTTGTTCTCGTTTCCTTGTGGGTTTCACTACTTAAGTGTATGATTTATAATTAGAGACAAATTAAAGAAATAATCCATTATTGTAATATATATTACACTATTGTTTTTAGTGCACATGGAGCAAAACAATTAGATTTATTTGCTGCTCCATATCCACAGGCAGCGCTGGCTCCTGCAATTACAGCCCTAAAATAAAAACGTGCAAGTGTGTAGCTGTGAATTCATGTTGAAGTCAGTATGAAATGCGCTAAAATGAGACTATCTTACTTTTGCACACACCAGAGTGAGGTGAGCAGTGATGGGGTCTCCACGGCGCTGTGCGTGGTTTTGCACTGTAGACCTCGCTGCTGGATGCGTTTTGGCACATGCACACACAAAGTTGCACAGTGGGGTGCAGCTGCAGCTTATAACTGCCAACTAAAATGTAGTGCAGCACCCGCGCCGGGATTAAATGGGTAAATACCTCGAATAGAACAGCGTGAGGAGTTCTCTGCCATCGTGTGCTGCGCTGATCCCTGTGCTGCGTATGTAAATGCGGATGCATGCATGTGGTCACAAGAATGCATATTCACAGCAACGTAGTGCAAAATCCCTTTCCAGCTTCATCAATATCTGTCAGAAAAAAATGACGGTGGGAGATGGAGAATATTCATCAACACTGCTGGGGAGGAAAGGTTGGCTCTGGGGGAAACTGCATGTTGGTTGTTGAAGCCAGAAAATGTGTTTGTTTATTGTTGAGGTCTCGAACCAGCTGCCTTCCTACTTACTGCCATCGGAAAGGGGTAATGGACAACCCCGCAGCCGAGCGGAAAACCAGCTAATTATTCTTGCACTTCTTTTTTTGTTATGGTTAATTGTAGTCTGTCTATCTTCATGTCTGTATTGTTAATGAGGTAATCAGCAGGTTAGATCCTGACTGGGTTTCAGTGAATTTTCCTGGACAAATACTGTAGACATTTAGTCAAGTCAAGCCAAGACTGGGAGCATGCGCTGGTGTTGAGCTTTGCCGCACACATGGTGCTACGGATCCAGATTGAGACCTGGAAGAAACCCACCCCACTGGGGTCCACAAGACTTGAGCACCTATGTAGTGGATCACGCCTAGAGAAGCATGCCACATGACGAAAATGTCCAAGCTGACTTTCCCTCACGTTGGAAGTGTCTCGGTCTCTCTAAGTAACTATTTGTTTCACATGGAGTCATTCCAGTGGTTCCCAAAGTTCCTCTGGAGCAACCTAGTGGCAGAGACATCCAGTACTCACCTTGGGTCAGTGGTTTGTGTCCAAGTCTCACAACCATACAGTAAGACAGGAAGCAGCAAGACCTTAAAGACTTGGACCTGTGTTCTCTTGAGAAGACATTGGCATCACCAAACACCTCTGTCCGGTGACCTCATGAGTCCATGAGCTTTTCCCAGACACCCATCAACCTCAAAGGACAAAGACCCAGACACATGAATGTCACTGCCAAGATGAGGGAACACCTCAACCAACAACATGTTCACCGCATACAGATAAACGTCTGCTGGCCGAACCCAGGACATCATTAAAAGCCTTGATCTTGGTCTTGATCCAGGACAATGGCAAACCCAGACACTCCGATCCCCCACTCAGCTTCTGAGGTACTACAGTTAAGGTATTCCACAAAGATGACAGCATAGTCCGTGATGTCAAGGTCAGTAAAGCTTTCCTCACCAACAAAAGCACCTAAGAGCCCTGCTTCTACTCTCCGTGGGAATAACTGTATCATCTCCAGACAAGAAACCACAGGACAACACCAAAGGTCTTTTTCTGAGAGGATGCCCACTGCACGGTGGCAGAAGGGTCCAAAGCTGGTGGCTGAAAAATTCTTTCTCTCAGTGAGGATAACCATTATTACGTATTGCCTTGGATCTAGTTCATGGTTGAAATCTTGCCTTTGATCTTTGATTTTGATTCTGATCCTGCCTTTCATGGATCTTTGCATTTTAGTTTTTGTTGTGTGATTCATATTCCTTTGATCCTGAGCCTGTTAATTTATCTTTCATCCTGGCTCCTTTGATCCTGATACAGAGCCAAATACTGCCTTTGTTCATTCATCTGACCATCTTTGATACTAATTGCTTCATTCCTGTCTTTGATTCTGACTTGTTGATCCTGAGCTTCAGGCAGTCTTTAATCCAAGAGAATTGACACTGTTTCTGTTGGTCCTGATTACAGGATCAAAGCAATCAGAAATTAGGAAATAAGTTCAGCAATGAGGATCAAAGGTCAGGACCTGCTCTTTTATCCTGAATATTTTTAATCCTGAATATATGACCAAAGGAACACAAACAGATGGTGACAAATACATAACCTCCTTGTTGAGGTTCAACAATCAGAATAAAAGATAAGTGATCAGGATGTCATAGTGCATCTGGAAAGTTTTCACAGCGGTTCACTTTTTCCACATTTTATTATATTACAGCCTTATTCCAAAGTAGATGAAATTAATTTTTTTCCTCAAAATTCTAAACACAATACCCCATAATGACAATGTGAAAAAGTTTAGATCTTTGCAAATTCATTAACAAACAAAACAAAACAAAACAACAAAACAAGAAATCATATGAACGTTTGTTATGAAGCTCAAACATCCTTCAGATGTTTCTGCGGCTTAATTGGAGTCCACCTAGGGTAATTTCAGTTGATTGGACATGATTTGGAAAGACACACACCTGTCTACATATAAGGTCCCACAGTTGACAGTGCATGTCAGAGCACAAATCGACCATGAAGTCAAATGAATTGTCTGTAGACCTCTGAGACAAGATTGTCTCAAGGCACAAATCTGGAGATGGGTACAGAAACATTTCTGCTGCTTTGAAGGTCCCAATGAGCACAGTGGCTTCCATCATCCATAAATAGAAGAAGTTCTGATCCACCAGGACTCTTCCTAGAGCTGGCTGCCCATCTAAACTAAGTGATCGGGGGAAGGGCCTTAGTCAGAGAGGTGACCAAGAACCCGATGGCCACCCTCAGGGCTCCAGCATTTCTCTGGAGAGAGGAGAACCTTCCAGAAGGCCAACCATCTCTGCAGCAACCACCAACCAGGCCTGTATGGTAGAGTGGTCAGACGGAAGCCACTCCTTAATAAAAGGCACATGGCAGCCCACCTGGAGTTTGCTAGAAGGCACCTGAAGGACTCTCAGACCATGAGGAACAAAATTGAACTCTTTGGCGCAAATGCCAGGCGTCATGTTTGGAGTCAACCAGGCACCATCCCTACAGTGAAGCATGGTGGTGGCAGCATCATGCAGTGGGGATGTTTTTCAGCGGCAGCAACTGGGAGACTCGTCAGGATTGAGGGAACGAATGAAGCAATGTAATGAGACATCCTGGATGAAAACCTGCTCCAGAGCACTCTTGACCTCAGGGATGACGGTTCATCTTTCAGCAGGACAATGACCCTAAGCACACAGCCAAGATATCAAAGGAGTGTCTTCAGGACAGCTCTGTGACTGTCCTTGAGTGGGCCATCCAGAGACCAGACCTGAATCTGATTGAACATCTCTGGAGAGATCTGAAAATGTCTGTGCACCGATGCTCCCCATCCAACCTGATGGAGCTTGAGAGGTGCTGCAAAGAGGAATGGACAAAACTGCCCAAAAATAGGTGCACCAAGCTTGTGGCATCATATTCAAGAAGACTTGAGGCTGTAATTGCTGCCAAAGGTGCATCAACAAAGTACTTGTTGTGTGGGCCGCTGAAGAGGAGGTACTGCTGGCCCACCACCACCAGATGGCGCCCTGCTTGGAGTGTGGGCTTCAAGCACGAGAGGGCGCCGGAGCCACTGGGAGTGACAGCTGTCGCTCTTCATCAGCACCAGCTGTCACTCATTCAACCCATCACCATCACCATAATGGCCGGACTGCAACTCCACCTCGTCGCGGAGAAATCATCTATCATACAGGTAATTTCTCTGCTTAAACTGAACAAGAGTCTGATCTCATTTACAGCTGTTTTCCTGTGACGTGTCCTTGTCTGCTGTATTGGCGTTTGGTGTGGACTGCGACGGCTTCGCCTCACACCCCAACCAGATAAGTGGTTTCACAAGGAGCTGTACGAGTGTGTGATCGGAGGTGGAGGTTCTCCCTCCTAACTGAACACAGACTGTGGGATTACTGAGTGTGCGTACTCACACTCATCAAACTGTTTCTGTTCTCTGCCAGCAGTACCGGGTCTGACTGCTGAAGACAGTGGACACCTGGGGCGCAGGGCTTGGCGGCTCCAGTGTTCTTCAGATCCGTTGGTGGTGGAAGCTGTGTGGGTTCCGGCTCTTCTATCACCAGACGTCTCCTATCTTCGAGCCTGCCACACGCCACCTTGTGTATGATTGACATTCCTCACTATTGTTATTGTCTGTACTTCGTTGTGCGCTTCACAACATTAAATTGTTACTTTTTGGCTTATCCGTTGTCCGTTCATTGACGCCCCCTGTTGTGGGTCCGTGTCACGACACCTTCCCAACAGTACTGAGCAAAGGGTGTGAATACTTATGTACACATGATTTCTTGGTTTTTATTTTGAATAAGTTTGCAAAAATGTCAAAAATAACAACTTTTACATGTTGTCATTATGGGGTGTTGTGAGGAGAATTTTGAGGAACAAAAAATATTTTATTCTATGTTGGAATAAGGCTGTAACATAACAAAATGTGGAAAAAGTGAAGTGCTGTGAATACTTTCTGGATGCACCGTAAGCATTTTGACCAACAGTAAGTGATCCAGATACAGGGGTGGATCCTACTTGCTGATCTTTGATCAGAATAAAAGATAAGGATTAAAGGTCAGGATCAAACAAGAGAGGAGTGATGAGTATTAAAGGTGAGCGATCAGCATCAGCGATCAGGTTCAGCCATCACAATCAAAGGTCAGGATCAAAGCTGAGTGTTTGAACATGGGGCCTTGGCTGAGATATTTACTCTCTGAGTGCCCTTATCATTTAAAATATTTATTTAAATGCGAGCAGTATCTCTTCTTCCGCATTATCATCTGAAATGCCTTCACACACGTACACAACAGCGAGCTGGCCTTCACGATAACATTCAAATTCAGCCAAGGGAGCTTGTATCCTTCCTCGCCTTGAAGGAGGCAACTGAGTGACTGCAGCAAGCATGTGATTAGCAGATATTTAAAAAACCCTGTCAAGATTTCACTGCATTCTCATCGGTAAATGTTGGATGTTTTCAGTTTTAATGCTCCACATGTGCTCATGTGTTTGGTTTGCAGGCTGAGTTTGTGGTCAGAGTGAACAGCAGTAACAAGCAGGATTTAATTTCTGATTTCTCCAGTTTTGAGCCCTGATTATTAAAATGGTATTACACATTTATCACCCGAGGCCATGAAATATGGCCATCAGGTATTGCGAAGACTTTGCGTCTGTCCGTCCGTCCATCCGTCCGTCAATCTGTCTGTGCTCAACATAACTCCAGTCCTATTCCTGCCAGAGGCTTCAAATTCACAGGTAACATTCTTGAGACACAGACCTTGGAGAAGTTCAAAGATGGCTAACCTTGACCTATTTTAAGAGGTTAAAAACTCACATTCTGTTCCTTTTTTTTTTTTTTCTGAGGAGCAGGGGTGACAGCCAATCAGAGAGGCACCATAACATCAGTGGCTGGTCTAGCTAGCTGCAAACTCTTTCGTTTGTGTTTAAATATAACCTCTGTCATATATTATGTAAACCCTAGCCAGAAATAAACACTTATAAAACCTAGAAAGCTGTTTTTTGGAAGCTGGTGAAACCTCTGAAGTGACTTTCAAGACGTTTTGCAGATGTTACTGTGGTAACATCACAAGCTGGTCTAGCTAGGTGCAAACTCTTTCATTTCTGTGTAAATATAACCTCCGTCATATATTATGTAAAAGCTTGCGAGAAATAAACACTTTTCAAAACTGAGAAAGCTGTTTTTGGAACCTAGTGAAACCTCTGAAGGGACTTACAAGACATTTTGCAGATGTTACTGTGGTGACATCACAAGCTGGTCTAGCTAGGTGCAAACTCTTTCGTTTTTGTGTAAATATAACCTCTGTCATATATTCAGTGGTGGGTGGGCACAAATAACCAAAAAATTAACTTCGATAACAGATAAGATAACTGAAAAGTTATCTTTGATAAAGATAAACTGATAAACCACCCAAAAATGTATCGGAAGTTACAGATACTCGATAACCGATAAATTCCGGTATTGTCCATGGGACATTTGCAGTTACTAAAGACCTGAAATTGATTCTTAATACAAAGCTGTAAAAGATCTAAAGAATAAGCAAGAATGTTTGACAATGCTGCCCCCTGCAGGAAGCAGCACAGACAAATCCTGAGAGCACCCACAAGTCTTTACTAATCATAATCCATTTTTCTGTCAACATTGTGCCCCCACTGGAAGCTCTTGTTTACAACAGCGCTCCCACCACAGAGGCACACCAAGAGCAGCCATAAGACCAGATCCCTGTCAATTTCAACACTCCGGTCAGGCAGAGGTCTTGAAAAATAAAGTCATACTAACTTATGGTTTTTTGAAAATACTGATAGAATAACTCCATTAATGTCAGTTCTGTCATTTGTACAAAGTTAAAATATAACATATATCTTTTAATGTTGAATAAGGCACTAATTCTGAGGTTTTGTAACAAATACAGACCGCAAAGCATTCTGGGTAAAAGTGCTAAACAGTGATTGGTTCAGTAATCCATTATGTAAACCAACACGTTAATGTGACGTGTTTCGTGTGTTGGTTTAAAGATAAATGTGCTTTTGTAAAATATTCCATT
The DNA here is from genome assembly GCF_902500255.1 of Thalassophryne amazonica. NCBI lineage: Eukaryota > Metazoa > Chordata > Actinopteri > Batrachoidiformes > Batrachoididae > Thalassophryne > Thalassophryne amazonica. The sequence continues at coordinate 19,850,072 of NC_047124.1, read as the reverse complement.
TTTATTTGTAAAAACAGGCATTTTTACAGAGCCCTGGAAGTGTCATCGCAGTTGCATGTTTTAAAACTTTTATGATGTTGTAAAACGTGCACTCAATATTAGTAAGTAAGTAAGTAAATTTATTTATATAGTGCCTTTCACAGTCATAAGGCCATGTACACACGTTGTCGGGTATTTGTAAAACCGAATATCTTACCCTTTCAGTTTGGGGAAAAAAACTTCATCCACATCGAGCCATATAAATGTGTTGTAATTAGTCTGCCAAACCTTTGGGTGGCGGTACTGATTAAAATTCTATCCAATCAGGAGCCTTATTCTCTTGTCGTCACTTCCACAAAAACTAAAAACATGGCGCCAACCTCGTTCGTGTGGATCGATAAGGAGTCGGAATTACTTCTAACCAGAATACAAAGTTAAATATATGCACACAAAAGCGCCTGGACAATGGACAATACCAACACTTTGAGAGCAGCCATGTACCCAGACGTTTAATACTGCCATGAACACTCCTGGCCAGTAGATGGCAGTAGTGGCCTCGAAAAAATGTCAAAATTCCAGATAATCTGTGTCTGCTACATTTAAGATGGGTGGAATTTAACAAACGCAAATACACTAACGTCTATAAACCCAGAGAATATATTCACGAGAGTTTTAGGCACTAGAGTTTAATGCTGTTATCTGTGGACCCTGAACAGAGTGTCTGAAATGCATTTGTCCTGTCGTGAACGTCTGAGATTACCTTATGCTACCCATAATGCATTGCTGCCTGGCACAGCATGGGCTTACAAAACCTTAAAAATTAGCACATTACTTTAAAACGAATACATATATCTGATATTTTCACTTTATAAACTTCAGACATGACAATAATTTTAAATAACTTGTCTAAAATGAGTGGTTAAAATTTGAACCATAAGTTAAACATGTATGCCTCTGGATGACTTGGTGACATTGCAATTACATTAGTATGACGTTAAAGGAAGTGACTTTTTTTGGTCACCAGTTCTCCTTTGCTTACAGATTATAGAGTAGTTTCTGATTGCAGAGGATAGAACAACATGCCTATTACGAAACCTTTAACAGTTAGGTTTCAACAGCTTTAACAGTTTTGAGAATGTTTTTCTGTGTTCAGCTTTGTTTAGTATGTTATCGGTCTAAAAGTTATCGGACGGTAATTCATCGGAAGATAATTAGTCCGATGATGGTTTTTAAGTTTATCTAAAAAGATAATCCGATAATGAAAACATTATCTTCGTTAATTATCTGTTATCGGATTATCGGAAGTATGCTCACCACTGCATATATTATGTAAAAGCTCACGAGAAATAAACACTTCTAAAACAGAGAAAGCTGTTTTTGAAACCTAGTAACACCTCTGAAGTGACTTACAAGACGTTTTGCAGCTGTTACTGTGGTGATGTCACCAGCTGGTCTAGCTAGGTGCAAACTCTGTTTCATTTGTGTGTAAATATAGCATCTGTCATAAATTATGTAAAAGCTTGTGAGAAATAAACACTTCTAAAACTGAAAACATTGTTTTTGTAACCTGATAACACCTCTCGAGTGATTTACAAAACATTTAATGGACGTTGGCGTGCGCGCTAACTTCCGCTAACTCAAAGATAACTTCCATTTTTGTCAAAAGCTAATGTATCCGCCCTCCTGCAGACACCGGTAAAACATAAATATTGTTTATGATTGATTGATTTGACAGATTGGCTTTATTGAACATGTACAAATTTTACACAAGATAACAAGAACTTATGCCCCTTTGGGTGCTCCTCTGTTTGCTCTTGGGCCTCCCCAGCAGCACTTGGATACCAAATAAACAACTACAAATTATAAAGAAGACAACGCTCATATGGCTGAGGGTATTTTAGCATTGTGTTATATTTTTTATTTCCACAAGCTGTGCAATATCCTCATACTATATGCATGTTTATGGACAGTAAACAGAAAATGGGCCCAATAACTATATTGTGAGAGCAGTTGAATGTTGTTTTCCATTTGTACAGCGGCATGAAATCTTTAAAAAGTACATTGTTTTTTTTAAGAACCCTAGTAGTCTATAGATATAATAATTTAACAGCTTTTAATGTGTTTTTTCTGAGCAGTTACGCATCACACAGTACACAAAATTGGACAACATATAGTTCCTGATTTAACATTAGGGGAAGAGCTTGGATGAGGACAGAATGAAAAGCCAGCAGAAGTCCATCTTTTTCAAAACATAACACGATGTACGAGGTCTGTCCGTAAAGTATAGGTCCTTTTTATTTTTTTCAAAAACTATATGGATTTCATTCATATGTTTTTACGTCAGACATGCTTGAACCCTCGTGCGCATGCGTGAGTTTTTCCACGCCTGTCGGTGACGTCATTCGCCTGTGAGCACTCCTTGTGGGAGGAGTCGTCCAGCCCCTCGTCGGAATTCCTTTGTCTGAGAAGTTGCTGAGAGACTGGCACTTTGTTTGATCAAAATTTTTTCTAAACCTGTGAGACACATCGAAGTGGACATGGTTCGAAAAATTAAGCTGGTTTTCAGTGAAAATTTTAACAGCTGATGAGAGATTTTGAGGTGATTCTGTCGCTTTAAGGACTTCCCACGCTGCGAGACGTCGTGCAGCGCTCTCAGGCAGTGTCGTCAGCCTGTTTCAAGCTTAAAACCTCCACATTTCAGGCTCTGTTGATCCAGGACGTCGTGAGAGAACAGAGAAGTTTCAGAAGAAGTCGGTTTCAGCATTTTATCCGGATATTCCACTGTTAAAGGAGATTTTTTTAATGAAAGACGTGCGGGCGGATTGCAGCGTCGGCTCGCAGCCGCCACGACGCTCCGTCACAGGAAAAACACCTCTGCTGGAAGCCTTAAGGACAAGTTGGAACATCTCCAGCTGATAAACAATTTCTCATATACTCACTCCACTGAAAGCCATCAAAAGCCAACTGGATTTTAACAAATGGTTATCAACACGGAGGTGTTTTTCCTGTGCCGCCGCGCCGCGTCGGCTGCGTCCCGACGCGCGGACCCGTCCGCACGTCTTTCATTAAAAAAATCTCCTTTAACAGTGGAATATCCGGATAAAATGCTGAAACCGACTTCTTCTGAAACGTCTCTGTTCTCTCACGATGTCCTGGATCAATAGAGCCTGAAATGTGGAGGTTTTAAGCTTGAAACAGGCTGATGACGCTGCCTGAGAGCGCTGCGCGACGTCTCGCACCGTGAAAAGTCCTTAAAGCGACAGAATCACCTCAAAATCTCTCATCAGCTGTTAAAATTTTCACTGAAAACCAACTTAATTTTTCGAACCATGTCCACTTCGATGTGTCTCACAGGTTTAGAAAAAATTTTGATCAAACAAAGCGCCAGTCTCTCAGCAACTTCTCAGACAAAGGAATTCCGACGAGGGGCTGGACGACTCCTCCCACAAGGAGTGCTCACAGGCGAATGACGTCACCGACAGGCGTGGAAAAACTCACGCATGCGCACGAGGGTTCAAGCATGTCTGACGTAAAAACATATGAATGAAATCCATATAGTTTTTGAAAAAAATAAAAAGGACCTATACTTTACGGACAGCCCTCGTAAATGTAAGATATGTATTTTACATTTACATTGTGGTTTGTGCTATAAAATTCCAACTGCTACAAAAGATTTATCTCTAAAAACAGCCATGGTGCTTGTCTGACAGGGTTTCCCCATGACTGTCAATGGGACATCAACATTTCCTTACTCCCCACACATGGATTTGAAGACATTATTATTTAGAGACCTAAATGGAACAAAGCAGCTCTTGTTTTCCCCCAAAACTTTATTTTATCAATGGATACACATTATTTTAGTTGCTCAAACTGTATCAGGAGAAATTTCATCTTAATAAAGAGAGCAGCAGAATCGCACCACGCCGTGTTTACATCCAGCCCCTACTGTGCATAACTCCAGCAATAGTGTAGAAAGCATGCACAGAAGATTCTGCTTGTGGAAATATGAATGACCAGCTAACATGGTCTGTGGAGCATATTGCTTTATGCATTCTAGGCTACTGCACTGTTTTCAAATAAAAGCATTTCTTTTTCCAAAACCAAGGTTTGGTGTTTTGAAAGTATTTTTGCAAAATGTCTTGAGAAAAGGGGCCTGTCCATATTTAAGGCAGTGCCATAATGCTAGGCATTTCCTTTTTAGCAATTTTTGCAAAAATGCTTTCTTTGACAATTGTCTAAAGTCAATAAAGCACTTAGACAATCAATTGCTACCAATTTTTTATATGGCTAAAGTGGTTTTTAAAAAAGGTGTATTGGTGTTTTAATCAAAAGAAAACAGTAGTTTTCTATTACCATCTGAATTGCCAAAACTGAATAACTGAATTGAAAACACGCTGAATGGAAATGTGTGTATTTAAAAATAAAAAAATGATAAATATAACAGAAACGTTTTTATGCTTGCATGTTTTTTACATTTCTGTAAAAGTTTTGCAAAAAAAAAAAAAAGAAAAAAAGAAGCCTTACTTACTTCAAAAAAGTGGAACGGAAACACTTTTTTCACTATCACAGGTCACGTGTCTCGAGATAGCCTCATTAGAAAGATAGTTATTGCAAAAAATACAGAATCCAGCAGTGGCATTCCACTGGTTAATGAAAAGCCTGTAATTTTGCTTTTCTGCTTTGTTAACATTATGAAAATATCACGAAGCATCTGCACAAATCAGTCTTGGAAACCCAGCTGGTGATGTCATGTAGCCATTGACCGTTCAAGGAGTCTTTTTCTTCTGTAGGTTTTGACCTAAAGTGCTGTTTTTGTTTTTGTTTTTTTAGTTTTTATGATCTTAAAGCACCTTACTGTAATAAAGAACAATATGTTTTGTTTTCTTGGAGTATTTCTGGGGCAGATCCTCCATGGATGAAGCTGCGCTGGTCTATTTAGTTCGCGCGCGGTCCTCGTCTGGGCCCTCAGGGTCCTCTCCTCTGCTCTGGCTGGTCGATAGAGCTTAACAGCCGGGGAGCGGGACTGCAAGAGCGCCGAGTGCTTGATAATGAAAAGACCTTCAACAGATATTCTTACTGTTCTTTTTGTGCGTCTCAAGAGCACTGGGCACAAACACACTGAATGCACATCCTCAGTTGTTCAAGTCGGCATCCACAGTCACACAGAGATACAGGAGACTGGACATGAATGGTCACACGTGTAGTTTACAACAACGTGCACACGTGTGGTCGCGGACCCTTTTACATGTACACAAATTAGCAACGTAATTGGCCTGTTTGTGTTTGTCAGCATGCATAGGTTTCAATCGTAAAGCATTTACTCATGATTACTGTATCAACTGTTACAACACGAACATCATTTTTATTAAAATGTAAATATATGCGTCAATTAATCCTAAAAACATAAGCAGTTTATCTGCTCCCATGCAGGTACCTACAAAGTAAGTTATGTACACACACACACACACACACACACACACACACACACACACACACACACACACACACACACACACACACACACACACACACACACACACACACACACACACACACACACACACACACACACACACACACACACACACACGACGACGTCATCCTCATTAATATGCAAATTTATACACCAAACGACACTAAAATAGAATCAGCTCATCCACTCACCAGGAAGTATCTATGGTGACATTATCAAGTGTTTAACATGTACTGTTGAAGAGTCATGTTCATGAAAATAATTCATCCTCAGAATTATTAAAATGTACAGTACTGCACAAAAGATTTAGGCACATTTAATCCATCATAAAAGTATTAAAATTTTTGAAAACCTGATAAATACTCATAAATAAATTGTGTGATGAATTTCAACTTTGAATTTACATGTGGTTTTTCGCTCCACTAGAGTATAAGTTGCAATGTCTCAAAACTATTTTAAGAAAAATGCGACTAAACGTATGAGTAATTGTGTTTTGCAATCATTTTATTTTTGCATAATCATTACCACCACCAGTGAAGTTGGAGGATGTTATGCTTTTCTCCCTGTTTGCTTGTTGTTTATTTGTTTGTGAACAGCCTGGAGCCCACAATTTTTCATATGTAGCTATGACATTTTTACTGAAAATTCCTATCCAGCTTTTTTTGAACAATTTTCAAGATCAAAGGTCAAAGTAAGGAAAAACTTGGAAATATCCCTATCTTTAACAATGAACAATTTTTCAAAACTTCATAACTCTGTCAGAAAATATCAAATTTCTTTCATATTTGAGATTGATATGTAGGATGGTATCCTTTATCGAATGAGAAAGTTTGATCCAGATCTGATTCAGATTACAGGTTTTGTAGCAATTTAAATTTAACATTTAAACCCCCATTTAATGCTATATTTTACATTATATCTTAGTTAAACATGCTCCAATCACTCTCATATTTGAATTTGAGGTGCAGACTGACACTCACTATTACCTGACAAAGTTTGATCTGGATCTGATCCAGAATACAGGTTTTGTAGCTATTTAAATTTAACATTGAAAACCCCGTTTAATGTATATTTTACAGAGTATATCTCATACGAACGTGCCCCAATCATGCTCATATTTGAAAATGAGGTGCAGACTGGGACTCACTATCACCTGACAAAGTTAGAGCCAGATCTGATCTGGACTGTGAATTTTCTTGACTTTTGAATTTAATATTGAAATGTACATTTTGCATTATATTCCAATCAAAAAGTGCCCCAGTCACTTTCATTTTTCTGTTATGGATTTACCTACACCACTGTGTCTTCTTGTTCCAGTTATCAGTCGGAAACCAAGTGCCAAAAAGCAATGACAAATTGTGCATAGCAAAGATAACCAATGTTGCGTGAAAATTATCTGAAAAAGTTGAAATAAAAACCAAAAACCTGAAAACACCACAAAAAACTTCAAGTGCACAAACTAAATACATACTCCTGACATTTGATCACATCTAATTTAGTTGATAAAAAATCACTTCTAACAGGACTTTGACCTTGAAATTTTTTTCCAAGATAAAATTTTGTGGAATTGGAGACTAGTGTTGGCGGAGGCATGCACTCCAAATTCCAACTGTGCTTGTGTGGTATTCTACTAGCCAGTACACTTACAAAAGATATTATATTATTATTATCAAAAAAATGCAGCTCACATATTCACTGGAAGTGATTTTCTGTTGCCATGCCAATAAAAAAGGGGGGGGGGGGGGCATCAAATGCAAATTTCATTATGACTCAAAGATGCCTAAAACGTTTGCACAGTAATGTATATTCACACACCAAACAACCCATAATCAGCTCCTTCACTCCCCAGGGGATAACTGTGTGTAGAGTGACTATCATGTACTGTTAGACTTTATGTTTCATAAGATGAATTACTTCATCTGAAAATATTGAGACATTTCAAAAAAAGAAATGTAATTTGTTTAGTCAACCCCAAGGGGTACCTATAGAGTAAGTATCAAGTGTATACTGTGTGTTGTTAGAGGTAACCTGTGTAATTTCTGTTTCATAATTATCCCTGAATCTGGTGTCTTTTGATTCTGCTTTGCAGCCTTCCATCCTCCCGGGGCTTTGTTTGTTTTTATTTTTATTTTTTGTGCATCACACTGCTGCATTCATAAAAAATTCACTGGGCACACATTCTTAGGGACCTGCGGCGGTGAAGGCGCCGCGGTTGTTCCTCAGCTGCGGTTTGCCTAATGGACAATAAACAGCAGCTTTGACAGCATCAAAGTGCACATGAAGAAACCGCCGTGACCTCAGTTACGGAACTTGAAGTTATCTTTGTTGCAGGGGAAGGTAGTTAACTGGCTTTCTTGTAATCGGGGTATTGCACGTGGCCGTATCTGACGGTTGCTACTCCCTCACGTTATTTTGCTTGACTGACAGACGCCTCGGCTCATCCCAAAGGGCTCAGACTTTAAAACATCACCCTTCAAAGGGAAGCCCTGACGTCCACGAGCGCGAAAGCTCCAGTCTGTAGTCTGATTTTAATAAATTTTTTTTTTTTACGGGCAGCTCAGACATCAACCAACTAAGTGAAAGGAATTAGCTTTAGACGTGCACAGACTCCGCGTGCGTTGTTCGTAGCTTTGAAGAATCGATATTTTATCCAGAGGCAAAAAGACATTTCTATTGACAGTTGAAGAGCTGATGCAAAAGTCGGAGAATCGCGTTGATTGACAATTTCTAAAATGATTGCTCTGGCCAAAAATAAAATTGCATATAAAGCCAGACTTGGGAAGAGATGGTGGATGGCAGATAAGTGAATATTTACAGAGGAATCCTTCAATTGGTGATGCAAGTGCCAAATTTGGCACAAATACTCCTTAGACGTTAGCAGAGTGTCCACTTGAACTTTCAATAGGCAGCCAGGTAGGGGTCAATTGAAGAATTACACAGGGGTCAAAATTTTAAAATGCTCCAATCATATTGAAGGTTATTCCATATTATTTGGGTGATCATAACGATTCCAAAAAGGTATAGTTTGGACTATCTATGACTGACTTCTATGGAGTTATGGGGTAAAAAAAAGCAAAAATGGCGCAAAAGGTCAATTTTAGTTTGTACAGAGGTCAAAAGTTAAAGTTGCTCCAATTTTGGTAAAAAGTGTTGCCAATTATTGGTAGAGCTAATAGGATTAATAAATGGAATAGTTTTGACTATGAGTGCCTGGTTTGCAATGTAAAGGTTAAACAATGTTGATGTTCATTGGATTATATGACATGTGACAGTGTTGCCACAGTTACTTTGAGAAAGTAATCCAATTACTGATTACTGATTACTCCTTGAAAAAGTAACTTAGTTACTTTACTGATTACTCAATTGTAAAAGTAACTAAGTTAGATTACTAGTTACTTTTTTAGTTACTTTTCCCAGCTGCCGACAACAACCCTCTGCCACCTCAACATGACAATGATACCTGTTTTGCCAAAACTTACTTTATAGTCACCCTTTCTTGACTTCAATGAAAATAAATACTTGTTTTATAAAAAGTAAAATAAAGACCTCTTTCTTGACCTCATATTTAACTGTTGACAGCACTGTAACAGTAAAACTTGCAATTTCGAACCTACATTGTTTATAAATGTAACTATTAAATTCATTCTAGCATTTTTCTAACATTTAAATTCTCTCTAAATATTTTACTTGTCGAAATTAATATTATTTTAAGTAGTATTAGTAGTTGTAGTAAAAAAAGGCTTCAAAACTGGACCTTTAATCTAGGGGTGTTGTGGGGGGGCACATCCCTGCCCCACGCCCCCATTCCATCTGGATTCGCCCCTACTTTGGCGTTTGAGCACAAAGAATGGATAACATTTATTTATGCAGAAAACGTGACCAGATTTACAGGTAAGAAAGTTTTATTGTGTTTTCACATCATGTGGTCCTCAGAAAGAGAGTTTAGGTGCATTTGAGTGGAAAATAGTGTTAGTTCTTCAATTGACCCCAACCTCGCCGCCTGCTGAAAATTCAAGTGGACACCCTGCCTGCTGCACTAATGTTCTGGAGAAACTGGATGGTAAATCTGTGTGAGGTGGGAACTTGTCAAAAACTGAGTGAAGGAGGAGACAAATGAGGGAAGCCACCAAGACACCCGTGACAACTCTGAAGGAGTTATAAGCTACTGAGGGCTGTTACTGGAGAAACTGTGCACAGTGGTGCAACTGTTACCTGTTGTATCACCAGTCACACAGCTTCACCTTGCAGTGCAACAGAGATGGATATTCTTAAAAAGAAGTAAAATTTCTGCTAGTTTTCCAGAAAACATGGGAATCCCGAGCCTAGATTTGATCTGTTTACTTGTATGATAATCTCCCCAATACATCCAACCCTTGACGTACTTGTTGAAAGAAAACTGGCTGTAAAAGTGATGATTCCTGATATTAGTTTGCACAGTTACTTGTGACCTCTGTGTATCGATTGGGTGTAATTCTCAAATTGTTCGTCCAACATTTTTGTTCAACCCCTTAAATGAAGGATGATAGTCCACATGACAACCACATTTTGACTGTTTTATTTCAGTTCAATTCTGGTGGTATGTAGAAGCAAACTTATAAAAAAAAAAAAAACGGTGCCACTGTCCAAATACTTATGGACCTGACTGTAATTTCTTTACATTTTGCACCACTAATGTACTGATCGTGTTATATCCTAGCTATTTTCATCATAAATTAGATTTTTGTAACCGCTCTCAACTAATTTTTAGCCCATGAGTTGGCTGCAGTTGCTCATATGTACGTTGTTTCTGTACAAAATAAATCGTAAAAAGGATGAGCACATTTTTGTCAAACTGAACAGATGATTGGCTTTTGGATCAGTCAAGGATCATGGTCAAGATCATTAAAAATACTGTAAACCCCCCCCCAAAAAAAATCTATGTTTTTCAGGATATCTCTGAAACCAGTAGGGAGACAGAGAAGATGTAAGGATCATATCAATCAGTAAATAATTTTTAATCAAATGTTGTGACTTTGCGACAATGTCACAAAGACATCATGAAATGATATCACAATTGCCCAGCCCAGTGTCACGTTTTTTCTTTTTGACGCGGTCACAAGTTTCAGTCACCAGTCAACCCTAACCACCCCCCCCCCAACCATCTCCTGCGTCACCTCAAATTTCATGACACCATGATAGTGCAGCAAATAACTGAAACAATCCTTCACTTGGTGACACAAGCAACAAATTTGGTATGAATGCTCTTCATAAGCAGTGTTTGAGAAAAAAGTGCTGGCCACTTGAAAATCCAAATAGGTGGCCAAGTAGGGGTCAATGAAGAATTGCACAAGGGTCAAAATTTAAAAATGCTCCAATCATATTGAAAGCTATACCAAATTATGTGTCTGATCACAAAGATTCCAAAAAGGTATAGTTTGGATGATGTGTGACTGAATGTTCTGAAGTCATGGGATAAAAACAGCAAGAATGGTGACAAAGGTCAATTTCAATTTGTACAGGAGTCAAAAGTTAAAGTTGCTCCAATTTTGGTAACAGGTGGTGCAAATTATTAGTTGAGCTAATAGGATTAATAAATGGAATAGTTTTGACTGTGTTGAATGCTTGGTTTGCAAAGTAAATGTCAAAACAATGTCAACTTCTATTGGATTCTATGGCATGTGACATATGTTACCCTGTAATGTAACAACTAAGCATGACACATGGTCCAAACTATTCCTTTTAAAAACCCTATTAACTCAACCAATAATTTGCATCACATTTTACAAAAATTGGAGCAACTTTAACTTTTGACCCCTGTACAAACTGAAACTGACCTTTGTCACCATTCTTGCTGTTTTTACCCCATAAATCCATAACATTCAGTCATAGACAGTCCAAACTATACCTTTTCGGAATATTTATGATCTGAAAAATAATGTGTTATACTTTTCAATATGATTGGAGCATTTTTAAATTTTGAGCCCTACGGGCCGCCATATTGGATTTTCAAGTGGCCAGCACTTTTTTCTCAGACACTGATTTATGAAGAACATTCATGCCAAATCTGATGCTTGTATCACCAAGTGAACAATTCTGGCCAAAAATCATACTTATCTGCTCCACTATGACAGAGGCGACCCAAAGCATACATCAACCAGCTAACAAGTTCATGATGATGTTGCTAACATGTCCAGCAAAGCGGCCATCTTTCGAAGGTAAAAACCTTCTTTGCCTTGTCCAAATAAACAAACATTGACAGAAACTACATCAACATGAATCAAGCATTTTGTATGAAATAAATACATTTTTAGAACATAATTAATGTCAGAGACTCGTGCCTTTTGCTTCTATGTTTTACATGTAATTTTTTTAATTAAAAATGGCTGAATTGGCAGATCAGATGAGGTTTATCTGCCAATTTCTCTGCCAATGACCAGATGTCATTTTTACAACTATGAACTCTACAAATAAAATGATTCAAGATGTATTAAATAAACAAATGATGCTGCCTCTGATAGCAACAAGTGGAGGTCACTTCTCTGCCAGCGTCCAACAGTCATCTGTCAATCTGGCATAAAGTACAAATTGGCAAAAAACCAAGATTTTAGACGTAGAAACATTCACTCGCTTCAGGATAATCAAACTCTCCAAACTGTTGTCTGTTTTGTTGCTGGTGTTTTTGTGCACACAAGCCTCCGTGGACATTATCTGCACATTAGAGAAGCCAGCAGCAGACGCACGCAGAGCTGCTTCATTACTGGTGGCATTTAGCAGGGGCGACCCTGTCACCTCTTTCAAGACAAATTCCACCGCGTGGCACAAGCAGCCGGCTATTACATTCTGACATCTAACGAAAGGTTAATACAGTTCTCTGAGTGGAGGAGGTGTTTTGGTTTTTCTCTGCTGTCACTGGTCCACGCGATGTGAATGGTGGACGGAGTTTATGCAACACAATGTCAAAAAGAGGGGAAAACAAAAAAGTCTGGATGCCGCATTGCTTGAATGATGCTGTGGACACGCGTCTGGTTATCTGATGAATCTGACTCACATAACAGAGCAAAACTAAAGGGCCATGTCCACCTCTATGGAGAAAGTGGACTTAGTAAGTGATAGAAGTGAGCGGTTTTCTGGTGAGGAAACAAACCAGCGCATAAGGCACTAAGGTGTGCAGCAGATTATTTATGGGAACGGCAGCCCCTTGAGGTGAAGCCTTGTTTCTGCAACACCTACTCCTACTTCGTCTCCATCCACCCAAACTCACACCAAGACCCGTATGAAATTCAAAATCGGTGATCTTATTTCATTCCCATCTGTTTCATTATTTGCATGTTTCAACAGGGATTTGAACGGAGGATCTTTTGGTCTCAAGCCCAATGCTTAACCACTAGAACACCAACACCCTGCCCCCTTCACATGTTTCGTACCATTTGTTTCAAGTCACCTGTCCCCACTGTCCACAGCTCAGTTTGATGTTCATTTTGATACGGACTCCAAAACAATGTTCAAAACAGGTGTCAAAATATTCCAAAGCACTGTTTCAACTTAGCCTGCACTAATTTGCAGTACAGATGAAAAGTTAATGGCACCATCCCTGGCAACATGTTATATCTCTAGCTTCATTGTGGGTTTAGTATCCAAATCTTCTATGTTCATTTTGCCCATGTTGCGGTCATCGTGTTTCTCCCAGCGGTTGCAAACTTGTTAGCTGGGCGGAGTAGCGCTGCGAGCAGATAATATGTCCAGTGTTTAGAAGGTAGACAAATTACACATGGGTTCAACGGCAACATTTCTCAAGCATCCTTTAACAACCAAGTCCAGTTTCACGCTTTTTTTTCTGTGATACCTTCACGAAATGAGTCACCTTTTCGTGACGCGGTCAAGTTTAGTTCACTATTTTTAACCCTACCTCTAAACCCGAACTATAACCATAACCCCCCATGGCCCCCTCCCCCTCATAACCTGAAATTTCGTGATACCATCATAAACAGGTGTGAGATCGGGTTGAGCAACCTGTTAAGTGACAGCTTGAAGGCATACACCTCCACTAACCACCCACCAGGTGGCAGACACACCCAAAGAATACTGCATAGGTAAAACAATGTTGCACTTTCCATCTGGCGTTCATCAGGTGCAAAAGGGTTTGTCCTCATGATAGGTTCTTGTAATTTACTGAGTTTCAAGATGATAGTATTTATTTTGTGTTGTTACCTTAGCAACCTGGCTGGGATGGACCAACTCACTCATTCAGCCGTCCAACCTCTATGTTGTAACCAGTCCATGTAATATTTATGGGAGGTCAAAAAACACATTTTTTACTATATTTCATCATAGGTTTGCCAACATGGTGACAGCTCATTGTTTGTTTGTTGCTTGTCCTCTAAATTTCAGCTGCAAACATGCACAGCTATTGCTTGTAAACCTCTGCAGCTACCCCCCTCCGCGCTGCTAGTCACTCTGTGTCATCAGGAATCAGCTGCAACAATGCCTCGAAATGTCCCCGGAGACATTCTGATACCTGAAATGAGCCATACCCATTGTTTCTCTTTCATTTCAAACAACAGCAGCGGTATCTTTTGGCATGTAGGAAGATCAGTGCATCAAAGCCAGCTCATCCATTAGTAAAAGATTAAATTAGGAGGGTATCAGTTTGCTGCCGGAGGGTGAGGTAGCCTCCAGAGATAGTTTATAATGAATATCACCATGACTTTTTTTTAAACTTTCATCTCTGGCCTCATTTGACAGCATTTGATAAAGATCTATGTTGAAAGCGAGATAAATGGAACGAGGGTTGCTAATGAATGGGGAAAAGAGAATTGGTAATATAAGGGAACGTGTGCGCTTCATGATTTACAGATGATCTCATTTAGTTGGAGGGATATGAGCTTGAAAGTGATATGTAGGAACTAACAAAATGTGGTTGTGTTAATGTTGGATAAGAGAAATGTTGAATGGAGCAGCTGCAGAATGTCTGACTTTTCCCCAGTGGTACTGGCATTCCTCAGGGATGTCTTCTGGGTCCTACACTGTTCAGTTCTTGCATAGACTGGGTGTTGCGCAAGATTGTGGAAACTGGTTGCTAAGTGCCTTTATTGGATAATCAGAATTTTTTTCTGTTGTTGGTTTGCATGTTTGAAAGTTGTTTGTTGTATTTTATTTGTTATTTTTCATTGTTGGAATGGCCTAAGCAGTAGGTCACCCCTCTGAATTTGGTCTGTGTGAGGTTTCTTCCTCAATAAAGGTCAGAGATGCCTATGTGCTAGCTCGGAGGGTTTGGTAAGTTTAGACCTTACCCTTGTTAATTGCCTTGGGGAATCTAACGTTGTGATTTAGCACTATATAAATGTAGCCAAATCAGCTGAATTGGCTACAAAAGGTTTACTGACCTTGACGTTGTAGACAGTGTTGTGATCTTTGCAAACTCAATAGATACCCTGATTGCAGCACTTAAAAAGCTGTGTCTGAATTTGCAGTGGTTCTGGATCAAGAATAAGATCCAGGCTTTTAATGAATTCCTAGACTCACCCATCAGAACCGTATTTGTGTGTGGTGACGGAGCCAAGAGCCAACCTAAAGGCAAGAATGCTCAGCCAAGAAAACAACAACCACCAAGAAGAGCAGCAGGGCATTTATGAAATAGTTTTGAATTTTGCCATGTTAAATAGCCAAGAAATTAGTTGTTTTTTTTTAATGTTGCATAATTCCCTATTTTTCCATTGTGGGTCTTTGGGGTTTTAACGGTGGAGCCATTTTTGACTGCTTCTTTGTGAATTTCTGTCTTAAAACATATCGAGATAAATTCATTTGTTGAAAATACTAAATTTTGGTGCTTGTCAGACAAACATACAGATTTTGCAGTGACTTTACAACATGTTGGAGATTCCTGAAGGGGTTGAATAACGCTGGACGGAGTCACGTCTGACTTGTTTGTGTCAACGAGTCGGAGGTAGTTAAAAGTTGCGCGATTCTACTGTGACGTTTGAAGAGGTCATCTGAGTCAGCGTCTTAATCACGCTTCCTCAGGCGTGAAACCTCCCCTCTCTTACCGATACCGAAATAACTGGCAGTCACACAAACGAACAGGCGGAGTGCATGGGGGAGGTTGACGGAGTTAGGGGGTATGAGATTATAACACACCTAAAACGTGTACACAGCAGTTTGCAAGGCAACATGTTACAGATATTTTCACAATAGAGCGCTCCGAGTCGCACTCCCTTGTTTTGCCCTAAACGATTTATCTGCTCTGATTCGGGAGAAATGATTCTCTGTAATGAAACAGACAGAGAAGATGATTTTTTTTTTCTATTCGTCTCGGGACAGAGCAGGCCGTGCCCCTTCTCTTCATGGTAGACAGCTCACATAAACACCGCCAATGAGTTTAGAGTTTTCCCATTACTCCCCCCCACACACACCCTCTCATCATCTCCGGCTCTGGATTTAGCTCGCCCGGACCGACAGCCCGCCTAATGAAGGCCTGCAAATTCATTGCACACAACGCCTCGGAGAACCTCGCTGAGAATCCTGTCACCGTCCTCTCCTTAATCAATTTACGGGTTGTGAGCTATGGGCTCAGCTAGATGATTATTGTTATGGCGAGGCAGGCGTGCTCATCGCTCGCTTGTCTAACCTGGCTAACACCTCCGGAGCAGGCGGCGAGATTGAACGATAAAGTCGTCTCTGCGAGCCCGTCCTGATTTAGGGCACCTCGTCAAATTGATACTTATTTTTTCTCCTCTCCGCTGCTCACTGAAGTGCGATATCATAAACTGCTTGTCCCTTCGTTTTTTTTTCCTCCCCCTCATTTGGAGATTTAAGGCTCTGGGTCACAGGGATCACTGAGCAGGGCTCTCTCAACGTCAACGGTCATCGAGCGACCGCCTCAGAAAGCTCAAATTCTATCGGGCTGAGAAATATAAAGACTTACAGTAAGTCGCCGGCAACGCTGAAAAACATGGGGAAGGTTCTTTGAGAACTTTGAACAGTTTCCATTTTCATGAAACTTAAGTGGATATTTGGGGGTTTGTGAAACCCACCTACCAATCAACCTCTTCTTCTCTTTTCTCTCAGGCACTCGAACAAATAAACAGCCAATAGGGCGGTTTTGGGCATCACGGTTATTTCTCGCTGTAAGTTGGTTATATAAGCTGCAACACTGGAGCAGGTCAAAAGCTGTCATACCTCTCTGAGATGATTGACAGCCAGAAATGCTAACAGATATAAGTCTTTGGAATATTATTTCAGCAGGGCGAAAATTTCTGACGGTGCATGACCCACTACATAAGAAGATCCCCCCACCCCCAACCTCAAAGCAGATTGTTGGACTGGTTGCATAGTCTGGGTTCTGGTGTCAAATTATTCCACTATTAAACTCCAAAACTATTCCAAAACCACTTTGTTTTGTGTGTTTATATACATGTGTCTCATACATTATATAAACGTTAGCGAGAAATAAACACTTCTAAAACTGAAAACACAGCTTTTGGAACCTAGTAACACATCTGAATATACGAGGTCTGTTAGAAAAGTATCAGACCTTTTTATTTTTTTCAAAAACCATATGGATTTGAATCATGTGTGATTGCATCAGCCAAGCTTGAACCTTCGTGCGCATGCATGAGTTTTTTCCACGCCTGTCGGTTGCGTCATTCGCCTGTGAGCAGGCTTTGAGTGAGCACTGGTCCGGTCTTTAAACCGGCCGGAGCACTCCTTAATCTGTGTAATCCCCATAAAATCGTCCCTGAAAGCCATATTAATTTTCCGAACGGTGTCCACCTGGAGGTATCTCACAGTTTCAGGAAAAAATTGATGCAGCAAAGCTCCAAATCATTCAGACATTTCCTTAACGACGAGAGGGGTGGACCAGTGCTCACTCAAAGCCTGCTCACAGGCGAATGACGCAACCGACAGGCGTGAAAAAACTCACGCATGCGCACGAAGGTTCAAGCTTGGCTGATGCAATCACAAATGATTCAAATCCATATGGTTTTTGAAAAAAATAAAAAGGTCCGATACTTTTCTAACAGACCTCGTATTTACAAGACATTTTGCGGACGTTAGCGTGGTGACATCACAGGCTGGTAGTTAGCTGCAGAACTCTGTTTTGTTTCTATGTAAATATGTCCTCTTTGTCATATATTATGTAAACGTTAGTGAGAAATAACCACTTATAAAACCAAAAATGCTGTTTTTGTAACCCGATCACACCTCTGAATGTATTTACAAAACATTTCGTGGATGTTAGCATGGTGATGTCACAGGCTGGTAGTTAGCTGCAAAACTCAGTTTCGTTTGTGTGTAAATATATCCTCTTTGTCATATATAATGTAAACGCTAGCCAGACATAAACACTTATAAAACCGAAAATGCTGTTTTTGTAACCTAATAACACCTCTGAATGTATTTACAAGACATTTCGCGGACATTAGCGTGGTGACGTCACAGGCTGGTAGTTAGCTGCAGAACTCTGTTTTGTTTCTATGTAAATATGTCCTCTTTGTCATATATTATGTAAATGTTAGCGAGAAATAACCACTTATAAAACCGAAAATGCTGTTTTTTAACCCGATTACACCTCTGAATGTATTTACAAAACATTTTGTGGATGTTAGCATGGTGAAGTCACAGGCTGGTAGTTAGCTGCAAAACTCTGTTTTGTTTGTGTGTAAATATGTCCTCTTTGTCATATATTATGTAAACGCTTGCGAGAAATAAACACTTCTAAAACCAAAAATGCTGTGTTTGTAACCTGATAACACCTCTGAATGCATTTACAAGACATTTCGTGGATGTTAGCATGGTGACGTCACAACCTGGTAGCTAGCTACAAAACTCTGTTTTGTTTGTGTGTAAATATGTCCTCTTTGTCATATATTATGTAAAAGCTTGTGAGAAATAAACACTTATAAAACTGAAAATGTTTGTTTTTGCAACCTGATAACACCTCTGGAGTCATTTACAAGATATTTTGTGGCATCCGAGTGCATGCTAACTTCTGCTAACTCAAAGCTAATTTCATATGGAGTTAAATTTGTGTCATTAATTTGTGTCATGCACAAAAGGTGATCTACAAATATTCCTTTAGTTGCACAACTTCTGCTCTTGTCAAAAGCTCATTTACATGCGCACGCAAAGCCTGCAGACACTGCAGATATTGTGTTTGATTGATTGAGGGGCTTTATTGAACATGTACAAATTGTACGTAAGACAATAGGATCTTAATAATGAATTAAACAACTGCAAATTATAAAGAACACAATGCTCATACTACTGAGGGTATTTTAGCATTGCATTATATTTAACATTGCTTTCAAGTTTATTGCTTCAGCGGAACAATTTTGGTGACTTGATGACTAATAAAATACAGTCAGGGATTTTTTTATCTGCACAAAATAAGACAATTCCCACCCTTTGTTGAAAAAATTGTTTAATTTGAGAAATTTGGGGTGCCTCCATAATTTAAGGCCAAAACCTGCTCTATACCCCAATTTGTGGCCATGTAGAATAAACAGAAACTTGGGGTCCCTTAATAATTTAACACCAAAACCTGCTCTCCAGTGTGATTTGTGGTTAAACAATCATGGAGAATAAATAGAATCTTGGCATCCCTTCATAATTTAACTCCAAAACCTGAACTCTTGCCTGATTTGTGGTTCAACATTCCTGTAGAATAAATAATTTAAGATCAAAACCTGCTCTCTAGCATCATTTGTGGTTCAACAATCACACAGAATAAATAAAACCTTGGAGAACCTTCATAATTTAAGTCCAAAACCTGCAATCTGGCCTGATTTGTGGTTAAATGTTCCTGTAGAATAAATACAAACTTGGGGTCCCTTAATAATTTAAGATCAAAACCTGCTCTCTAGTGTGATGTGTGGTTCAACAATCATGTAGAATAAATACAATCTTGGAGTCCCTTCATAATTTAAGTCCAAAACCTGCACTCTGGTTTGATTTGTGGTCAAATGTTCCTGTAGAATAAATATAAACTTTGGGTCCTTTAGTAATTTAAGACCAAAACCTGCTCTCCAGCTTGATTTGTGGTTCAAAAATAATGTAGAATAAATAGAACCTTGGAGCCCCTTCATAATTTAACGCCAAAACCTGCTCTCTGGTGCGATTTGTGGTTCAACAATCATGTAGAATAAATAGAATCTTGGAGTCCCTTCATGATTTAAGATCAAAACCTGCTCTCTAGTGTGATTTGTGGTTAACCAATCATGGAGAATAAATAGAATGTTGGCATCCCTTCATAATTTAACTGCAAAACCTGAACTCTTGCCTGATTTGTGGCTCAACATTCCTGTAGAATAAATAATTTAAGATCAAAATATGCTCTCAAGCGTCATTTGTGGTTCAACAATCATGTAGAATAAATAAAACCTTGGAGAATCTTCATAATTTAAGTCCAAAACCTGCAATCTGGCCTGATTTGTGGTTAAATGTTCCTGTAGAATAGATACAAACCTGGGGTCCCTTATTAATTTTAGATCAAAACCTGCACTCTGGTTTGATTTGTGGTCAAATGTTCCTGTAAAATAAATATAAACTTTGGGTCCTTTAGTAATTTAAGACCAAAATCTGCTCTCCAGCGTGATTTGTTGTTCAAAAATAATGTAGAATAAATAGAACCTTGGAGCCCCTTCATAATTTAACGCCAAAACCTGCTCTCTGGTGCGATTTGTGGTTCAACAATCATGTAGAATAAATAGAATCTTGGAGACCCTTCATGATTTAAGATCAAAACCTGCTCTCTAGCCTGAATTCTGATGAAGCTATGATTTGAAAACAATAGACATCTGGAGTTACTGAATAATTTAAGATCCAAATCTGGTCTGTAGCTTAATGTTGTTAAACATTTGAAACCAGCACAAACTTAGGGTCCCTGCATAATTTAAGACCAAAATCAACTCTCTGGCCTCAGTGGTTATGTGAATACAGCAAAGGGTCGCTTAATTGGAGTCAAAGTCAAAAATTGTTTTTCCACTAATTTCAGGGATTAATGACAGTTGGATTAATTAGAAATTTGAGGTCCCTGAATAATTCATGACCAAAACCTAATCTCCAGTCCTATGGATTACCGAGACATAGCAACGGCTAATTTTATGCTCTCTGCTGTGCTGAACAAAATGGTAAATTGACTGCATTTATATAGCGCTTTTTCATCTGCATCAGACGCTCAAAGCGCTTTATAATTATGTCTCACATTCATCCCGATGTCAGGATGCTGCCATACAAGGCGCTCACTACACACCAGGAGCAATAGGGGATTGCCCAAGGGCCCTTAGTGATTTTCCAGTCAGGTGGGGATTTGAACCCATGATCTTCTGGACTCAAGCCCAACATCTTAACCACTTGACCATCACCTCCCCCTTGAAAATACTTGATGTTAGCATGGTTTTTAACAAGACATTCGTGTTAAAAAAATATGGAACATAAACAAATAGAAATCTCAGGTCCACGAGTATCTTCCAGCCAAAATTACCTTTCTAGCCATAATGGTTACAAAAATGCAGTGAAGAGTGAGCTGTTTGGGCCAAAGGTCAGAATAGGTATTTCTAGTTATTTCCAAGAAAAACATTTGATTTGATCAAACAGAAACTTGATATCATGGAGTAAAGTGAGCCCAAGATGTGCTGTCTGTTCATAGTGGCTACAGAGTTACAACGTGTTGATCTTTATTGGGGTCAAAATAATAATAATGATAAGAATAATTTTGTTAATTTTTAGGAAAAATGTTCAACTGGAACTAACAGAAACAAATGCAACCCGAGACTTGGACACTAGTTACGCGGCCCCGTGCGGTCGGCGTCAACCTCTTAGAGCAGGGGTGGCCAACAGGAACAGGGAGACAACTAAGAGTGTCAGAAAGGTAGATCTCGAGGACCGAACTTGGGCACCCCATCTTAGATGGACAAGTGGCGTTCAGCCACATGAGATTGAGCAATAACATGTCTGTAATGCCCTTAGATGTTCGGGGCTGCACACGCACCACACTGATCTGATCAGCGTGTGCCTACCCTTTGCTGACAGGTGCAAGTAACCTGATGAACCCCACTCGTGATGGGGATTGGGAATTGCAATTATTTCCCATGAACAAGGAATTCCCAGTAAGCGCGAGTCATAAGATTGAGTCGATTGAGTACCCGCCCTTTGTACACACTGCCCATTGCTACTACCGAATAGATGGTTTAGTGAGGTCATCGGATCTACCCCACCGGTGTCAAAACACACCGAGATGATGATCAAATTTGACCTCAGACCTCTGACTTGGCTTCCGAGCCTCAATGGTTACTGTGATGGATACAGTGAGGAGTGATTTCATTGGGATAAAAGGTCAAAATTGGTGCTTCCAGTCTTTTGCAGAAAAAAATGTCCTATTTGACCAAACAATAAACCTCTATCTTGCAAATGATTTGATACTAAAATAATCAATTTTAAAGTTAGTGCTACATCAACTCTTTCAGGTCATTACTTTGGAATGGATTTGACACTATGATACGAGTTGATTTAATATGATGAAAAGTTATGTTTTATGATGCTAAACTGATAAACTGATAAAAAATTTATCTTTATTACAGATAACTGATAACTTTTAGTATTGATTCGGCTGTGGCCACATCAGATTACACTGTCAGCTTTTGATAAACCAATTTCACATTAAGTGCCACAGGGCCTTCTGGGTAAATTCAAAGATCACAAACACAAAAAGAATGCTCGAAAAATAAATGAATAAAAAAATAAAACCGCAAACACTGTCATCATCTTTCAAAAGCAGTAAAACCCAGCATTAGAAGTCACAGTTTATCTCGGTATTAGATACACCGTCATTTACGAACTAAAAGCTGCTGCTTTTTTTCCACCTGCTTTGGACCCTGCGACTTAAACAACTGAAATATGTCCATAAATGCATTGATTGCTAGAGTAAAAGACACGTAGTAAATATAAATAAATTAATCTTAATAATTTAAGATCAAAACCTGCTCTCTAGGGTGATTTGTGGTTCAACAATCATGTAGAATAAATAAAACCTAGGAGTCCCTTCATAATTTAAGTCCAAAACCTGCACTCTGGTTTGATTTGACCTGTTAGTTTCAGTGGGATTCATTCAATTCTGAAGAAAATATTCCACATAAAGCATTCTGATTATCCAAAACGGTGTGTAACCGGTGAAGAGAAGTCCTTGCAGCTGTGCCGTGACATCTCCTCTCTCCCACTGAGGCTTGCTGATTAAATTATACCGTGCCACAGAGAAATAAAATAAAATAATATTAAAATTTGTCCGTTTTGTTTGCGTCGAGCAGACGGTAACAGTGTAACATCCAAATTGAACCTGAACTACACTACCCACAATGCTCGCTGCGTCGACCAGCCAATGACGTCTTGTGCTTAATGATGACGTCATCAGCAAGCGACAGCCAGTCTGCCATAAATCACTGATCTACACTTGACAGGGATTAAAATGTTTGATTTTAGGGTTTACAAACGTCTTTGCCTGTTAAACTTTGCTCACTTTAGCAGCAAAAAAAAAAAAAAAAAAAAAAGTTAGCAGACTGAAAGTTATCAGAACTTAATTTATTGGAAGATTGGTCCGATGGTGGTTTTAAAACTTATCTGAAAACCTAATCCGCTAACAGAAACATTAGCTTCGATAGTTATCGGATTAGCTGAACAGTGCCCACCACTGCCCTACACTGACTAAAGAGCCAACTTTAAAAAGTATTTGGTAAAATTAAATTGTTTAAACTAAAGTTTGTAAGTTAGAGTTAATCTAGAGTTGATCAAACTTACAAACTTAAGTTCAAACAACTTAATTCATTCAGGTTTTACCAATTGTAATGCTTTTTTAGGTTGGTTCAACTGTTTGCACGTTGTACAATTTCAATTTTTGTGACCAGAACCTGAACGCCTCACTGCATGGTGTGCTGCGTCGCATAAAGAACATATGACTATTAACAGAGTAGGATATTACCACGTTCCCACCGCTAATCCCTTCTAAATACAAACAACATGTACAACTACAAGCCTTGTTTTTACATGCACAGAAGTGAGCATCAGCACCGAAATGGAAAACATGTCGACTCCCATCTGTGAGGATGACTTCCAGAATATCCTCTGCACTGGCTCCCGCGGTCCCCTTGGGCTGTGCATTTTGGTGTTACGCTGAGGACGTGTGCATGTGTAATGCAGTGGAAGGGATGTGATTTGGGCATGTCCATTTGGAGTGTTGAGGGTTCAGAAGAGGCCGCTGACATCGGAACGTGATTGTAAAATGAGCACGAATGAGCATGAACACAGCACGTTTTTACTGCAGTATTTTAACCAAACAAATTTGACAAACAGATTTTTTCACATTGCAGATTGTGACTATATTATGTACTTAAAAGTTTACTTGAAGCAGCAACTATGTTTTTCTGTCAAGAGAAATTAAATCACGAGCAATCAGATTTCTCTCGTCCGCCAATCCGGATCTGGATCACCTCCAAAATTCAACGGAGTCTTCCATTCCCTATTATCTATCTGTGGTGAAAATTTGGTGACAATCTGTGAAGTAGTTTTGACGTAATCCTTCAAAGCCTATATAAAGTGAAACTTGAACCAGAATCTGGATCTGGATCTAGAGCCAGATCACCGCCAAAATTTAATGACATTTTCCATGTCCTTAAACTGTATATGCGGTGCAGATTTGGTCAGAATCCATGAAGTAGGTTTGATGTAATCCTTCAAAGTCTATATAAAGAAAAATCTTGATCCAGAATCTGGATTCAGATCCAGATCACTACCAAAATTTAACAGACTCTTTCATGGCCTAATATGTATCTGTGGTGAAAACATGGTGAGAATCCGTGAAATAGTTTTGACATAATCCTTCAAAGCCTATATAAAGTGAAACTTGAGCCAGAATCCGGATCCGGATCTAGATCCAGATCACCGCCAAAATTTTATGGCATCTTCCATACCCTTAAACTGGTGCAGTCGAGAACCGGCGTTTCAACTCCCTAAACGCGGCTTCGCACTGATCCGACCAGGCGAAGGGGACTTTTGTGGAGGTCAGGGCTGTCAGGGGACTAACCACCTGACTATAGCCCTTGATGAACCTCCGGTAAAAATTAGCAAAACCGAGGAACTGTTGTAGTTTCCTACGATTTGTTGGTTGGGGCCAATCTCTCACCGCCGCTACCTTGGCCGGATCAGGGCGACGGAGTTGGAGGAGATTATGAACCCCAGGAAGGACAAAGAAGTACGGTCGAACTCGCACTTCTCGCCCTTCACAAACAGCTGGTTCTCCAACAACCGCTGCAGGACCTGACGTACATGCGTAACATGAGTCTCAGGATCCGGGGAAAAGATGAGTATATCGTCCAGATATATGAAGACAAACCGATGCAGGAAGTTCCGCAAGACATCATTTACCAAAGCTTGGAACGTCGCGGGGGCGTTAGTGAGGCCGAATGGCATGACCAGATACTCAAAGTGACCTTACGGGGTGTTAAATGCCGTCTTCCATTCCTCTCCCTTCCGGTTCCGAACCAGGTGGTACGCATTCCTAAGATCCAGTTTTGTGAATATTTGGGCTCCATGCAGGGGCGTGAACAATGAATCTAACAGGGGCAGAGGGTATCGGTTGCGAACCGTGATTTCGTTCAGCCCCCTGTAATCAATGCATGGATGGAGTCCGCCGTCTTTCTTGCCCACAAAAAAGAAACCAGCACCCATCGGGGAGGTGGAATTCCGGATCAGCCCGGCAGCTAATGAGTCCCGGATGTAGGTCTCCATTGATTCTTGCACAGGACGTGAGAGGTTGTACAGCCTGCTGGACGGGTACTCAACGCCCGGGATCAAATCAATGGCACAATCATACGGATGGTGCGGGGGAAGGGTGAGCGCCAGATCTTTGCTGAAAACATCAGCAAGATCGTGGTACTCACTTGGCACCGCCGTCAGATTGGGGGGGACTTTAACCTCCTCACTAGCTGTCACACCAGGCGGAACCGAGGATCCGAGACATTCCCGGTGGCAGGTTTCGCTCCACTGAGCCACAACCCCAGACGGCCAATCAATCCAGGGATTGTGTTTTATCATCCAAGGATAACCCAATATCACACGGGAGGTAGAAGGTGTTACATAAAACACAATCTCCTCAGTGTGATTACCAGACACCACCAATGTCACTGGCTGTGTCTGGTGTGTGATTAATGCAAGAAGGGTGCCATCTAGTGCCCGTACCTTCAAAGGTGAAGGTAGAGCCACTAGAGGGAGCGCGACTTCCCTTGCCCATCTGCTGTCCAGCAGATTCCCCTCCGACCCCGTGTCCACCACTGCTGGGGCGTGAAGGGTTAGATCCCCACTCAGGATCATGACTGGGATGCGTGCAGATTTTCGGGGTCTCCCCCGTGGGTATTGTGACCCACCCTTAGCCCAGTCTCTAAGGATGAGTGCTGCTGTATTGACCGTTTCGGGCATTTTTTCTGTGTGTGCTCGGTTGAGCTGCAGAGAAAACACTCCCCACGGACCAGCCTCCTTTGTCTCTGATCTGATTGCCTTTTGGCCCTGCTCATTTCCATAGCAACGTCAGCAGGGGGAGCTGTTGTCACGTGGAGTGCCCTGGCTGTGGAGCGTGGGGAAGACGGCTCCCTTTCGGACCCGGGAGGAAGAGGGACGGCTTGTGCCTGACCACGCCCTTCGTCTCGCTGTTCTGTTAATCGGCTGTCTAACCGTATAACCAGGTCGATAAGTCCGTCTAAATCCCGCGGCTCGTCCTTCGCCACCAGGTGCTCCTTAAGGACCAGAGACGGTCCGTTTACAAAGGCGGCGCGGAGCGCAACAGCATTCCAGCCGACTCGCGCTGCCGCAATGCGGAAGTCGACTGCATACTTAGCTGCGCTCCGACACCCCTGCCTGATTGACAGCAGCAAGTTCGAAGCAGATTCGCCTCTATGGGGGTTATCAAAAACCTGCTTGAACTCCCTCACAAACCCAGTATACGTCGTTAGGAGCCGTGAATTCTGCTCCCAGAGCGCCGTAGCCCAGGCGCGTGCCTCTCCTCGAAGCAGATTTATTACGTAATCCACCTGGCTGGCGTCTGACACGTACATGACGGGACGCTGTGAAAAGACGAGCGAGCACTGCATTAAGAAGTCCATGCACGTCTCGACACAGCCTCCATACGGCTCCGGAGGGCTTATGTAAGCTTCAGGGGACGGTGGGGGGGTTCGTTGAACGACCAGCGGAATGTCTGTTTAAGGCCTCCAGTCAGCAGGGGGAGGTGCTGCAGCAGCGCCTTGAGCCTGCGCTTCCACCTTGGTGGTGAGAGCCTCCATCCTCCGATTGAGAAGCACATTCTGCTCGGTGACTAAGTCCAGCAGAGCAGTGAAAGCGGTTAAGATTTGCTGCAGCTCACCTAACACGCCTCCTGCTGATGCCTGTGCACCTCGCTCTTCCATTGGCTGTTCAAGTGATGGTTGACGCCCCTCGGGATCCTTGACGCTGGCCGAGAAATCCTGTTGTGAAGGTGTAGGAACACGGACCCACAACAGGGGGCGTTAAATGAACGGACAATGGATAAGCCAAACAGTAACAATTTAATGTTGTGAAGTGCACAACAGAATACAGACAAACAGTTTTGGTACCACAGACAATTATATGTAGCGTGACATGTGGGCAGGCTTGAGGATAGGAGACGTCCGTCCCGAACCAAGCCGGATCCCACACGGCCTTCACCGCCAACGGATCTGAAGAACACCGGAGCCGCCAAGTCCTGGATTCCCAGGTGGCCACCGTCTCCAGCTGTCAGACCTGGTACTGCTGACAGAGAACAGAAACAGTATTGATGAGTGTGAGTTCGCACACTCAGTAATCCCACAGTCTGTGTTCTTTTGGGAGGGAGCACCTCCACCTCCAATCACACACTCGTGCAGCTCCTGTCTAACCACTTATCTGGTTGGAGTGTGAAGCGAAGCCGTCGCTGATCACATCAAACGCCAATCCCTCAGATAAGGCACACCACAGGAAAACGGCTGCAAAGAAGTTCAGACTCTAAGTCAGAGTTAAGTGTAGCAGAGAAATTACCTCTCTAGTGGCTGATTTCTCGGCAGGGAGGTCGAGTTGTAGTCCAGCCTTTATGGTGGTGGTGATGAACTGTGGATGAGTGACAGCTGGTGCTGATGATGAGTGACGGCTGTCACTCCCGGTTGCTCCGACGCCCTCTCGTGCTTGAAGCCCGCACTTCAAGCAGGGCGCCGTCTGGTGGTGGTGGGCCAGCAGTACCTCCTCTTCAGCGGCCCACACAACAATAATCCTTCAAAGTCTATATAAAGTGAAACTTGAGCCAGAATCCGGATCCGGATCTAGATCCAGATGACTGCCAAAATTTAATGGCGTCTTCCATACCCTTAAACTGTATCTGTGGTGCAAATTTAGTCAGAATCCATGAAGTAGTTTTGATGTAATCCTTCAAAGTGTATATAAAGAAATATATTGATCCAGAATCTGGATTCAGATTCAGATCACCTCCAAAATTTAACAGACTCTTCCATGGCCTAATATGTATCTGTGGTGAAAACATGGTGAGAATCCGTGAAGTAGTTTTGACATAATCCTTCAAAGCCTATATAAAGTGAAACTTGAGCCAGAATCCAGATTCAGATCAGGATTAACTCGAAAATTTAATGGGTTCTTCCATGGCCTAATATATATGTGTGGTGAAAATTTAATCAAAATCCGTGCAGTAGTTTTGACGTAATCTTGCTAACAGACAGACAGACAGACAGACAGACAAATAAATAAATAAATGCAGATGATTTTATTACGTCCTTGGCGGATGTAAAAATTATGGAAAGTATGATCCGAACATACAACTTCAAAATCAGAAACAAAATACAAACAAACTACCTTTTTTTCACACACTAAATCTATAACCCACCCCGACGATTTTGTTTTTCTAAGCTGTGCCTCTGAGGCAAAGGAATATTGAGATAATATGCAGTGTAACACTGCCCCTGACACACTGTGGGGGTGGACTGCTGGCAGTGGAAGAAGAGATCGATACAGAGATGATGAAAACTGGAGGCAAAAATGAAATAGCCATCCCAACCCCTCTCTAAACAAGGCCGGGTGCTTAAAATGTTCTTTTGAATGCCCACACTGACCTTTTTTTTTTGTTTTGTTTTTTATTAATGGACAACCAAATGTTAAAGGGGTACAGAATGCAATATTTTGAACTTAATAAAATGAAGGCAAAAAATAACTATATAAATAATATATAAAATAAAACCCAAAACACACAAAAATTGCATCAGTAGGTCAACCAAAACAAAACAAAAAACTAAAAAATTTAATTATTTTTAACTCCCTCCCAGGCATTTATGTAGACTGAGATATGTCAGAAAATCCAAATCTTTTGTTTTTTAAAAACAACATCATGTCTTGAAACAACAGTGAGCAAATTTATAAAAGCAGTCCTTGAATAAAATAGAAATAATAAGAGCAGATCAGAATCAAAGAAAGAATGGAATAATATGAGACTCAAGGCTGATACCCACTATTTAGTTCTGTAATTCTGTTTATCCCATCATGCCAGGTATGATTGACTCTAATTTATTTTGTAATATGACAAGAAGACTAGATATAATACCAAAATAAATATCAGAAGCAAAATAAACAGTGCAACTGTACATGTAAGTATTAATATTTGCTGCTCTGTATCCACCCCCTTGTGTTTTTCCATTCACGTTGGTCTACGACACTTTGGCACTTGGATCATGCTCATGGAAAAGCAGCACATGGCCATGATGTTGAGTTCCCTCACAGAGCACTTGGTAGATGTCATCCGAGTCTCCCAAAGACAATGACAATGAAAAATGATTACAGACCTTTGATTCTTCTTTGATGATTGTTTGGTTCTGTAACTGGGATCAAAATAATCTCAAAGGCAGGATGAGCATCGAAAAATATTATCCCGGTAATCAAAAGCAGAAACTGCCCCTGGATCCTGAGCCACGTCAAAATTTAATGGGTTCTTCTTTGAGCCAATGCTTACGGTACATCTCTCCTGAAAATCTAATTCATCTTGTTTTGTGATACCCTGCTGACAGTCAGATGGATGATTGGTAACCCAACTCTGATCCCAATGAACTACCTGATAAAATGCATTCCCAATCCGAGAAGTGTTCGGTTGCCGTG
The DNA here is from genome assembly GCF_902500255.1 of Thalassophryne amazonica. Classification (NCBI taxonomy): domain Eukaryota; kingdom Metazoa; phylum Chordata; class Actinopteri; order Batrachoidiformes; family Batrachoididae; genus Thalassophryne; species Thalassophryne amazonica. Next base: position 19,820,464 of record NC_047124.1, on the reverse strand, counting down.
TGGAAATCACACATGGAAGCGGCTCTCGGATGACATATAGAGTGAGAAGGCGACTTCACACGAAGTGAAAGATCACTGGGAAAATGTAAGGAAGGCAGAAGAAGCGAACATGTGTCAAGGATCTAAGAGGGACAGACAGAAGATCCCCAACTCTCCTCCCTGTCGGGTGGCACTCAGATCTAATCCAGTCATTTGTCAGCCGTGCAGACAGTATGGATGGCTAATGGACTGAGAAAGCATGAGAGACACGAGCTCAGGGAATCCTTCCATTGTTATCTGCAGCAGACATTATCAGACCCCCTCAGAGAGGGAGCTGACACCAAGAGTGGCACATCAACAAGGACGGACGGGGATAGTGCCAATAGTTTGGGGGTTAGAGGGGTACAAAGCTGTCTGAATTCTCGCTGCAGTACGTGAGATTTGATAAAAACAAAGCACTGCCCTTGAACACGACAATTAACCAAACTAATGTTCCAATAGAAGTACTTGGTGGCTGCAGCAACAAATTTGTAGTAACTGGGAAAGTGCGACGCATTTAACTTAAAAAAGAAGCAATTCTATGCTGTTGATGCTATATGAAGATTATACGGGGATAGCACTCATGAGCGCACCACTGATTTTTATATAGCACTTTTCTGCATCAGACGCTCAAAGTGCTTTACAATAATGCGTCACATTCACCCCGATGTCAGGGTGCTGTCATACAAGGCACCCACTACACATCAGGACCAACTAGGGGATTAAGGACCTTGCCCAAGGGCCCTTAGTGTTGTTACAATTAGGCTGGGATTTGAACCAAGGATCCTCTGGTCTCAAGCCCAACGCTTAATCACTAGACCATCACCTCACTCATACACTCAATGGCCAAATGAGCTTAGTAGCCAAACTTGGCATTTTTTTTTTAAAGTGGTGCTCAAATGTGGTCATTTTTGGGCTGTTGGATCATTTTGATTTTGGTGCTAAATAATTCACAACATACAAATCCATATTTCTTGCAGGAGTGGTGGCCAAGTGGTTAATGCACTTGGTTTCAGTTCAGAAGGTTCTGGGTTCAAATCCCACCCCTGCCACATTTCTCCATGTAATGTGGAGTTGCGTCAGGAAGGGCATCCAGCGTAAAACTTGTGCCAATTCAACATGCCTTGGATTTGCTGTGGCGACCCCAAGTGCAAACAAGGGAGCAGCCGAAGGGACTAACTAACAAATCCATATTCCTTATACATTATGTCAACACAGGTTAAAATATTGGTATTCAACTGAAATCAGCATTTTCAAATCAGGAATTTCTGGTCATTTTCAGGAAAAATATTTAATTTTATTTTATAGAATACTAGCTGGGGTACCCTGCGCTGCCCGGGTTAACCTGTTTTAGACATAGGCCAAATGCCAATCATTTTAATCAAAACAATTGCCCTAACAATTGTTTTTGTAATGCTGATGTCTTACAAATGTAATATTTAATGGGCTAAAGTTTGTCCAGCAGAACTATAAGAGGTGGATTCCCCAAACTAAGTGGAAATATTTGGTTAAAAGACAAACACATTTGAAGTCCTTCATGCAGACTTTGTTTTGCAATCAAATTTATAACAAAATTACACACAAAAGATAGGTAACAGTAAATGTAAATATCAATGAATCATGGAGAATAGAATCAAAGAGAATAGATTAAAGCATTAGTCCAGTAACGATAAAGAATTAAAGTGAAAGTTCTTTTTGTCTAAGATTTCTAGCAGTAATGATTAAAGCTGAATTCTGTAATAGATAAATAAAGAGAATAGATTAAGGCATTAAATTATTGGTTGGTATAAAGTGGTCAATTCTAATTCCACCCCACCCAAACTATAATATGTACCCCTAAAAACTATATATATTCTGAATACTCATGACATGGGGAACTTTAATCAAAATTAGAATTCTGACCGCTTTATACTTTTTGTACTCAGGCTTTCTTGATGACATCATCAGGATGGGGGGTGGGGGGAGTGTAATTAAAATTCTGACCACTTTACTCAGCCTTTCTTGATGACATCTTCAGGATTGGGGGGGCGGTGTCTATTTATCTTTTATGGCCCTGGTTGCCCAGTAATTCCATGATTAAAGGTCTATAGATCTATAGACCTGGGCAACCAGGGCAGCTTGACCCGGTTGCCCAGTAAAGTATTTGAACACCCTGCAATTTTGCAAGTTCTCCCACTTAGACATCATGGAGGGGTCTGAAATTTTCATCTTTGGTGCATGTCCACTGTGAGAGACATAATCTAAAAAAAATAAAAATAAAATAAAATCTTAAATAATTTATTTGTATGTTACTGCTGCAAATAAGTATTTGAACACCTGTGAAAATCAATGTTAATATTTGGTACAGTAGCCTTTGTTTGCATTTACAGAAGTCAAACGTTTCCTGTAGTTTTCACCAGGTTTGCACACACTGCAGCAGGGATTTTGGTCCACTCCTCCACACAGATCTTCTCCAAATCTTTCAAGGTTGGAGTTTCAGCTCCCTCCAAAGATTTTCTATTGAGTTCAGGTCTGGAAACTGGCCAGGCCACTCCAGGACCTTGAAATGCTTCTTTCAGAGCCCCTCCTTAGTTGCCCTGGCTGTGTGTTTGGGGTCATTGTCATGCTGGAAGACCCAACCATGACCCATCTTCAATGCTATTACTGAGGGAAGGAGGTTGTTTGCCAAAATCTCGCAATACATGACCCCATCCATCCTCCCTTCAATATGGTGCAGTCGTCCTGTCCCCTTTGCAGAAAAGCACCCCCAGAGTATGATGTTTCCACCCCCATGCTTCACAGTTTAGATGGTTTTCTTGGGGTTGTTCTCATCCTCTAAACATCGTAAGTGGAGTTGATTCCAAAAAGCTCTATTCTGCTTTCATCTGACCACATGACCTTCTCCCATGCCTCCTCTGGATCATCCAGATGGTGACTGGTGAACTTCAAATGGGCCTGGACATGTGCTGGCTTGAGCAGGGGGACCTTGCTGCCCTGCAGGATTTTAAACCATGACAGCATCTGTGGTCTGTCACTGCTTCCTCGGCACCACCATCACCCAGGACCTCAAGTGGGAGTCAACCATCAGCTCCCTCATCAAGAAGGCCCAGCAGAGGATGTACTTCCTGCGGCAGCTGAAGAAGGCCAAGCTGCCTGTCCAGCTGATGGTGCACTTCTACACGGCCATCATCGAGTCCATCCTCTGCTCCTCCATCACGGTGTGGTACACCGGGGCCACAGCCAGGGACAGACACAGACTGCAGACCATTGTGGCTTCTGCTGAGAAGGTGATCGGCTGTAGCCTTCCATCTCTCCACGACCTGCACGTCTCCAGGACTCTGGGCCGAGCAGGTCGGATCACAGCTGACCCTTCTCACCCTGCTCACGGTCTATTCAAACCACTCCCCTCGGGCAGGAGGCTACGGTCCATCCGGACCAGAACCTCCCACCATAAGAACAGTTTCTTCCCCTCTGCCGTTAGACTCATGAACTCCTCATAACTCAGTCACCTTAAGCTTAACTCTGTCACTTTATCATTTTATCACGGGTCACTTTAGACAGTGTACTTTGGTTTTTAATTGCACTCCTCCCACTGCACTGTTTTTTCTGTTTTTCTGTTGCACACAGCCGTTCATATTTCATTTCTTTTTCTTATCTTCTATTTTATCTTATTTTGACACATATGTTATATTTTATCTTAGCATTTTATGTCTTATTAATGTTGCACCATTGTACCGAAGCAAATTCGTAGTCTGTGAATCCTGTTCACTGGCAATGGCAATAAACGTCTTCTGATTCTGATTCTGATTCTGATCATGAGTTACTAATGTAATCTTTGTGACTGTGGTCCCAGCTCTCCTCAGGTCATTGACCAGGTCCTCCTGTGTAGTTCTGAGCTTTCTCAGAATCATTACCCCACAAAGTGAGATCTTGCATGGAATCTCAGACCGAGGGAGATTGACAATCATCTTGTGTTTCTTCCACTTTCTAATAAATAATCATAACAGTTGTTGTCTTCTACCAAGCTGCTTGCCTGTTGTCCTGTAGTCCATCCCAGCCTTGTGCAGGTCTACAGTTTTGTCCCTGGTGTCCTTAGACAGCTCTTTGGTCTTGGCTATGGTGGACAGGTTGGAGTGTGATTGATTGAGTGTGTGAACAGGTGTCTTTTATACAGGTAACAAGTTCAAACAGGTGCAATTAATACAGGTAAAGAGTGCAGAATAAGAGGGCTTCTTAAAGAAAAATTAAAAGGTCTGTGTGAGCCAGAATTCTTGCTGGTTCGTAGGTGTTCAAATACTTATTTGCAGCAGTAACATACAAATAAATTATTAAAAAATCATACATTGTGATTTCCGGATTTTTTTTTAAATCAAATCAAATCAATTTTATTTATATAGCGCCAAATCACAACAAACAGTTGCCCCAAGGCGCTTTATATTGCAAGGCAAAAGCCATACAATAATTACAGAAAAACCCCAACGGTCAAAACGACCCCCTGTGAGCAAGCACTTGGCGACAGTGGGAAGGAAAAACTCCCTTTTAACAGGAAGAAACCTCCAGCAGAACCAGGTTTAGGGAGGGGCAGTCTTCTGCTGGGACTGGTTGGGGCTGAGGGGAGAGAATCAGGAAAAAGACATGCTGTGGAGGGGAGCAGAGATCAATCACTAATGATTAAATGCAGAGTGGTGCATACAGAGCAAAAAGAGAAAGAAACACTCAGTGCATCATGGGAACCCCCCAGCAGTCTAAGTCTATAGCAGCATAACTAAGGGATGGTTCAGGGTCACCTGATCCAGCCCTAACTATAAGCTTTAGCAAAAAGGAAAGTTTTAAGCTTAATCTTAAAAGTAGAGAGGGTGTCTGTCTCCCTGATCTGAATTGGGAGCTGGTTCCACAGGAGAGGAGCCTGAAAGCTGAAGGCTCTGCCTCCCATTCTACTCTTACAAACCCTAGGAACTACAAGTAAGCCTGCAGTCTGAGAGCGAAGCGCTCTATTGGGGTGATATGGTACAATGAGGTCCCTAAGATAAGATGGGACCTGATTATTCAAAACTTTATAAGAAGAAGAATTTTAAATTCTATTCTGGAATTAACAAATGAGCCAATGAAGAGAAGCCAATATGGGTGAAATATGCTCTCTCCTTCTAGTCCCTGTCAGTACTCTAGCTGCAGCATTTTGAAGCCTTTTCAGGGAACTTTTAGGACAACCTGATAATAATGAATTACAATAGTCCAGCCTAGAAGAAATAAATGCATGAATTAGCTTTTCGGCATCACTCTGAGACAATACCTTTCTAATTTTAGAGATATTGCGCAAATGCAAAAAAGCAGTCCTACATATTTGCTTAATATGCGCATTGAAGGACATATCCTGATCAAAAATGACTCCAAGATTTCTCACAGTATTACTGGAGGTCAGGGTAATGCCATCCAGAGTAAGGATCTGGTTAAATCAAATCAAATCAATTTCATTTATATAGCGCCAAATCACAACAAACAGTTGCCCCAAGGCGTCTTATATTGTAAGGCAAGGCCATACAATAATTACGGAAAAACCCCAACGGTCAAAACGACCCCCTGTGAGCAAGCACTTGGCAACAGTGGGAAGGAAAAACTCCCTTTTAACAGGAAGAAACCTCCAGCAGAACCAGGCTCAGGGAGGGGCAGTCTTCTGCTGGGATTGGTTGGGGCTGAGGGAGAGAACCAGGAAAAAGACATGCTGTGGAGGGGAGCAGAGATCAATCACTAATGATTAAATGCAGAGTGGTGCATACAGAGCAAAAAGAGAAAGAAACACTCAGTGCATCATGGGAACCCCCCAGCAGTCTAAGTCTATAGCAGCATAACTAAGGGATGGCTCAGGGTCACCTGATCCAGCCCTAACTATAAGCTTTAGCAAAAAGGAAAGTTTTAAGCCTAATCTTAAAAGTAGAGAGGGTGTCTGTCTCCCTGATCTGAATTGGGAGCTGGTTCCACAGGAGAGGAGCCTGAAAGCTGAAGGCTCTGCCTCCCATTCTACTCTTATAAACCCTAGGAACTACAAGTAAGCCTGCAGTCTGAGAGCGAAGCGCTCTATTGGGGTTATATGGTACTATGAGGTCCCTAAGATAAGATGGGACCTGATTATTCAAAACCTTATAAGTAAGAAGAAGAATTTTAAATTCTATTCTAGAATTAACAGGAAGCCAATGAAGAGAGGCCAATATGGGTGAGATATGCTCTCTCCTTCTAGTCTCTGTCAGTACTCTAGCTGCAGCATTTTGAATTAACTGAAGGCTTTTCAGGGAACTTTTAGGACAACCTGATAATAATGAATTACAATAGTCCAGCCTAGAGGAAATAAATGCATGAATATGTTTTTCAGCATCACTCTGAGACAAGACCTTTCTAATTTTAGAGATATTGCGCAAATGCAAAAAAGCAGTCCTACATATTTGTTTAATATGCGCATTGAATGACATATCCTGATCAAAAATGACTCCAAGATTTCTCACAGTATTACTAGAGGTCAGGGTAATGCCATCCAGAGTAAGGATCTGGTTAGACACCATGTTTCTAAGATTTGTGGGGCCAAGTACAATAACTTCAGTTTTATCTGAGTTTAAAAGCAGGAAATTAGAGGTCATCCATGTCTTTAAGTCTGAAAGACATTCCTGCAGTTTAACTAATTGGTGTGTGTCCTCTGGCTTCATGGATAGATAAAGCTGGGTATCATCTGCGTAACAATGAAAATTTAAGCAATGCTTTCTAATAATACTGCCTAAGGGAAGCATGTATAAAGTGAATAAAATCGGTCCTAGCACAGAACCTTGTGGAACTCCATAATTAACCTTAGTCTGTGAAGAAGATTCCCCATTTACATGAACAAATTGTAATCTATTAGATAAATATGATTCAAACCACCGCAGCGCAGTGCCTTTAATACCTATGGCATGCTCTAATCTCTGTAATAAAATTTTATGGTCAACAGTATCAAAAGCAGCACTGAGGTCTAACAGAACAAGCACAGAGATGAGTCCACTGTCTAAGGCCATATGAAGATCATTTGTAACCTTCACTAATGCTGTTTCTGTACTATGATGAATTCTGAAACCTGACTGAAACTCTTCAAATAGACCATTCCTCTGCAGATGATCAGTTAGCTGTTTTACAACTACCCTTTCAAGAATTTTTGAGAGAAAAGGAAGGTTGGAGATTGGCCTATAATTAGCTAAGATAGCTGGGTCAAGTGATGGCTTTTTAAGTAATGGTTTAATTACTGCCACCTTAAAAGCCTGTGGTACATAGCCAACTAATAAAGATAGATTGATCATATTTAAGATCGAAGCATTAATTAATGGTAGGGCTTCCTTGAGCAGCCTGGTAGGAATGGGGTCTAATAGACATGTTGATGGTTTGGAGGAAATAACTAATGAAAATAACTCAGACAGAACAATCTGAGAGAAAGAGTCTAACCAAATACCGGCATTACTGAAAGCAGCCGAACATAAAGATATGTCTTTGGGATGGTTATGAATAATTTTTTCTCCAGTAGTTAAAATTTTATTTGCAAAGAAAGTCATGAAGTCATTACTAGCTAAAGTTAAAGGAATACTCGGCTCAATAGAACTCTGACTCTTTGTCAACCTGGCTACAGTGCTGAAAAGATTATGATTTTAGATTATGTCTCTCACAGTGGACATGCACCTAAGATGAACATTTCAGACCCCTTCATGATTTCTAAGTGGGAGAACTTGCAAAATCGCAGGGTGTTCAAATACTTATTTTCCTCACTGTAAAGAGAATAGATTAAAGCATTGATGTTTTAGTTACGTTCAACTTTTAAAAAATGGTACCAGTTTGTTCCCCATGTCTTGAGGATTCAGAATATATATAGTTTTTAGGGCTACATATTATAGTTTGGGAGTTTATCCCGGACAGACAGACAGACAAACAGACAGACAGAATTAGCACTTTATATATATAGATAGGTCTAATTGAAAATTTTAGCCTAGAATCCACTCTCTAGCCCCAGCAAAGGTAAGAAAAATGATATGTGGTCATTTTAAAGGAAGATTTACATTGGATCGAATACAGTCTTGGGGTCCCCGATTAATTAAAATTCAAAATTTGCTTTCTAGCCTCATTATGAGGGACGATTGAGAGGTTTTGAGCCTTACCCAGGAAAAGTAGGGTGTGGTTCTCCATGTTTTGCATTCTGAGAAACCAATATTTCCCAATATTGCACACAGTGAGTAAAAATTTCCCACATTCTCGAGAAATGTTGGCTTCTTGGAATGTAAAAATGGAGAACCGCATCCAACTTTTTCTGGATCAGGCTCAAAACGTCTCAATTGCCCCTGGTAGCTATTGAGATACAACAAGGGTGCTTTTCATCTTGGTCAAAGGTCGGAAAAGGTGTTTGCAGTCATTTTAAGAGAAACGGCTCAACTGGATTAAATAGAAACAAGGAATCCTTGAGTAATAACACCAAATATATCTGCTCTCTAATCTCAGTGCTTATTGAGATACCATTAGTTACCATTTAGTATTGTTCAAACAGCAGAAAAGCTATTTTTCAGGAAAAACTGTTCGATTGGGTGAAATAGAAACTTGGATTCCTTTGAGTATTTAAAGGCCAAAATCTGTTGTCCAACCCCATTGGTTAATGCTTTATAGTAATGGGTTATTTTATTAGGTTCAAAGGTCAAACAGGCATTTGCAGTTGTTTGAAGGAAAGCTGTTCAATTGGACAAAATGGAAACTTCTACTCTCTGACCAAATTATGCAGTCTAGCCTGAATAGTTAGTGAGACCTGAGCAGTTGCTGAATTTGATTGTTTTCTGTTATCAACATAATGCTTCAGTTATTACCTCCGCCAAGGAGGTTATGTTTTCGGTCACGTCCGTTTGTTGGTTGGTTGGTTTGTTAGCAGGATTACTCAAAAAATCCTCAACGGATTTCAATTAAATTTTTACCAGGGGTGTATCTTGGCCTAACTTAGAAGTCATTAAATTTTGGTAATGATCCGGAACATGATCTAGATCCAGTAATTTTTTTAAGGATTCTTTATCATTGCAGGATAGGGCCAATTTCAACATTTTTGCATCTACCTTCATGAAGACGGGTCACAAAGGCTGAACAAAAATTAAGTTACGACACAACAATAATTTAGCATTTGTTTCTCCTCATTGAATAAACTTGTTATTAGAAAATAAAAAGACTTGGGTAGTTCATGCAGTTTCTCTTTATAAATACATTTGCTGAAGATCTAAGGGTTTAACCCTCTGGGGCCGTCGCCGTCGTATACGACAGCTGAGACCAAGCTTTACTAAATTATTAATAATGTTTTAATGATATGAGATAGAAACTTACTTCTTTTGCTGAAAAGTTAACTCCGCGCACGTTCAAGCCACCGTCCACCATCTTTGTACTCCTCATAGAAGCTGTGTGATGACGTGAGCAATGTGAGTGTCCAGTCAGAATTGGTTCACCGTCACATGGTTTTCCAAAATCCAATCGTAGGACAGATTCACCTCATGTGACACACCAAAGATTGTTTTTAGGAGTGATGTGTTACTAGTTGGACTGTTTGAATAGCCCTCTGGGTGCTCCAATGCACCTTGCACCATTACACACAGCGAAAGTGAGCAGACGGAGCAGATGGCGAGCCTCTCATACAATCTCACGTGCTCAGGCAGTGTGTAAGTATCAGGATTGCTCGACTAGTTTTCCTGTGAATGTTACTGGATAAACCTGTGGCAAGCTCTCTCGCTCCGGCGTAAAGCATTGTTTACTATATCATTGGAGCGAGGGGGGAGGGGCCGCTCCTCAAACTGAATGAGCCTCGAAGTGTGAATGTTGCTTTCAGAGCAGGAGAGAACAAACACACAGTCAACTTCAAAGTAGAAGTTTGTGATGTGACCTTTGTGTAACAGCAGACAGAAATTGCTTTGAGATGAAGACAAACAAAACACATAGACCATTTTGTATATATTGTTCAAAATGTGCATCTGTGTTTATTGTTTGAACCTTTTGGTTGTACAGTCTTTCACACAAGAGCCCAAATGACCTTTATAAAGTATCAAAACAGTTGTTTATTATAGTTTGCTGTGTGTTTTATTTCTGATTGCAAACCTTTATTACAGTTATAAAACACAACTATAGCATATATATTTTGAAAGTACAGGTTGTCCTGAAAAAAAAAGAGACATAAAACTTGATTGTGAAATGCAGGGAGAGCTGTTAACAGCAATAATAAATCATATATGCCAGGCCAGTGAACTGTCCAAAAAATGCTCTCGGACCCCAGAGGGTTAACCACTGAATCTGAAATATGACAGTAGATGCTTGAAATGATGTGGAATAAGTCTCTTTGCTAAAGGGTATTCCATGTGACGTCAGTGACCCTATGGCCTTGGCGGAGGTTTGCGCTCTCGAGTGCTTCTAGTGTTTGACAATTCTTTTGCTTTCCCCATGACTCAGAAACCAGAAACATCAGTGCAGCATTGGATGAAAGATGCAAGGGTCTGTGAGGAGCCCAGAGACTAACTGACCTTTTATACACACACACACACACACACACACACACACACACACACACACACACACACACACACACACACTGATTACAAGAAAACAGATCATAGGTGAGGATGGTTACCTTTTGTAGCCACTCAAACCTTTTTGTGTCAACTTGTGTGCATGTTATCAGGCCAAAATCCCCAGTGTATGTAAACGTTTGATCAGGGTCATTTGGTTAGTTTCTGTTGTCATTATGATTTAAAAAGAGTAAATAAACACAGTTGTTTGACAATAAATGGCTTCACTAAAACACTACCCGTGAGTGGAATCAATCATATTCTCTGAGAAATAGCCAAAACATCCACAATTGTATGATTTGTAAAATTGGGAGCACAACTGTACCAAGCCAGGGAGATGAGAACCACCATGACCACCAGGGCTGCCAGTTCGTCTTGGCAGTGTTCGTCTTGTCTCCAGTAGCACGTATGATTTGTGCTGTATTTTGTACTTTCTTCTCGATGGGTCTTTCCATCGATTTGCAAATAACTTCATCTTCTTCCTGCTGATACTTCAACTGCTGCAACATTTCCTTGACTTCCTTGAGCTCTTTTTGCAGCTTTTCCTTGTCCTCATCAAGGTCTTTAATCAACTTTTCCTTAACATCACTTTGTTTGGGAAATTCAAGCTTCTGCCTTATCTCCTGAATCTCTTCCAGGAGGCCATTTTCAGTTAGCTTTTGCAAATTGAAGTGGAGTTGGGATTTATCACCTTTCCGAACTACAGTAGTGTTCAGAATAATAGTAGTGCTATGTGACTAAAAAGATTAATCCAGGTTTTGAGTATATTTCTTATTGTTACATGGGAAACAAGGTACCAGTAGATTCAGTAGATTCTCACAAATCTAACAAGACCAAGCATTCATGATATGCACACTCTTAAGGCTATGAAATTGGGCTATTAGTAAAAAAAAAAAAAAAAAGTAGAAAAGGGGGTGTTCACAATAACAGTAGTGTGGCATTCAGTCAGTGAGTTAGTCAGTTTTGTGGAACAAACAGGTGTGAATCAGGTGTCCCCTATGTAAGGATGAAGCCAGCACCTGTTGAACATGCTTTTCTCTTTGAAAGCCTGAGGAAAATGGGACATTCAAGACATTGTTCAGAAGAACAGCGTAGTTTGATTAAAAAGTTGATTGGAGTGGGGAAAACTTATACGCAGGTGCAAAAAAATTATAGGCTGTTCATCTACAATGATCTCCAATGCTTTAAAATGGACAAAAAAAAACAAAACAAAAAACAAACAAACAAAAAAACAGAGATGCATGGAAGAAAACGGAAAACAACCATCAAAATGGATAGAAGAATAACCAGAATGGCAAACGCTCACCCATTGATTAGCTCCAAAGACAGTCTGGAGTTACCTGTAAGTGCTGTGACAGTTAGAAGACGCCTGTGTGAAGCTAATTTATTTGCAAGAATCCCCCGCAAAGTCCTTCTGTTAAATAAAAGACATGTGCAGAAGAGGTTACAATTTGCCAAAGAACACATCAACTGGCCTAAAGAGAAATGGAGGAATATTTTGTGGACTTATGAGAGTAAAATTGTTCTTTTTGGGTCCAAGGGCCACAGACAGTTTGTGAGATGACCCCAAACTCTGAATTCAAGCCACAGTTCACAGTGAAGACAGTGAAGCATGGTGGTGCAAGCATCATGATAAGGGCATGTTTCTCCTACTATGGTGTTGGGCCTATATATCACATACCAGGTATCATGGATCAGTTTGGATATGTCAAAATACTTGAAGAGGTCATGTTGCCTTATGCTGAAGAGGACATGCCCTTGAAATGGATGTTGCAACAGGATAATGACCCCAAGCACACTAGTAACCAAGCAAAATCATGGTTCCAAACCAACAAAATTAATGCCTTGCATATGTGAAGAAATCATGAAAAACTGTGGTTATACAACTAAATACTGGGTGTGCAGCCAGTACATTCTGAGTGCCGGTCCCAAGCCCGGATAAATGAGGAGGGTTGCGTCAGGAAGGGCATCCGGTGTAAAACAAGCCAACCCAACTATGCAGACTCAGAATCGAATTCCCATACCGGATCGGTCGCGGCCCGGGTTAACAACGTCCGCCACCGGTGCTATTGCACAACAGGGTGCCGGTGGAAATTGGGCTACTGCTGGGCGAAGACGACGAAGAAGAGGAGGAAAACGTTGCCATGAACAGCGGGAGAAGAAGAAAACTAGAAGGGTGGAAATGAGAGTGGGGACTTTGAATGTTGGTAGTATGACTGGTAAAGGGAGAGAGCTGGCTGATATGATGGAGAGGAGAAAGGTAGACATATTGTGTGTGCAAGAGACCAAGTGGAAGGGAAGTAAGAGCAGGAGCATCGGCGGTGGGTACAAGTTGTTGTACCATGGTGAGGACAGGAAGAGAAATGGTGTTGGGGTCATTTTAAAGGAAGAGTATGTTAAAAGTGTGTTGGAGGTTAAGCGAGTGTCTGACAGGGTGATGAGTGTGAAGTTGGAAATTGAAGAGGTGATGATGAATATCATCAGTGCATATGCCCCACAGGTAGGTTGTGAGATGAAGGAGAAAGAAGATTTCTGGAGTGTGTTAGATGAGGTGGTGGAGAGTGTGCCCAAGCATGAAAGAGTGGTGATAGGAGCAGACTTCAATGGGCATGTTGGTGAAGGGAACAGAGGTGATCAGGAAGTAATGGGTAGATATGGTATCAAGGATAGGAATGGGGAAGGACAGATGGTAGTTGATTTTGCAAAAAGGATGGAAATGGCTGTGGTGAATACCTACTTTAATAAAAGGGAGGAGCACAGGGTAACATATAAGAGTGGAGGAAGGTGCACACAGGTGGACTACATTCTTTATGAGATGCAAGCTAAAAGAAGTCACAGACTGTAAGGTGGTAGCAGGAGAGAGTGTCACTAGACAGCATAGGATGGTTGTTTGTAGGATGACTTTAGAGGTAAAGAAGAAGAAGAGAGTGAGAGCTCAACAAAGGATCAGATGGTGGAAGCTGAAGGAGGAAGACTGTTGTGTGAAATTTAGCGAGCAGGTGAGAGAAGCACTAGTTGGAGGGGAAGCAATTTTGGACAACTGGAAAAGTACTGCAGATGTGGTGAGGGAGACAGCTAAGGCAGTACTGGGTATGACATCTGGACAGTGGAAGGAAGACAAGGAGACTTGGTGGTGGAATGAAGAGGTCCAGGAAAGCATAAGGAGAAAGAGGTTGGCAAAAAAGTTTTGGGATAGTTGGAGAGATGAAGAAAGTAGACAGAAGTACAAGGAGATGTGGCATAAGGCGAGAAGAGAAGTTGGCAAAAGCAAAGGAAAAGGCATATTGCGAGCTGTACAAGAAGTTGAATAGTAAGGAAGGAGAAAAGGACTTGTACCGATTGGCCAGACAAAGGGACAGAGCTGGAAAGGATGTGCAGCAGGTTAGGGTGGTAAAAGATGCACATGGTAATGTGCTGACAAGTGAGGAGTGTGTGCTGAGAAGGTGGAGGGAATATTTTGAAGAGTCGATGAATAAAGAAAATGAGCAAGAGAAAAGGCTGGATGATGTGGTGAGAGTAAATCAGGAAGTAAAAGAGATTAGCAAGGAAGAAGTGAGGGCTGCTATGAAGAGGATGAAGAGTGGAAAGGCAGTTGGTCCAGATGACATTCCATTGGATGCATGGAAATGTCTAGGAGAGATGGCAGTAGAGTTTCTAACCAGATTGTTTAATAAAATCTTGGAAAGTGAGAGGATGCCTGAGGAGTGGAGACGAAGTGTGCTGGTTCCTATTTTCAAGAACAAGGGTGATGTGCAGAGCTGCAGTAACTACAGAGGCATAAAGCTGATCAGCCATAGCATGAAGTTATGGGAAAGAGTAGTAGAAGCTAGGCTTAGAAAACAGGTGAAGATCTGTGAGCAGCAATATGGTTTCATGCCAAGAAAGAGCACTACAGATGCAATGTTTGCTCTGAGAATACTGTTGGAAAAGTACAGAGAAGGACAGAAAGAGTTACATTGTGTGTTTGTGGACTTAGAAAAAGCTTATGATAGGGTGCCAAGAGAAGAGTTGTGGCATTGTATGAGGAAGTCTGGAGTGGCAGAGAAGTATCTTAGGGTAGTGCAGGACATGTACAAGAATAGTGTGACAGCGGTGAGATGCGCAGTCGGAATGACAGACTCATTCAAGGTGGAGGTGGGATTACACCAAGGATCAGCTCTGAGTCCTTTCTTGTTTGCAGTGGTGATGGACAGGTTGACAGATGAGATCAGACAGGAGTCCCCATGGACTATGATGTTTGCAGATGACATTGTGATCTGTAGTGAGAGTAGAGAGCAAGTTGAGTCTAGTCTGGAGAAGTGGAGATATGCTTTGGAGAGAAGGGGAATGAAAGTCAGTAGAAGCAAGACTGAGTATATGTGTGTGAACGAGAGGGAGCCCAGTGGAATAGTGCAGTTACAAGGAGTAGAAGTGGTGAAAGTAGATGAGTTTAAATATTTGGGGTCAACTGTTCAAAGTAATGGAGAGTGTGGTAGAGAGGTGAAGAAGAGAGTGCAGGCAGGGTGGAGTGGGTGTAGAAAGGTGGCAGGAGTGATTTGTGACCGAAGAATATCAGCAAGAGATGAAGGGGAAAGTTTACAAAACAGTAGTGAGACCAGCTATGTTGTATGGTTTAGAGACAGTGGCACTAACAAAAAGACAGGAGGCAGAGCTGGAGGTGGCAGAGCTGAAGATGTTGAGATTCTCTTTGGGAGTGACAAGAATGGACAGGATTAGGAATGAACATATCAGAGGGACAGCTCAGGTGGGACAGTTTGGAGACAAAGTCAGAGAGGCGAGATTGAGATGGTTTGGACATGTGCAGAGGAGGGACCCAGGGTATATAGGGAGAAGGATGCTGAGGATGGAGCCACCAGGCAGGAGGAGAAGAGGGAGACCAAAGAGGAGGTTCATGGATGTGCTGAGAGAGGACATGCAGGTGGTTGGTGTGACAGAGGAAGATACAGAGGACAGGGTGAGATGGAAACGATTGATCTGCTGTGGCGACCCCTAACGGGAACAGCCGAAAGACAAAGAAGAAGTGATTCACAGGATTGCTTAAAAAGCAGTTTGAACATAATAGTTTTGAGTTTGTAGCGTCAACAGCAGATGCTACTACACCCCCTTTTCTACTTTTTTTTTACTAATAGCCCAATTTCATAGCCTTAAGAGTGTGCATATCATGAATGCTTGGTCTTGTTGGATTTGTGAGAATCTACTGAATCTACTGGTACCTTGTTTCCCATGTAACAATAAGAAATATATTCAAAACCTGGATTAATCTTTTTAGTCACATAGCACTACTATTATTCTGAACGCTACTGTACATGCAGTCCTTGAAAGTTTTCTTGCAGGTTCTCTTCAGTTTTGAAGTGATCCTGTTCCTTCTGATTATCATGCTAAGGAAATATAATTTAAAAAAACAGTATGCTCGTACAACAATGAAACAAATGTGCCTTACGAGACATGGGGTGGATTTATGGAATAATCTATCTGAGGACATCAAAGTATGTACTACAGTACATCAATTCAAAAGAAATTTAAAACTCAAAATATAAAAAAAAAATATGAAACTGAATAACATAATTCTTAGTATACATACAGGTGTGCATGTTTGTGGATCTAAACTGTTATATTATTTGGGCATGACGAACGTATGGGAAATATGAATGCACTCGAGTTGCCCATGATACATGTGTGTGGGAAAAAAAAAATTTTATATATCATCAAGTTTAATCGAATATAGGTAAATGTGCGTGCATGCATGCATGGGCTGGGTGCCCATGGGTGCATGTATGTGGGTTAAAAGTGTTATACTGTCAAATCTCATTGAATCTAGTGTGTGTATTGGTGTATGCAAGCGTATTTGTGTATAGAGGTAGTGTATTTATGTAAATACATGTTGATATGTATAATGCAAGGTGTGTGTTTATATAGGTATATATGATCTCAAAATTTTTTATTTATTCTTGTCTGCGTAGTCGAAAATAAAACATGTGAAAGGGGGTAGAAAATATAAGTTTTACTTCATTCTACTCCCTTTGAGTAATGTACGGATTTTCAAAGATGAATGTGCGCAGTGTATAAATGTTTTAACTTGCTCAATAAAGTATTCATCATCATCAATTCAGATCAGGGAGACAGACACCCTCTCTACTTTTAAGATTAGGCTTAAAACTTTCCTTTTTGCTAAAGCTTATAGTTAGGGCTGGATCAGGTGACCCTGAACCATCCCTTAGTTATGCTGCTATAGACGTAGACTGCTGGGGGGTTCCCATGATGCACTGAGTGTTTCTTTCTCTTTTTGCTCTGTATGCACCACTCTGCATTTTGTTGTGTGGGCCGCTGAAGAGGAGGTACTGCTGGCCCACCACCACCAGAGGGCGCCCTGCCTGGAGTGCGGGCTCCAGGCACCAGAGGGCGCTGCCGCCTCACGAGAGCAGCCAGGGTGTCAGCTGTCACCCATCACTGGACACAGCTGTTCCACTCAGCACGGAGGTATATCAGCAGGACGGCGTCTCCACCTCAGTGCCGAGATATCGCCTTGAGATAGAGGTAACCTTCTCTGCAGCATATTCTGTGTTATCTGATAATACTTGTTAAACCTTTCAGGACAGCTGACTACCGAAAGCCGATTGCTTGGATAAGTACTCACCTTCCTGCTTTATTGTGACGAGAGGTGGAGGCGGCTTCTCCCCTCTCCGTGTTACTGGGTGCAGCCGCATCCACACCTGTGTGTTTGTTGCTCTCTCTTGCCAGCAGTACCAGATCCGACGAGCGGAGGCAGTGGCCACCTGGGAATTCGGGACTTTGCGGTTCCAGTACTTCCAGGGTTCGGTGGCAGAGGAGATCTGGGTGGTTCCGGTTCGACTTGGACGGACGTCTCCTACCTTCGAGCCTGCCCACACGACACCAGCAGAATTCGGCTTAACCCCAAATTGTTGATTGTTGTATTGGTTGTGCTCGTTTCACAACAGTAAAACTTGTTATTTACCTTCTCCATTGTCCGTTCATTTGCGCCCCCTGTTGTGGGTCCGTGTTCCTACACTTTCACAACAGGATATCTCGGCCAGCGTCATGGATCCCGAGGGGCGTCAACCGGCTGTTGAACGGCCAGTGGAAGAACAGGGCGCGTCGGCGTCTTCGGGAGGGGTAATCGGTGAGTTGCAGCGGATCCTCACTGCTTTCACCACTCAGATGGATTTAATGACCGAGCAGAACGTTCTCCTAAACCGCAGGGTGGAGGCTCTCGCCGCACAAGTGGAAGCGTGCCCTCCGGGCGCCGCTGCGGCTCTCCCTCCCGAGGACCCTGCGCGTAATAGTGACGTTCCACTGGTCGTTCAACGGCCCCTCCCTCCGTCCCCAGAAGCATACATAAGCCCTCCAGAACCGTACGGAGGCTGTGTGGAGACGTGCGCGGATTTCCTTATGCAGTGTTCGCTCGTCTTCGCACAGCGTCCCGTGATGTACGCGACTGACGCTAGCAAAGTAGCTTATGTAATCAACCTGCTTCGCGGGGAGGCACGCGCTTGGGCTACAGCGCTCTGGGAGCAGAACTCATGGCTCCTTCATACATACGATGGGTTTGTGCGGGAGCTCAGAACGGTGTTCGATCACCCCAATAGAGGAGAGACCGCTTCAACCGTGCTACTGTCAATGAGACAGGGGCGTCGGAGCGCAGCTGCCTATGCAGTCGCCTTCCGCATCGCGGCTGCGAGGTCCGGCTGGAATAGCACTGCCCTCCGCGCCGCCTTTGTAAACGGACTGTCACTGGTCCTAAAAGAGCACCTGGTGGCGAAGGACGAACCGCGGGATTTAGATGGGCTCATCGATCTAGTCATACGACTCGACAACCGGTTAGAAGAACGCCGTTGGGAACGAGGCGAAGGGCGTGGCCATGCACGCGTCGTCCCTCTCCCTTCCGGTTCCGACCGAGCTCCGCCCTCCCCACGCTCCCCTGTTCCTGTGCTCCGTGTGGCTACGGCTCCCCTGCTGACGAAGCTATGGACACGAGCAGGGCAACATTTAGGGCACCTGGAGCACAAAGGAGGCGGGCCCACGGAGCTTGTTTTGTTTGTGGCTCGATTGAGCATCTTGCAAACAACTGCCCCGAGCGGTTAAACTCCAACGCCCGCCCCTAGAGACTGGGCCTGGGGTGGGCCGAAACATTCACGTGGGACACACCCACATTGCCACACGACTCCCAGTCACGATCCTGTATGAGGATTCAACCCTGAAGGCCCCAGCACTGGTGGACACGGGCTCTGAGGGGAATCTGCTAGACAGTAGATGGGCCAGGGAGATAGGGCTCCCTCTGGTGGCTCTTACCTCGCCTGTACAGGTTCGGGCACTAGATGGCTCCCTACTCCCGCCGATCACGCATAAGACACCACCAGTAACTCTGGTGGTGTCAGGTAACCACCGGGAGGTGATCGAGTTCTTTGTGACTCAGGCCACCTCCCGTGTGGTTCTGGGTTTTCCCTGGATGTTGAAGCACAATCCCCGGATCAATTGGCCGTCCGGGGTAGTGGTGCAGTGGAGCGAGACCTGCCATCGGGAGTGTCTAGGTTCCTCGGTTCCTCCCGGCTCCCAAGCTAAGGAGGAGGTCAGAGTCCCGCCCAATCTGAGGACGGTGCCGGCGGAGTACCACGGTCTTGCGGACGTGTTCAGTAAGGATCTGGCTCTCACGCTTCCTCCTCACTGCCCGTATGATTGTGCCATTGATTTGGTGCCAGTCAGTGAGTTCCCGTCCAGTAGGCTGTACAACCTCTCACGGCCGGAGCGCGAATCAATGGAGACCTATATCCGGGACTCATTAGCTGCCGGGTTGATCCGGAATTCCACCTCTCCGATGGGTGCTGGTTTCTTTTTTGTGGGTAAAAAAGATGGCGGGCTTCGTCCATGCATTGATTACAGGGGGTTGAACGAAATCACGGTTCGCAACCGATACCCGTTGCCCTTATTGGATTCAGTGTTCACCCCCTTGCATGGAGCCAGGATCTTCACCAAGCTTGATCTTAGGAATGCGTACCATCTGGTTCGGATCCGGAAGGGAGACGAGTGGAAGACGGCATTTAACACCCCGTTAGGTCATTTTGAGTACCTGGTCATGCCGTTCGGTCTCACTAATGCTCCCGCGACTTTCCAAGCTTTGGTAAACGATGTCTTGCGGGACTTCCTGCACCGGTTCGTCTTCGTGTATCTAGACGATATACTCATCTTTTCCCCGGATCCTGAGACTCATGTCCGGCATGTCCGTCAGGTCCTACAGCGGTTGTTGGAGAACCGCCTGTTTGTGAAGGGCGAGAAGTGTGAGTTCCACCGCACGTCTTTGTCCTTCTTGGGGTTCATAATCTCCTCCAACTCCGTCGCTCCTGATCCGGCCAAGGTGGCGGCGGTGAGAGACTGGTCCCAACCCACAAGCCGTAGGAAGCTGCAACAGTTCCTCGGCTTTGCTAATTTCTACAGGAGGTTCATTAAGGGCTACAGTCAGGTAGTTAGCCCCCTGACAGCCCTGACCTCACCAAAAGTCCCCTTCACCTGGTCGGATCGGTGCGATGCCGCGTTCAAGGAGTTGAAACGGCGCTTCTCGTCTGCACCCGTTCTGGTGCAGCCCGATCCTAGCCGCCAGTTAGTGGTTGAAGTGGACGCCTCGGACTCAGGGATAGGAGCCGTGCTCTCCCAGAGCGGGAAGACCGATAAGGTCCTTCACCCGTGTGCCTATTTTTCCCGCAGGTTGACCCCGGCCGAACGGAACTATGACGTCGGCAATCGAGAACTCCTTGCGGTGAAAGAGGCCCTCGAAGAGTGGAGACATCTGTTGGAGGGAACATCCGTGCCATTCACGGTTTTCACTGACCATCGGAACCTGGAGTACATCAGGACCGCCAAGCGGCTGAACCCCAGGCAAGCCCGCTGGTCACTGTTCTTTGGCCGTTTTGACTTCCGGATTACCTACCGTCCCGGGACCAGAAATCAGAAATCGGATGCATTGTCCCGGGTACACGAAGACGAAGTCAAAACGGAACCGTCGGATCCCCCGGATCCCATCATCCCGGAGTCCGCTATCGTGGCCGCCCTCACCTGGGACGTGGAGAAGACCGTCCGGGAGGCCCTGACCCGAGACCCGGACCCCGGAACCGGACCAAAGAACAGACTCTACGTCCCACCGGAAGCCAGAGCTGCAGTGCTGGACTTCTGTCACGGTTCTAAGCTCTCCTGTCACCCTGGGGTGCGAAGGACCGTGGCAGTCTTCCGGCAGCGCTTCTGGTGGGCGTCCCTGGAGGCCGACGTCCGGGACTACATCCAGGCCTGTACCACCTGCGCCAGGGGCAAGACCGACCATCGAAAGACCTCAGGGCTGCTACAGCCGCTGCCCGTTCCACATCGCCCCTGGTCCCATATCGGCCTGGACTTTGTCACGGGTCTCCCGCCGTCCCAGGGAAACACCGTTGTCTTCACGATAGTGGACCGTTTCTCCAAGGCGGCCCACTTCGTGGCCCTCCCGAAGCTACCAACGGCCCAGGAGACGGCGGACCTCTTGGTCCACCACGTCGTCCGTCTGCATGGAATACCATCAGACATCGTCTCCGATCGCGGCCCCCAGTTTTCCTCGCACGTTTGGAGGAGCTTCTGCCGGGAACTGGGGGCTACGGTCAGCCTCTCGTCCGGGTATCACCCCCAGACCAACGGGCAAGCAGAGCGGGCCAACCAAGAACTGGAGCAGACACTACGCTGTGTGACAGCCGCGCACCCGACGGCCTGGAGTACCCACCTGGCCTGGATCGAGTACGCCCACAACAGTCAAGTCTCGTCAGCCACCGGCCTCTCCCCTTTTGAGGTGTGCTTGGGGTATCAGCCCCCCTTGTTTCCGGTGGTTGAGGGAGAGGTCGGTGTGCCCTCGGTCCAGGCCCACCTACGGAAGTGCCGTCGGGTGTGGCGTGCCGCCCATTCTGCTTTGTTGAAGGCCCGGACGAGGGCGAAGAAACATGCAGACCGGCGGCGGGCCCCGGCTCCCACGTATCGTCCTGGGCAGGAAGTGTGGTTGTCCACCAAGGACATTCCTCTGCAAGTGGACTCCCCAAAACTCCAGGAACGATACATCGGACCCTTCAAGATCCTTAAAGTCATCAATCCCACTGCAGTGAGGCTCCAGCTCCCGGCCTCACTGCGGATCCATCCAGTATTTCATGTTTCCCGGATAAAACCCCATCACACCTCACCCCTCTGCACCCCGGGTCCGGCACCACCTCCTGCCCGGATCATCGACGGGGAACCGGCTTGGACTGTGCGCCGGCTCCTCGACGTCCGTCGAATGGGCCGGGGTTTTCAGTACCTGGTGGACTGGGAGGGGTACGGTCCTGAAGAACGCTCCTGGGTGAAGAGGGGCTTCATCCTGGACCCGGCCCTCCTGGCCGACTTCTACTGTCGCCATCCGGACAAGCCCGGTCGTGCGCCAGGAGGCGCCGTTGAGGGGGGGGGTCCTGTTGTGTGGGCCGCTGAAGAGGAGGTACTGCTGGCCCACCACCACCAGAGGGCGCCCTGCCTGGAGTGCGGGCTCCAGGCACCAGAGGGCGCTGCCGCCTCACGAGAGCAGCCAGGGTGACAGCTGTCACCCATCACTGGACACAGCTGTTCCACTCAGCATGGAGGTATATCAGCAGGACGGCGTCTCCACCTCAGTGCCGAGATATCGCCTTGAGATAGAGGTAACCTTCTCTGCAGCATATTCTGTGTTATCTGATAATACTTGTTAAACCTTTCAGGACAGCTGACTACCGAAAGCCGATTGCTTGGATAAGTACTCACCTTCCTGCTTTATTGTGACGAGAGGTGGAGGCGGCTTCTCCCCTCTCCGTGTTACTGGGTGCAGCCGCATCCACACCTGTGTGTTTGTTGCTCTCTCTTGCCAGCAGTACCGGATCCGACGAGCGGAGGCAGTGGCCACCTGGGAATTCGGGACTTGGCGGTTCCAGTACTTCCAGGGTTCGGTGGCAGAGGAGATCTGGGTGGTTCCGGTTCGACTTGGACGGACGTCTCCTACCTTCGAGCCTGCCCACACGACACCAGCAGAATTCGGCTTAACCCCAAATTGTTGATTGTTGTATTGGTTGTGCTCGTTTCACAACAGTAAAACTTGTTATTTACCTTCTCCATTGTCCGTTCATTTACGCCCCCTGTTGTGGGTCCGTGTTCCTACACTTTCACAACACATTTAATCATTAGTGATCGATCTCTGCTCCCCTCCACAGCATGTCTTTTTCCTGGTTCTCTCCTCAGCCCCAACCAGTCCCAGCAGAAGACTGCCCCTCCCTGAGCCTGGTTCTGCTGGAGGTTTCTTCCTGTTAAAAGGGAGTTTTTCCTTCCCACTGTCGCCAAGTGCTTGCTCACAGGGGGTCGTTTTGGACCGTTGGGGTTTTACATAATTATTGTATGGCCTTGCCTTACAATATAAAGCGCCTTGGGGCAACTGTTTGTTGTGATTTGGCGCTATATAAAAAAAAAAAAATTGATTGATTGATTGATTGATCATGCTCTTCTTGATGGTATTCTTGCAGGTAGTTTTCAGTTTGCTTTTCAAAGCTATGCTGTCCTTTTTGAGTTCCACGCAGACGAGCAATCTCTTGTTGCAGGTCGAGGATGACACTACTATGTTCTTTCTTAATGATCCACTCAGGGCCAACTCATGGCCCTGTTCTTCTAGAGCTTCATCTAGTCCTTCAATGACCCCTCGTTGTTCAGAAACCTGCTTGTGTAGCTGCATAAGTTTCTTTTCAGGCCAATATTTTCTTCTTCCCTTACTCGGCTCTGCTTCTGACCCATGTTTGTGTCCTCGTTATGGTGATCAAACACACAAGTGGATTCTACCTTCAGCTCGCAGGAGATTTATGATGAGGTTGGGGAATGTTCTTATACACTGCACTTCGTGATAATTTCTGTTTCTCTGTGATGCCAGATGACTTCCCCACTGTTGCTCCTTCTCGTCGTTCAGTCTGCATTTACACATTTTACAGCCTTTGTAAACATTTTAAAGAACTTTCTATCCTTTCACACATTTTACACCCTTTTCAAAAATTTTGAACTTGTTTTTAAAAAACTTTCTATTCTTCTATTTTTTACCTTTTGTCATATTTTAAACTTCGTTTTTTTAACATTTAACATCTCTGTGTGTTTTAAACGCCTTTGACATAACTAACACATTTTAATATAAATAATATTAATTAAACTTTTAATACATATTTAGTCTCTCATCCAGTCTCATCTCTTGTTGGCAAAGTGGCCCATTAGAACCTATAAAAGCTTGTACCTTGCATTTCATCCTTGGATGGTTCAACTTTATGATGGCTTTTGTAATCATCATTTTGTACATTTTGGATACACGCCCCTATAGTGCTAAAAAGTCTACTCCCCTTTTTAGACCCGGTGGCCCCGTGGCAATAAACCACACTTTTCATCATTGTTCAAAAATGCAGTACAAAGAGTGACAAGTCACTATTTAAACATGACTAGTTACCAAGCCACATTCATTTTGCAACCTTAATTATTCCCAAGTAGTTAGCTTGTAAAATTAACGGTCATAAAGTCGTTATTTGATCTGTCATAATGTGTTGCCAATCTTACTTTGTTTTCACAGTCAGCCACTTCATTGGTGTTTGTCTTTACTGTCTCTGTCTTTTTTATTCCAACTTTTATTGGGAGGGGCGGCCATCTTGGAAGAACACCCGGCCCAGTCTGCGGCCACCTCAAGTGTGAACATGTGCAGGATTCAGACATGAATTATTTATCGATCATTGGAATAAGAGTTGGACTACCGATATGTAGACTCGGGTTTGATTCCCAGTCACGTTATCCATCTGTATCCTTGGACAAGACACTTCATCTGCATCATCCCAGTCCACCCAGCTGTTAATGGGTATGGACCTTGGTTGTGGACGTGAACTGTAATGCAGCAGCATCTCATCCAGAGGTAGTCACAGTCTTTCATCTGCTTCAGCCTACAGTACCTGGAGATAAGGACCAATCCAGTTCTGGCCTCAAAGCCTATACGTGATTTGCTTCTTTTTATAGATAAAACACAGAAAAATTATGCCGCTGTCCCACAGGTACATTTAAGGTAGACAGAAAGGCTGTCTACCGCACAGATTGTAGTCATTATGAACAGCCATGTTTCCAGCTGGGCATGATTACCGTACAGGCCTCCTCACATCTTTAGCATTTGCTGCAGCTCAAATTCAGATTCCTGTAATTGTAGAAGTTACTTGGTGTGTGTTAGACATTAAAATTTTTCCAAATATTCATGGATTACCTTTTTCCCCAGGCATCCATTTACCAACTGAGTGAGCAAGCATCGTTTTAGCAGCACAGAACACAGAAACTTTTCATTAGATCTTTAGAATGGCTTCATTGTGGACAGTTAACTTGCCCACACGTTGTCACGAGTGGGCAAGTTTAAGTGTCCACATGGACATTTTTTGGGCCTTTTCCATTAATTTTTCAAAATGACATGTTACGTCAGTAATTTCAGCCAGAACTCCAAACTGCTATGGTATTTCTTTAGAAACGTTAAAAAAAATTCTGTTACACATTTCTTTGTAAGTTTCCTAATGTTGCCACAATTAACTCAAACTCTGTTGCTATGCTCAGTCACACTGGTGCTGTGATCATCTACATGGTCACTATGATCAGCCACATTGTTGCTGTGCTCAGCCTCGTGGCTGCTATGATCAGCCACATAGCTTCTATGATCAGCCACGTGGCCACTATGATCGGCCACACTGTTGCTGTGCTCATCGACACGGCCGCTATGATCAGCCACATAGCTGCTACAATCTGCCACACGGCTGCTATGATAAGCCACATTGTTGTTGTGCTCAGCCATGTGGCCGCTATGATAAGCCACATGTTGCTGCAATCTGCCACACGGCCGCTATGATAAGCCACATTGTTGTTGTGCTCAGCCATGTGGCCGCTATGATCAGCCACATAGCTGCTGCAATCTGCCACATGGCCACTATGATAAGCCACATTGTTGCTGTGCTCATCGACACGGCCGCTATGATCAGACAAATAGCTGCTACAATCTACCACACGGCCGCTATGATCAGCCACATAGCTGCTGCAATCTGCCACATGGCCACTATGATAAGCCACATTGTTGCTGTGCTCATCGACACGGCTGCTATGATCAGTCACATAGCTGCTACAATCTACCACACGGCCGCTATGATCAGCCACATTGTTGCTATGCTCATCGACACGCCCACTATGATCAGCCACATAGCTGCTACAATCTGCCACACGGCTGCTATGATAAGCCACATTGTTGCTGTGCTCAGCCATGTGGCCGCTGTGATCAGCCACATAGCTGCTGCAATCTGCCACATGGCCGCTATGATAAGCCACATTGTTGCTGTGCTCAGCCATGTGGCCACTACGATCACCACATTATTGCTGTGCTCAGCCACATGACCGCTACGATCAGCCACATTATTGCTGTGCTCAGCCATGTGGCCGCTGTGATCAGAACCATAGCTGCTGCCACACGGCCGCTATGATAAGCCACATTATTGCTGTGCTCAGCCATGTGGCCGCTATGATCAGACACAGGAAGCTATGATAAGCCACATTATTGCTCTGCTCAGCCACGTGGCCGCTATGATCAGCCACATAGCTGCTGCAATCTTGCCACGTGGCCGCTATGATCAGACACATAGCTTCTACGATCAGCCACGTGGCCACTATGATCGGCCACACTGTTGCTGTGCTCATCGACACGGCCGCTATGATCAGCCACATAGCTGCTACAATCTGCCACACGGCTGCTATGATAAGCCACATTGTTGCTGTGCTCAGCCATGTGGTCCGCTATGATCAGCCACATAGCTGCTGCAATCTGCCACATGGCCGCTATGATAAGCCACATTGTTGCTGTGCTCAGCCACGTGGCCGCTATGATCAGACACACGGAAGCTATGATCAGCCACATTATTGCTGTGCTCAGCCACGTGGCCTCTATGATCAGCCACGTGGCCTCTATGATCAGCCACATGGCTGCTACGATCAGCCGCATGGCCACTACGATCAGCTACATTATTGCTGTGCTTAGCCACGTGGCCGCTATGATCAGACACATAGCTGCTGCAATCTGCCACACGGCCGCTACGATCAGCTACATTGTTGCTGTGCTCAGCCACGTGGCCGCTATGATCAGACACACGGAAGATATGATCAGCCACATTATTGCTGTGCTCAGCCACATGGCCTCTATGATCAGACACACGGAAGATATGATCAGCCACATTATTGCTGTGCTCAGCCACGCTACGATCAGCCACATTATTGCTGTGCTCAGCCATGTGGCCGCTACGATCAGCCACATGGTCGCTATGATCAGCCATATTGCGGTTATGATCAGTCACATGAGTGTATCCTGAATAAATGTTGTTTGCAAAAATGTCCCATTAATATATGTCACAGTTTACAGTTATGACGGCGCACAGTCCCATGTATAGAGATCAGTGGTAAATACATTCAGGAGGATTCAGATATCTAGAGGGCAGGTTTCTTATGGTTATAATATGTAGATTTTTAAGTGTGATGCAGTTAAATTCAGATACCTCATGCCTTTTAAATTGCTGGCGGAATTCATTTCCATGGCAGGAGAATCTTTTTTTCTTCCAGTCCTATCACTGCAGGCTGCTCTTCTGACTGCCACTGACATATTGAGGAGCAATCGAAGTCATCTCACACACAACAAAACAGCCAGCAGAGAATACAGAGAGCACTTGTGGGTTTATTGTACCTTTGATTCAGCTTCTTTTCTCTATTGTGTCACTCAAGGAGACAAGAGAGGCACTGATGAAGAAAAGGCTCAGTGACTCACAGTACATACCACAGTTGAGACAAGGAGAAGATTGTACCGCTCTCGTATCAAATGATAATTGCTGTGTTACTGGCTTCAGAATGAATAATTCAGAGAAATATCTGAGTCACATCCATCCAGTAAAGTCCTTAATCTGGTGTTATTACCAGAAGAAGAAATTTGAAATGTCCAGCATTCGCATGAAAAAAAAAAAAAAATGGTAAAAACCATATTGAAGTAGAAGCACTCAGAGAGTGCAAACCTCCGCCAAGGCCATGGGGTCACTGACGCCATAACTTCTACACGCCGTGGAATCATTGAACCTAAAAAAGTCTAACAATGATGTTTGCTCCACACTGTAAAAAAAAACAAACAAAAAAAAAACTTGAGAATACTTCAAATTTGCAGGCAACAGTCTGCACTAGGCTTTAGACTTTTATGTTGTGCCGATGATGAAATATATGTATAGTATACAGTTCATCATCGGCACAACATAAAAGTCTTAGTGCAGACTGTTGCCTGCAAATTTGAAGTATTCTCAACTTTTTTTTTTTTACAGTGCAGTAGTAAAAAGTTCATCTGCTGTGACTGGATAGCATGTATCCTTAGCGCTTGGCATCACAGTTTATTGCAACTTGCACCTTCCCAGAAGCTACTGTCATCTGAGCACTGATATTGATATTGCATGTGCTTATAGACAAAAACAAATAAGAGACAAAATTCAATTATTATTCAACTAAACTGCAAATATATGATTTTTTTTTAACATTTATGAAACACTTCTCTAAATAAATAACAGTAAATTCTGAAATAGAACTATTTTTTAAGTGTGCACGTGCCACACAAGGCCATAGGGTCACTGACCCTAAAGAGATTCCCTCCTTGGCACAGTGATCTATTCAACAGTTCCGTGTTACAACCAAAACTATGATACATACACTTTTCTTTCCTTTATATTGACATCCTTGACCATGAAAACATAGAACTTGGAATCACTTTTATGTCTTTATTAGTTCAAAAGTTATTGTATAAAAACGATTTTTCGGTAATGGCGGTTTTCTTCTGGATCTAGCTCCATAACATTTGAAGCTACATCAAATCTGATGACACCTTACTGATCAGTACAGATCAGCTACAATTTGGTGTTAGTTGTGCATCTCTAGCTTCATTTGTCACCTCACACTGACACATTTTCTATTTTCCCTATAGTTTTGCATATTCTGGATCACCAGATCCGGAATCTGGATCGATCATCACCAAACTTTGTTGTTTGATAGGACATTTGACTATGTTACGTTTTATGTTATGTTTTTCAAGCCTTTCTGCCTTGTTTTTTGTGGAGTTAGAAACCTAGAATGTCAAAATTCCCCCTATCCCGCAAAGATGAAGAATCATTTAAAAAAATTCCTGGATCCAGATCGTGTTCCGGATCACCACTAAAATTTAACCACTTGTTCCTCTTGTCATTTCCAACCACTCCACAAAATTTCATCAAAATCGTTCAAACCTTTTTGAGTTATCCTGCTGACAAACAGACAGACAAACAAACAAACAACTCGACCGAAAACATAACCTCCTTGGCGGAGGGTAAAAGAAGCAAAATTTTCTTATGAAACACAAGAGACCTCACAGAAGAAGGTACATAATTTTATCATGTAAAAGAAATTTTATATATATATATATATGGACACACATTTTAATAATGATGGTTACAAAATTTATATAACACTACGCAACCATTACAAATGTTTTACAATGACAAGAAAATAGAAAAATTTTAAGCGACAAATAAGAACAGGATAAAAAAAGACAAATCAAAATGGTGTATAAACGGACAATAAAAGCATATAACTAAGAAAAGTGTTAAATAATCAATAAACTACGTACACAACAACAGAACCAGAGCATCAATGACGCAAAGCAGTTTGGCTGAATTTCACTGTTTTCATGACTGAAAGTCTATATTTTCCCCAAAATTCAAAATTTCAAATTTGGTCAATTTCCTGTATCAGTTTAGCTTCCTGCAGTGTTGTTCTCACATCATACTATAATTTGGGTGACCCCCATTTCTCCCAGGCCCTTTGGCCAATTTCCACTAAATATTAACAGGCTTGTTTTCACAAAGGTCAAAGGACTTACCAGGCGAGGTCAAATTTGTCAAAGGTTATTCACTGGGTCAAGGTCATGTTTGCCTGTATGTTGGCCTACACCATCCAGGTCCCTTTGCAGATTTCTAAAAACTTATATGTGGCTGGAGGTCAACACCTGAACTACACTTCTAGGGTTTATTTTGGAAAAGGTCAAGGTCATTGGATTTGACTTTTCACTCTGATTTGGACAAAAGTTGGCACACATACACTCCCTGGCTACTTATTAGGTACACTTGCTACTACGGATTGGACCCCCCTTTGCCTTCAGAACTGCCTTAATTTTTCGTGGCATAGATTCAACAAGGTGTTGGAAACATTCCTCAGAGATGTTGGTCCATATTGACATGATAGCATCATGCAGTTACCCCATTCAACCAGTCTGCCCATTCTGCTCTGGGATTTGACATCAACAAGGCATTTTTCATCCACACAACTGCCGCCACTGGATATCTTCTCTTTTCGGACCCATTCTCTGTAAACCCTAGAGATGGTTGTGGGTAAATATCCCAGTAGATCAGAAAGTTTCTGAGATACTCAGTCCAGCCGTGCTGGCACCAACAACCATGGCACGTTCAAAGTCACTTGTATCCCTTTTGTCTCCATTCTGATACTTGGTTTGAACTTCAGCAAGTTGTCTTCACCAAGTCAAGATGCTTAAATGCATTGAGTTGCTGCCATGTAGCTATGTGTGTTAACAAGCAATTGAACAAGTGTACCTAATAAAGTGGCTGGTTAGGGTTTGGGTTTGGGTTATTCCCTGTCCAGATCAGGAGAAGGTCAGTAATTCAGGTGTGAAGGTCAAAGTATTTTGGGGGTGATCGGTTAGATTTCCAACAAACTGAATTGTGTTGTTTATTGGGGAACGCCTACCATAAACAAGGTGACCACTTCCATAGTGATGCTATGCCTACCGTACCGTTCTGCCTGTTTCAGCGCCTGCAATTATTTGGTGTTATGCTTCTAATCCTTTTCACATTTAATTGGTTTTTGTTTACACTGTTCGAGTGTAGCTGTGCTTTAATTTTCATGAACAGACACAGCTTATGATTGCAAATGTAACGCAGACACTCAAAACAAACCAAAGTGAGCAGTGTGATTGAATTCAAAATTCAACAAGCATTCACCTGCTGAAGTGTCCTTGAACAAAATGCTCTGAGTGATGTTCTCTTCATATTATTGAAATCGGCAAAAGAGGAAAAATAAAAGAAACCAGTCGGGTGTTCTCATCAAGCTAATTAATGGGTTACTGTTGCCTTTTTTTTTTCCTGTGAAAATGTTTCTGAAAGCCAGAGTGCTCATTTGACCAGGATTTACCCTCCTACACAGCAGCGGGAGGCAAAACATCTGTCTCTGCTGTTTCGCAACATGGCCAGCAGGGGCGCTGCGCAGCACATCTGGAGGGGTTGACAGATGCCAAGGAGCTTCAAAGAACCTGGCATCCTTTGATGCTCTATCTCATTGTCTGCTCCCGCCAAGAATCGTCCCGCTTTTGGCACCAGGTGCAGCAGCAGACACAGCAGAGAATTCATTCACAGCTGAGAGTGTGTGAAAAATGATCCCAAAGCATGCTGGGGGAAAATGTCATTCTGCTTGTTAGCAAAATTATTAAATGTATCCGCATTTGCGACTATATATGTTGGGAAGTGTGTGGGGGGGGAGTGTGTAGTACAGACTTCTTTAATTTAAACAACCTGCTCCATTGTGTAACAGAGTAAAGTATTGATCCTGTGTGTGAGTACTGCGTGGTTGTTTCCTGGCACACTTTTTCGTTCATGTAGGCAGAGCGGTGCCATGAGGAAAAAGGCCTGGTTGAAGAGGAATAGGAAACCGCAGGATGTGATCGGGTGTATATAAAAGCATCTGAAACCACACAGGTACAAAAAAAGTCACCAAATGAATACTGGCTTAATTTCAGACTATGCTGATTTTTGCAGTGTTCAGTTTGGTTGATCGGGGCTGCATGGTGGGACATTGTGGGACAGAATTTGTAGGATCCCAGATAAGTAGTTGTTGATTGATTTTACTCTGTCAATGCTTGCATGAAGTTACTGTGGGTCAGGATGTGGTGTTAATAAATTACTTAGAAATACATATGTCATATAATATTTTTCATTTCAGAAGATGGAGGGGACTCTGACAATCAACAGAGAGCAGATTCTGATTATAAAAATCTAGTGTAGTTAGAGAGTCTTCAGTTCTTTTCTGCTCTCTCCCTGCTGGTGATCTGCTAAGAATTACATTAGGAGGAGCCAGCCAAATGGATCCACAGAATTCTGTGTATGGTAAACTTATCTTTACTCACTCTGTTTGTTTGAATAATAATTTGTTAATAAATTCCCACGTAAGAGGTCTGTCTTCTGGGACAATGTACAGTATAAATTGAGACTGACTTCCTTATTTCGCATCAGTGGACACGCTGTTCACATGTTGATGTTTGGGTTCACAGGTATTTGACATAAGTAAACAATTCCACTCCAACCAGGATGTTGATGTCTTGGGTTTTCAGTTAAATACCATGGTAAAAGGTCCAATCCATCATGTGAAGAGGTAAAACTCCACAAGGTATTGGGGTCCCACACTCCAACAGTGGATTCCTGCCTTTGTCTGCCATTGTCTCTACATACATATAAACCATGAAACCATGGATTAATCGGAAATCGTTAATCATTAATCATTTTTGTGTCACTGCATTAATTTTGATCCAGTCGCAATAAAATCTCAGCCTGAGTACAGGATAAAGCAGCTGCGTGTGCATGCAGTCATAAACATAGCCTGTTAAAAGAGCCTCATGCTCCGCTTGCTGCAGGCTCATCATGCTTCTGGATCTAAAAACTGTCAGAATCGCTCAAAAATTCAAGGAGTTGAGGACAAAGTGTCCTGCCGTCTCTTCCCTGTGGAGTCATGAGCCCACTGAACCAAGCTCCACTCTCAAAGCAAGTGCCGGAGTCTACAGCTCTGGCAAATAACAAATATTTCTGACTTTTCCAAGCAGGACCCACTAATCTGAATAAATTGTGATTGAGTTCACATCAGTGGGTAGGACTAATGTATTTATCCAAATAAATTACTATTACTTCCTCAACAGGCAATGCAGACATATTATCTTTTGAAAAAGAATTTGAAGTTATAAATTTAGATCAGCTTTGCATCGATACTGTTCATATTGCAATTTAACACAACAAATTAATACGTCCCTTCGGCTGCTCCCATGTTGTTACTTGGGGTCACCACAAGCAGATCCAAGGTGTATCTACATCTTCATTTGGCACAAGTTTTACACGGATGCCCTTCCTAACCCACTCCACATTACATGGAGAAATGTTGCAGGGGTGGGGTTTGAACCAGGAGCCTTCCAAACTGAAACCACGCACACTAACACACCACTGTTTCACATTGTAATTAACACAACAATGAGGTAGTAAGTCCCTTCGGCTGCTCCCTTGTTTTCACTGGGGTTGCCAGAGCGGATCCAGGGTGGATCTGCATCTTGATTTGGCACAAGTTTCACACCAGATGCCAATTAAGTATTTATTTTAAAAATAACATATAACATTAGGCACCTTGTTTTGATTTTTCATTCAGGAACTCTAGGCAAAAGTTCCTGCATGAAGAAAAAGTACCTGCAATCTAGGCTGGTTTTCACGACCACCAAGTTGCTGGTGTTAATGGACCAACAGTTTACCCACGGCTAAGCAACTCTACAAAAGAAGAAGAGAAGGCAGCAAAATAAATAAAACAGACTACAAGGAGTGAAGCTGTATCCTGTAAAATAGACTGTTTGCATATTTGAAGTGAAGCAGAGCATCAATATGTTCTTGAAAAGTACTGCAATGATGCAGGTGAGCATCGAATGGCCTAGTCTGTCAACACAACCCTTCTGAAACAGACCAAAGATGGCTTGGTATGACTCGTGTTCAACAAAGCTGATCCCGTTTCATCCAAATATTCTTTGAATGGACCTGATACCAATCTTTGAGATCAGACTGGGACGTCCCTCATATATATGTCTGTATACCTGTGTGTGTGTGTGTGTGTGTGTGTGTGTGTGTGTGTGTGTGTGGTGTGTGTGTGTGTGTGTGTGTAAATGACATTACGAAGAAACAACCTTATTTCTCAAGAATACTGTATTCATCAATAATCTGTTGCATTAATGCTCAGTACCACCGTATGATCGGCTTCTCTCATTTTCCATCGGACACCTGAAGCATTTAGCTAATAATAATATAATAATCTATTTTTGTGGCTCTAAAATCCGTTTGTGCTTGTGTGCCTGTATGTTGTTACATTCTGCTATGGATGGTCGTGGCAGGTTTTCTATGAACCCCAGAGGAGCTCTGCAGCAGAGTATTCCAGATGAATCACCTAGTAGGTGGCAGGGGGTTATTACAAAGAAAAAACACCATGATATGAAAAAAAAAAATCTAAAAGAGATAAAGAAGATTGATGCCTCTCCAGCGGGCACACGTGTGAAAACATGCCAATGACTCTATCACCTTTAGGTCCTTGCTCTTTTTTTTTCTCCGTTTCCCCTCTCTTTAATTCTACCCGTCTTGCAGTCGCCCCGCTGCTCCTTCGCTCCTTCTTCGCCCCTCCTCACCTCTGGCGTCCAGGCTAATAAATCCCATTTAAGCTCTCATTGCTACCCCTCAATCAGTGCCCACAACCATCTTAAAATAACACTGTGAGAATAGAGAATGGGGCTCCAGCATAGGAGGCCCCGTGCTGATGTTATTAATTGTTCAAGAGATGAATATCCCATTACAGTCTGACTGAGCAATGGAGATGGAGTGAGGGTTACATCGTGATTAATGCTAAGTTCATGCAATGCATGATTAATTCTGAAGTGCGAGTGGGTGTTTAATCAGGGCCACATGCGATATGATCAATTATAGGGTGAAGAAAAGGAGTTGGATGATTAGACTACCTTTCAGACTGCAGAACATATGTCAGCCGAGGTTTAGCGGGTTCAGTCGCATGCAGGATTACACTGGTGGTAAAAACGAGGAATATAACCGCGGAGGCTGGATTATGCACTTGCTTTGAAAAGACGGGAGGGTTGGGCTATATTTGGAGTCATCCATGCGCGAGTCGAATGAATACAGAACTTTCCAACAGGGAGAAAGCAATAAGATTACACCAAGTGCGAGTTCTTTGGATGGTATTAAACCTTCTTTGGAATAGAGCATCGGCTGCATTGTTGTGACACGGTGTTGAACATTACAAGAGCCATCTTCAAAATAAGTCCCTCAAGAAGTTAAAAGTTATTCATGGGTTTCTGTAATCATTACAGTGTATTATTAATTCAGTGTTGGTGACAGTTCCAAAATGTCTGTTAACTTGTCATTAGTGATTCAGTTCAATTTATTTCATTTATATAGCGCCAAACACAACAAAGATGCATCAAGGCGCTTCACACAAGTAAGGTCTAACCTTACCAACTCCCAGAGCAAGCACAGAGACAATGGTAAGGAAAAACTCCTTCTGATGATGTGAGGAAGAAACCTCAAGGAGACCAGACTCAAAGGGGTGGTCATCTGTTTGGGCCGTGCTGCCAACACAACTGACAAAACGAGTGTAGAGGAAATTTTGGGAGTCCATGCTGGTGCACAGGACGGAAGGCCTGCAGAAGAAGACACCCCACCGATCTCATCTTGTACATCAGTGCAGTGATATTTGCTATATAGTGCACTGTATAATATCTGCCATTGTACACAATCATATTTGCCATTAAGGGTACTATATAGTGCCAGTGTTATGTACTATAAAAGAAATATTACCTCTCTGGATGAGTGTCCAAATGTCAAGTAACTTCTAAATGATACAACACACCTTCAGGGTGAGACAACCAAACGGTGTCCATCAAGTCAACAGTTGGATTGACGTTAATGATGTTGTTGACTGTGATGGGTGTGTAAAGCTTCCTTTTTCTGGGCAGCACACACACACACACACACACACTGATTACAAGAAAACAGATCATAGGTGAGGATGGTTACCTTTTGTAGCCACTCAAACCTTTTTGTGTCAACTTGTGTGCATGTTATCAGGCCAAAATCCCCAGTGTATGTAAACGTTTGATCAGGGTCATTTGGTTAGTTTCTGTTGTCATTATGATTTAAAAAGAGTAAATAAACACAGTTGTTTGACAATAAATGGCTTCACTAAAACACTACCCGTGAGTGGAATCAATCATATTCTCTGAGAAATAGCCAAAACATCCACAATTGTATGATTTGTAAAATTGGGAGCACAACTGTACCAAGCCAGGGAGATGAGAACCACCATGACCACCAGGGCTGCCAGTTCGTCTTGGCAGTGTTCGTCTTGTCTCCAGTAGCACGTATGATTTGTGCTGTATTTTGTACTTTCTTCTCGATGGGTCTTTCCATCGATTTGCAAATAACTTCATCTTCTTCCTGCTGATACTTCAACTGCTGCAACATTTCCTTGACTTCCTTGAGCTTTTTTGCAGCTTTTCCTTGTCCTCATCAAGGTCTTTAATCAACTTTTCCTTAACATCACTTTGTTTGGGAAATTCAAGCTTCTGCCTTATCTCCTGAATCTCTTCCAGGAGGCCATTTTCAGTTAGCTTTTGCAAATTGAAGTGGAGTTGGGATTTATCACCTTTCCGAACTACAGTAGTGTTCAGAATAATAGTAGTGCTATGTGACTAAAAAGATTAATCCAGGTTTTGAGTATATTTCTTATTTACATGGGAAACAAGGTACCAGTAGATTCAGTAGATTCTCACAAATCTAACAAGACCAAGCATTCATGATATGCACATTAAGGCTATGAAATTGGGCTATTAGTAAAAAAAAAAAAAAAGTAGAAAAGGGGGTGTTCACAATAACAGTAGTGTGGCATTCAGTCAGTGAGTTAGTCAGTTTTGTGGAACAAACAGGTGTGAATCAGGTGTCCCCTATGTAAGGATGAAGCCAGCACCTGTTGAACATGCTTTTCTCTTTGAAAGCCTGAGGAAAATGGGACATTCAAGACATTGTTCAGAAGAACAGCGTAGTTTGATTAAAAAGTTGATTGGAGTGGGGAAAACTTTATGCAGGTGCAAAAAAATTATAGGCTGTTCATCTACAATGATCTCCAATGCTTTAAAATGGACAAAAAAAACAAAACAAAAACAAACAAACAAAAAAACAGAGATGCATGGAGAAAACGGAAAACAACCATCAAAATGGATAGAAGAATAACCAGAATGGCAAACGCTCACCATTGATTAGCTCCAAAGACAGTCTGGAGTTACCTGTAAGTGCTGTGACAGTTAGAAGACGCCTGTGTGAAGCTAATTTATTTGCAAGAATCCCCCGCAAAGTCCTTCTGTTAAATAAAAGACATGTGCAGAAGAGGTTACAATTTGCCAAAGAACACATCAACTGGCCTAAAGAGAAATGGAGGAATATTTTGTGGACTTATGAGAGTAAAATTGTTCTTTTTGGGTCCAAGGGCCACAGACAGTTTGTGAGATGACCCCAAACTCTGAATTCAAGCCACAGTTCACAGTGAAGACAGTGAAGCATGGTGGTGCAAGCATCATGATAAGGGCATGTTTCTCCTACTATGGTGTTGGGCCTATTATCACATACCAGGTATCATGGATCAGTTTGGATATGTCAAAATACTTGAAGAGGTCATGTTGCCTTATGCTGAAGAGGACATGCCCTTGAAATGGATGTTGCAACAGGATAATGACCCCAAGCACACTAGTAACCAAGCAAAATCATGGTTCCAAACCAACAAAATTAATGCCTTGCATATGTGAAGAAATCATGAAAAACTGTGGTTATACAACTAAATACTGGGTGTGCAGCCAGTACATTCTGAGTGCCGGTCCCAAGCCCGGATAAATGAGGAGGGTTGCGTCAGGAAGGGCATCCGGTGTAAAACAAGCCAACCCAACTATGCAGACTCAGAATCGAATTCCCATACCGGATCGGTCGCGGCCCGGGTTAACAACGTCCGCCACCGGTGCTATTGCACAACAGGGTGCCGGTGGAAATTGGGCTACTGCTGGGCGAAGACGACGAAGAAGAGGAGGAAAACGTTGCCATGAACAGCGGGAGAAGAAGAAAACTAGAAGGGTGGAAATGAGAGTGGGGACTTTGAATGTTGGTAGTATGACTGGTAAAGGGAGAGAGCTGGCTGATATGATGGAGAGGAGAAAGGTAGACATATTGTGTGTGCAAGAGACCAAGTGGAAGGGAAGTAAGAGCAGGAGCATCGGCGGTGGGTACAAGTTGTTGTACCATGGTGAGGACAGGAAGAGAAATGGTGTTGGGGTCATTTTAAAGGAAGAGTAGTGTTAAAAGTGTGTTGGAGGTTAAGCGAGTGTCTGACAGGGTGATGAGTGTGAAGTTGGAAATTGAAGAGGTGATGATGATATCATCAGTGCATATGCCCCACAGGTAGGTTGTGAGATGAAGGAGAAAGAAGATTTCTGGAGTGTGTTAGATGAGGTGGTGGAGAGTGTGCCCAAGCATGAAAGAGTGGTGATAGGAGCAGACTTCAATGGGCATGTTGGTGAAGGGAACAGAGGTGATCAGGAAGTAATGGGTAGATATGGTATCAAGGATAGGAATGGGGAAGGACAGATGGTAGTTGATTTTGCAAAAAGGATGGAAATGGCTGTGGTGAATACCTACTTTAATAAAAGGGAGGAGCACAGGGTAACATATAAGAGTGGAGGAAGGTGCACACAGGTGGACTACATTCTTTATGAGATGCAAGCTAAAAGAAGTCACAGACTGTAAGGTGGTAGCAGGAGAGAGTGTCACTAGACAGCATAGGATGGTTGTTTGTAGGATGACTTTAGAGGTAAAGAAGAAGAAGAGAGTGAGAGCTCAACAAAGGATCAGATGGTGGAAGCTGAAGGAGGAAGACTGTTGTGTGAAATTTAGCGAGCAGGTGAGAGA
Source organism: Thalassophryne amazonica (assembly GCF_902500255.1). Classification (NCBI taxonomy): domain Eukaryota; kingdom Metazoa; phylum Chordata; class Actinopteri; order Batrachoidiformes; family Batrachoididae; genus Thalassophryne; species Thalassophryne amazonica. Next base: position 19,781,970 of record NC_047124.1, on the reverse strand, counting down.
AGCACTAGTTGGAGGGGAAGCAATTTTGGACAACTGGAAAAGTACTGCAGATGTGGTGAGGGAGACAGCTAAGCAGCAGTACTGGGTATGACATCTGGACAGTGGAAGGAAGACAAGGAGACTTGGTGGTGGAATGAAGAGGTCCAGGAAAGCATAAGGAGAAAGAGGTTGGCAAAAAGTTTTGGGATAGTTGGAGAGATGAAGAAAGTAGACAGAAGTACAAGGAGATGTGGCATAAGGCGAGAAGAGAAGTTGGCAAAAGCAAAGGAAAAGGCATATTGCGAGCTGTACAAGAAGTTGAATAGTAAGGAAGGAGAAAAGGACTTGTACCGATTGGCCAGACAAAGGGACAGAGCTGGAAAGGATGTGCAGCAGGTTAGGGTGGTAAAAGATGCACATGGTATGTGCTGACAAGTGAGGAGTGTGTGCTGAGAAGGTGGAGGGAATATTTTGAAGAGTCGATGACTAAAGAAAATGAGCAAGAGAAAAGGCTGGATGATGTGGTGAGAGTAAATCAGGAAGTAAAAGCGATTAGCAAGGAAGAAGTGAGGGCTGCCTATGAAGAGGATGAAGAGTGGAAAGGCAGTTGGTCCAGATGACATTCCATTGGATGCATGGAAATGTCTAGGAGAGATGGCAGTAGAGTTTCTAACCAGATTGTTTAATAAAATCTTGGAAAGTGAGAGGATGCCTGAGGAGTGGAGACGAAGTGTGCTGGTTCCTATTTCAAGAACAAGGGTGATGTGCAGAGCTGCAGTAACTACAGAGGCATAAAGCTGATCAGCCATAGCATGAAGTTATGGGAAAGAGTAGTAGAAGCTAGGCTTAGAAACAGGTGAAGATCTGTGAGCAGCAATATGGTTTCATGCCAAGAAAGAGCACTACAGAGGCAATGTTTGCTCTGAGATACTGTTGAAAGTACAGAGAAGGACAGAAAAAGAGTTACATTGTGTGTTTGTGGACTTAGAAAAGCTTATGATAGGGTGCCAAGAGAAGAGTTGTGGCATTGTATGAGAAGTCTGGAGTGGCAGAGAAGTATCTTAGGGTTCGTGCAGGACATGTACAAGACTAGTGTGACAGCGGTGGAGATGCGCAGTCGGAATGACAGACTCATTCAAGGTGGAGGTGGGATTACACCAAGGATCAGCTCTGCTTATCCTGTTCTTGTTTGCAGTGGTGATGGACAGGTTGACAGATGAGATCAGACAGGAGTCCCCATGGACTATGATGTTTGCAGATGACATTGTGATCTGTAGTGAGAGTAGAGGCAAGTTGAGGTCTAGTCTGGAGAAGTGGAGATATGCTTTGGAGAGAAGGGAATGAAGTCAGTAGAAGCAAGACTGAGTATATGTGTGTGAACGAGAGGGAGCCCAGTGGAATAGTGCAGTTTACAATGATTAAAGTGGTGAAAGTAGATTGAGTTTAAATATTTGGGGTCAAACTGTTCAAAGTAATGGAGAGTGTGGTAGAGAGGTGAAGAAGAGAGTGCAGGCAGGGTGGAGTGGGTTGTAGAAAGGTGGCAGGAGTGATTTGTGACCGAAGAATATCAGCAAGAGATGAAGGGGAAAGTTTACAAAACAGTAGTGAGACCAGCTATGTTGTATGGTTTAGAGACAGTGGCACTAACAAAAAGACAGGAGGCAGAGCTGGAGGTGGCAGAGCTGAAGATGTTGAGATTCTCTTTGGGAGTGACAAGAATGGACAGGATTAGGAATGAACATATCAGAGGGACAGCTCAGGTGGACAGTTTGGAGACAAAGTCAGAGAGGCGAGATTGAGATGGTTTTGGACATGTGCAGAGGAGGGACCCAGGGTATATAGGGAGAAGGATGCTGAGGATGGAGCCACCAGGCAGGAGGAGAAGAGGGAGACCAAAGAGGAGGTTCTGGATGTGCTGAGAGAGGACATGCAGGTGGTTGGTGTGACAGAGGAAGATACAGAGGACAGGGTGAGATGGAAACGATTGATCTGCTGTGGCGACCCCTAACGGGAACAGCCGAAAGACAAGAAGAAGTGATTCACAGGATTGCTTAAAAAGCAGTTTGAACATAATAGTTTTGAGTTTGTAGCGTCAACAGCAGATGCTACTACACCCCCTTTTCTACTTTTTTTTTTACTAATAGCCCAATTTCATAGCCTTAAGAGGTGCATATCATGAATGCTTGGTCTTGTTGGATTTGTGAGAATCTACTGAATCTACTGGTACCTTGTTTCCCATGTAACAATAAGAATATATTCAAACCTGGATTAATCTTTTTAGTCACATAGCACTACTATTATTCTGAACGCTACTGTACATGCAGTCCTTGAAAGTTTTCTTGCAGGTTCTCTTCAGTTTTGAAGTGATCCTGTTCCTTCTGATTATCATGCTAAGGAAATATAATTTAAAAAAACAGTATGCTCGTACAACAATGAACAAATGTGCCTTACGAGACATGGGGTGGATTTATGGAATAATCTATCTGAGGACATCAAAGTATGTACTACAGTACATCAATTCAAAGAAATTTAAAACTCAAAATATAAAAAAAAATATGAAACTGAATAACATAATTCTTAGTATACATACAGGTGTGCATGTTTGTGGATCTAAACTGTTATATTATTTGGGCATGACGAACGTATGGGACATATGAATGCACTCGAGTTGCCCATGATACATGTGTGTGGGAAAAAAAAAAATTTATATATCATCAAGTTTAATCGAATATAGGTAAATGTGCGTGCATGCATGCATGGGCCTGGGTGCCCATGGGTGCATGTATGTGGGTTAAAAGTGTTATACTGTCAAATCTCATTGAATCTAGTGTGTGTATTGGTGTATGCAAGCGTATTTGTGTATAGAGGTAGTGTATTTATGTAAATACATGTTGATATGTATAATGCAAGGTGTGTGTTTATATAGGTATATATGATCTCAAAATTTTTTATTTATTCTTGTCTGCGTAGTCGAAAATAAACATGTGAAAGGGGGTAGAAAATATAAGTTTTACTTCTTCTACTCCCTTTGAGTAATGTACGGATTTTCAAAGATGAATGTGCGCAGTGTATAAATGTTTTAACTTGCTCAATAAAGTATTCATCATCATCAATTCAGATCAGGGAGACAGACACCCTCTCTACTTTTAAGATTAGGCTTAAAACTTTCCTTTTTGCTAAAGCTTATAGTTAGGGCTGGATCAGGTGACCCTGAACCATCCCTTAGTTATGCTGCTATAGACGTAGACTGCTGGGGGGTTCCCATGATGCACTGAGTGTTTCTTTCTCTTTTTGCTCTGTATGCACCACTCTGCATCTTGTGGTGGTGGGCCGCTGAAGAGGAGGTACTGCTGGCCCACCACCACCAGAGGGCGCCCTGCCTGGAGTGCGGGCTCCAGGCACCAGAGGGCGCTGCCGCCTCACGAGAGCAGCCAGGGTGACAGCTGTCACCCATCACTGGACACAGCTGTTCCACTCAGCACAGAGGTATATCAGCAGGACGGCGTCTCCACCTCAGTGCCGAGATATCGCCTTGAGATAGAGGTAACCTTCTCTGCAGCATATTCTGTGTTATCTGATAGACTTGTTAAACCTTTCAGGACAGCTGACTACCGAAAGCCGATTGCTTGGATAAGTACTCACCTTCCTGCTTTAATTGTGACGAGAGGTGGAGGCGGCTTCTCCCCTCTCCGTGTTACTGGGTGCAGCCGCATCCACACCTGTGTGTTTGTGCTCTCTCTTGCCAGCAGTACCAGATCCGACGAGCGGAGGCAGTGGCCACCTGGGAATTCGGGACTTTGCGGTTCCAGTACTTCCAGGGTTCGGTGGCAGAGGAGATCTGGGTGGTTCCGGTTCGACTTGGACGGACGTCCCCTACCTTCGAGCCTGCCCACACGACACCAGCAGAAATTCGGCCTTAACCCCAAATTGTTGATTGTTGTATTGGTTGTGCTCGTTTCACAACAGTAAAACTTGTTATTTACCTTCTCCATTGTCCGTTCATTTGCGCCCCCTGTTGTGGGTCCGTGTTCCTACACTTTCACAACAGGATATCTCGGCCAGCGTCATGGATCCCGAGGGGCGTCAACCGGCTGTTGAACGGCCAGTGGAAGAACAGGGCGCGTCGGCGTCTTCGGGAGGGGTAATCGGTGAGTTGCAGCGGATCCTCACTGCTTTCACCACTCAGATGGATTTAATGACCGAGCAGAACGTTCTCCTAAACCGCAGGGTGGAGGCTCTCGCCGCACAAGTGGAAGCGTGCCCTCCGGGCGCCGCTGCGGCTCTCCCTCCCGAGGACCCTGCGCGTAATAGTGACGTTCCACTGGCGTTCAACGGCCCCTCCCTCCGTCCCCAGAAGCATACATAAGCCCTCCAGAACCGTACGGAGGCTGTGTGGAGACGTGCGCGGATTTCCTTATGCAGTGTTCGCTCGTCTTCGCACAGCGTCCCGTGATGTACGCGACTGACGCTAGCAAAGTAGCTTATGTAATCAACCTGCTTCGCGGGGAGGCACGCGCTTGGGCTACAGCGCTCTGGGAGCAGAACTCATGGCTCCTTCATACATACGATGGGTTTGTGCGGGAGCTCAGAACGGTGTTCGATCACCCCAATAGAGGAGAGACCGCTTCAACCGTGCTACTGTCAATGAGACAGGGGCGTCGGAGCGCAGCTGCCTATGCAGTCGCCTTCCGCATCGCGGCTGCGAGGTCCGGCTGGAATAGCACTGCCCTCCGCGCCGCCTTTGTAAACGGACTGTCACTGGTCCTAAAAGAGCACCTGGTGGCGAAGGACGAACCGCGGGATTTAGATGGGCTCATCGATCTAGTCATACGACTCGACAACCGGTTAGAAGAACGCCGTTGGGAACGAGGCGAAGGGCGTGGCCAGGCACGCGTCGTCCCTCTCCCTTCCGGTTCCGACCGAGCTCCGCCCTCCCCACGCTCCCCTGTTCCTGTGCTCCGTGTGGCTACGGCTCCCCCTGCTGACGAAGCTATGGACACGAGCAGGGCAACATTTAGGGCACCTGGAGCACAAAGGAGGCGGGCCCACGGAGCTTGTTTTGTTTGTGGCTCGATTGAGCATCTTGCAAACAACTGCCCCGAGCGGTTAAACTCCAACGCCCGCCCCTAGAGACTGGGCCTGGGGTGGGCCGAAACATTCACGTGGGACACACCCACATTGCCACACGACTCCCAGTCACGATCCTGTATGAGGATTCAACCCTGAAGGCCCCAGCACTGGTGGACACGGGCTCTGAGGGGAATCTGCTAGACAGTAGATGGGCCAGGGAGATAGGGCTCCCTCTGGTGGCTCTTACCTCGCCTGTACAGGTTCGGGCACTAGATGGCTCCCTACTCCCGCCGATCACGCATAAGACACCACCAGTAACTCTGGTGGGTGTCAGGTAACCACCGGGAGGTGATCGAGTTCTTTGTGACTCAGGCCACCTCCCGTGTGGTTCTGGGTTTTCCCTGGATGTTGAAGCACAATCCCCGGATCAATTGGCCGTCCGGGGTAGTGGTGCAGTGGAGCGAGACCTGCCATCGGGAGTGTCTAGGTTCCTCGGTTCCTCCCGGCTTCCCAAGCTAAGGAGGAGGTCAGAGTCCCGCCCAATCTGAGGACGGTGCCGGCGGAGTACCACGGTCTTGCGGACGTGTTCAGTAAGGATCTGGCTCTCACGCTTCCTCCTCACTGCCCGTATGATTGTGCCATTGATTTGGTGCCAGTCAGTGAGTTCCCCGTCCAGTAGGCCTGTACAACCTCTCACGGCCGGAGCGCGAATCAATGGAGACCTATATCCGGGACCTCATTAGCTGCCGGGTTGATCCGGATTCCACCTCTCCGATGGGTGCTGGTTTTCTTTTTTGTGGGTAAAAAAGATGGCGGGCTTCGTCCATGCATTGATTACAGGGGGTTGAACGAAATCACGGTTCGCAACCGATACCCGTTGCCCTTATGGATTCAGTGTTCACCCCCTTGCATGGAGCCAGGATCTTCACCAAGCTTGATCTTAGGAATGCGTACCATCTGGTTTGGATCCGGAAGGGAGACGAGTGGAAGACGGCATTTAAACACCCGTTAGGTCATTTTGAGTACCTGGTCATGCCGTTTCGGGTCTCACTAATGCTCCCGCGACTTTCCAAGCTTTGGTAAACGATGTCTTGCGGGACTTCCTGCACCGGTTCGTCTTCGTGTATCTAGACGATATACTCATCTTTTCCCCCGGATCCTGAGACTCATGTCCGGCATGTCCGTCAGGTCCTACAGCGGTTTGTTGGAGAAACCGCCTGTTTGTGAAGGGCGAGAAGTGTGGAGTTCCACCGCACGTCTTTGTCCTTCTTGGGTTTCATAATCTCCTCCAACTCCGTCGCTCCTGAATCCGGCCAAGGGTGGCGGCGGTGAGAGACTGGTCCAACCCACAAGCCGTAGGAAGCTGCAACAGTTCCTCGGCTTGCTAATTTCTACAGGAGGTTCATTAAGGGCTACAGTCAGGTAGTTAGCCCCCTGACAGCCCTGACCTCACCAAAAGTCCCCTTCACCTGGTCGGATCGGTGCGATGCCGCGTTCAAGGAGTTGAAACGGCGCTTCTCGTCTGCACCCGTTCTGGTGCAGCCCGATCCTAGCCGCCAGTTAGTGGTTGAAGTGGACGCCTCGGACTCAGGGATAGGAGCCGTGCTCTCCCAGAGCGGGAAGACCGATAAGGTCCTTCACCCGTGTGCCTATTTTTCCCGCAGGTTGACCCCGGCCGAACGGAACTATGACGTCGGCAATCGAGAACTCCTTGCGGTGAAAGAGGCCCTCGAAGAGTGGAGACATCTGTTGGAGGGAACATCCGTGCCATTCACGGTTTTCACTGACCATCGGAACCTGGAGTACATCAGGACCGCCAAGCGGCTGAACCCCAGGCAAGCCCGCTGGTCACTGTTCTTTGGCCGTTTTGACTTCCGGATTACCTACCGTCCCGGGACCAGAAATCAGAAATCGGATGCATTGTCCCGGGTACACGAAGACGAAGTCAAAACGGAACCGTCGGATCCCCCGGATCCCATCATCCCGGAGTCCGCTATCGTGGCCGCCCTCACCTGGGACGTGGAGAAGACCGTCCGGGAGGCCCTGACCCGAGACCCGGACCCGGAACCGGACCAAAGAACAGACTCTACGTCCCACCGGAAGCCAGAGCTGCAGTGCTGGACTTCTGTCACGGTTCTAAGCTCTCCTGTCACCCTGGGGTGCGAAGGACCGTGGCAGTCTTCCGGCAGCGCTTCTGGTGGGCGTCCCTGGAGGCCGACGTCCGGGACTACATCCAGGCCTGTACCACCTGCGCCAGGGGCAAGACCGACCATCGAAAGACCTCAGGGCTGCTACAGCCGCTGCCCGTTCCACATCGCCCCTGGTCCCATATCGGCCTGGACTTTGTCACGGGTCTCCCGCCGTCCCAGGGAAACACCGTTGTCTTCACGATAGTGGACCGTTTTCTCCAAGGCGGCCCACTTCGTGGCCCTCCCGAAGCTACCAACGGCCCAGGAGACGGCGGACCTCTTGGTCCACCACGTCGTCCGTCTGCATGGAATACCATCAGACATCGTCTCCGATCGCGGCCCCCAGTTTTCCTCGCACGTTTGGAGGAGCTTCTGCCGGGAACTGGGGGCTACGGTCAGCCTCTCGTCCGGGTATCACCCCCAGACCAACGGGCAAGCAGAGCGGGCCAACCAAGAACTGGAGCAGACACTACGCTGTGTGACAGCCGCGCACCCGACGGCCTGGAGTACCCACCTGGCCTGGATCGAGTACGCCCACAACAGTCAAGTCTCGTCAGCCACCGGCCTCTCCCCTTTTGAGGTGTGCTTGGGGTATCAGCCCCCCTTGTTTCCGGTGGTTGAGGGAGAGGTCGGTGTGCCCTCGGTCCAGGCCCACCTACGGAAGTGCCGTCGGGTGTGGCGTGCCGCCCATTCTGCTTTGTTGAAGGCCCGGACGAGGGCGAAGAAACATGCAGACCGGCGGCGGGCCCCGGCTCCCACGTATCGTCCTGGGCAGGAAGTGTGGTTGTCCACCAAGGACATTCCTCTGCAAGTGGACTCCCCAAAACTCCAGGAACGATACATCGGACCCTTCAAGATCCTTAAAGTCATCAATCCCACTGCAGTGAGGCTCCAGCTCCCGGCCTCACTGCGGATCCATCCAGTATTTCATGTTTCCCGGATAAAACCCCATCACACCTCACCCCTCTGCACCCCGGGTCCGGCACCACCTCCTGCCCGGATCATCGACGGGGAACCGGCTTGGACTGTGCGCCGGCTCCTCGACGTCCGTCGAATGGGCCGGGGTTTTCAGTACCTGGTGGACTGGGAGGGGTACGGTCCTGAAGAACGCTCCTGGGTGAAGAGGGGCTTCATCCTGGACCCGGCCCTCCTGGCCGACTTCTACCGTCGCCATCCGGACAAGCCCGGTCGTGCGCCAGGAGGCGTCCGTTGAGGGGGGGGTCCTGTTGTGTGGGCCGCTGAAGAGGAGGTACTGCTGGCCCACCACCACCAGAGGGCGCCCTGCCTGGAGTGCGGGCTCCAGGCACCAGAGGGCGCTGCCGCCTCACGAGAGCAGCCAGGGTGACAGCTGTCACCCATCACTGGACACAGCTGTTCCACTCAGCATGGAGGTATATCAGCAGGACGGCGTCTCCACCTCAGTGCCGAGATATCGCCTTGAGATAGAGGTAACCTTCTCTGCAGCATATTCTGTGTTATCTGATAATACTTGTTAAACCTTTCAGGACAGCTGACTACCGAAAGCCGATTGCTTGGATAAGTACTCACCTTCCTGCTTTATTGTGACGAGAGGTGGAGGCGGCTTCTCCCCTCTCCGTGTTACTGGGTGCAGCCGCATCCACACCTGTGTGTTTGTTGCTCTCTCTTGCCAGCAGTACCGGATCCGACGAGCGGAGGCAGTGGCCACCTGGGAATTCGGGACTTGGCGGTTCCAGTACTTCCAGGGTTCGGTGGCAGAGGAGATCTGGGTGGTTCCGGTTCGACTTGGACGGACGTCTCCTACCTTCGAGCCTGCCCACACGACACCAGCAGAATTCGGCTTAACCCCAAATTGTTGATTGTTGTATTGGTTGTGCTCGTTTCACAACAGTAAAACTTGTTATTTACCTTCTCCATTGTCCGTTCATTTACGCCCCCTGTTGTGGGTCCGTGTTCCTACACTTTCACAACACATTTAATCATTAGTGATCGATCTCTGCTCCCCTCCACAGCATGTCTTTTTCCTGGTTCTCTCCCTCAGCCCCAACCAGTCCCAGCAGAAGACTGCCCCTCCCTGAGCCTGGTTCTGCTGGAGGTTTCTTCCTGTTAAAAGGGAGTTTTTCCTTCCCACTGTCGCCAAGTGCTTGCTCACAGGGGGTCGTTTTGACCGTTGGGGTTTTACATAATTATTGTATGGCCTTGCCTTACAATATAAAGCGCCTTGGGGCAACTGTTTGTTGTGATTTGGCGCTATATAAAAAAAAAAAATTGATTGATTGATTGATTGATCATGCTCTTCTTGATGGTATTCTTGCAGGTAGTTTTCAGTTTGCTTTTCAAAGCTATGCTGTCCTTTTTGAGTTCCACGCAGACGAGCAATCTCTTGTTGCAGGTCGAGGATGACACTACTATGTTCTTTCTTAATGATCCACTCAGGGCCAACTCATGGCCCTGTTCTTCTAGAGCTTCATCTAGTCCTTCAATGACCCCTCGTTGTTCAGAAACCTGCTTGTGTAGCTGCATAAGTTTTCTTTTCAGGCCAATATTTTCTTCTTCCCTTACTCGGCTCTGCTTCTGACCCATGTTTGTGTCCTCGTTATGGTGATCAAACACACAAGTGGATTCTACCTTCAGCTCGCAGGAGATTTATGATGAGGTTGGGGAATGTTCTTATACACTGCACTTCGTGATAATTTCTGTTTCTCTGTGATGCCAGATGACTTCCCCACTGTTGCTCCTTCTCGTCGTTCAGTCTGCATTTACACATTTTACAGCCTTTGTAAACATTTTAAAGAACTTTCTATCCTTTCACACATTTTACACCCTTTTCAAAAATTTTGAACTTGTTTTTAAAAAACTTTCTATTCTTCTATTTTTTACCTTTTGTCATATTTTAAACTTTGTTTTTTTAACATTTAACATCTCTGTGTGTTTTAAACGCCTTTGACATAACTAACACATTTTAATATAAATAATATTAATTAAACTTTTAATACATATTTAGTCTCTCATCCAGTCTCATCTCTTGTTGGCAAAGTGGCCCATTAGAACCTATAAAAGCTTGTACCTTGCATTTCATCCTTGGATGGTTCAACTTATGATGGCTTTTGTAATCATCATTTTGTACATTTTGGATACACGCCCCTATAGTGCTAAAAAGTCTACTCCCCTTTTTAGACCCGGTGGCCCCGTGGCAATAAACCACACTTTTCATCATTGTTCAAAAATGCAGTACAAAGAGTGACAAGTCACTATTTAAACATGACTAGTTACCAAGCCACATTCATTTTGCACCTTAATTATTCCCAAGTAGTTAGCTTGTAAAATTAACGGTCATAAAGTCGTTATTTGATCTGTCATAATGTGTTGCCAATCTTACTTTGTTTTCACAGTCAGCCACTTCATTGGTGTTTGTCTTTACTGTCTCTGTCTTTTTTATTCCAACTTTTATTGGGAGGGCGGCCATCTTGGAAGAACACCCGGCCCAGTCTGCGGCCACCTCAAGTGTGAACATGTGCAGGATTCAGACATGAATTATTTATCGATCATTGGAATAAGAGTTGGACTACCGATATGTAGACTCGGGTTTGATTCCCAGTCACGTTATCCATCTGTATCCTTGGACAAGACACTTCATCTGCATCATCCCAGTCCACCCAGCTGTTAATGGGTATGGACCTTGGTTGTGGACGTGAACTGTAATGCAGCAGCATCTCATCCAGAGGTAGTCACAGTCTTTCATCTGCTTCAGCCTACAGTACCTGGAGATAAGGACCAATCCAGTTCTGGCCTCAAAGCCTATACGTGATTTGCTTCTTTTTATAGATAAAACACAGAAAAATTATGCCGCTGTCCCACAGGTACATTTAAGGTAGACAGAAAAGGCTGTCTACCGCACAGATTGTAGTCATTATGAACAGCCATGTTTCCAGCTGGGCATGATTACCGTACAGGCCTCCTCACATCTTTAGCATTTGCTGCAGCTCAAATTCAGATTCCTGTAATTGTAGAAGTTACTTGGTGTGTGTTAGACATTAAAATTTTTCCAAATATTCATGGATTACCTTTTTCCCAGGCATCCATTTACCAACTGAGTGAGCAAGCATCGTTTTAGCAGCACAGAACACAGAAACTTTTCATTAGATCTTTAGAATGGCTTCATTGTGGACAGTTAACTTGCCCACACGTTGTCACGAGTGGGCAAGTTTAAGTGTCCACATGGACATTTTTTGGGCCTTTTCCATTAATTTTTCAAAATGACATGTTACGTCAGTAATTTCAGCCAGAACTCCAAACTGCTATGGTATTTCTTTAGAAACGTTAAAAAAAATTCTGTTACACATTTCTTTGTAAGTTTCCTAATGTTGCCACAATTAACTCAAACTCTGTTGCTATGCTCAGTCACACTGGTGCTGTGATCATCTACATGGTCACTATGATCAGCCACATTGTTGCTGTGCTCAGCCTCGTGGCTGCTATGATCAGCCACATAGCTTCTATGATCAGCCACGTGGCCACTATGATCGGCCACACTGTTGCTGTGCTCATCGACACGGCCGCTATGATCAGCCACATAGCTGCTACAATCTGCCACACGGCTGCTATGATAAGCCACATTGTTGTTGTGCTCAGCCATGTGGCCGCTATGATAAGCCACATTGTTGCTACAATCTGCCACACGGCCGCTATGATAAGCCACATTGTTGTTGTGCTCAGCCATGTGGCCGCTATGATCAGCCACATAGCTGCTGCAATCTGCCACATGGCCACTATGATAAGCCACATTGTTGCTGTGCTCATCGACACGGCCGCTATGATCAGACAAATAGCTGCTACAATCTACCACACGGCCGCTATGATCAGCCACATAGCTGCTGCAATCTGCCACATGGCCACTATGATAAGCCACATTGTTGCTGTGCTCATCGACACGGCTGCTATGATCAGTCACATAGCTGCTACAATCTACCACACGGCCGCTATGATCAGCCACATTGTTGCTATGCTCATCGACACGCCCACTATGATCAGCCACATAGCTGCTACAATCTGCCACACGGCTGCTATGATAAGCCACATTGTTGCTGTGCTCAGCCATGTGGCCGCTGTGATCAGCCACATAGCTGCTGCAATCTGCCACATGGCCGCTATGATAAGCCACATTGTTGCTGTGCTCAGCCATGTGGCCACTACGATCAGCCACATTATTGCTGTGCTCAGCCACATGACCGCTACGATCAGCCACATTATTGCTGTGCTCAGCCATGTGGCCGCTGTGATCAGACACATAGCTGCTGCCACACGGCCGCTATGATAAGCCACATTATTGCTGTGCTCAGCCATGTGGCCGCTATGATCAGACACAGGAAGCTATGATAAGCCACATTATTGCTCTGCTCAGCCACGTGGCCGCTATGATCAGCCACATAGCTGCTGCAATCTGCCACGTGGCCGCTATGATCAGACACATAGCTTCTACGATCAGCCACGTGGCCACTATGATCGGCCACACTGTTGCTGTGCTCATCGACACGGCCGCTATGATCAGCCACATAGCTGCTACAATCTGCCACACGGCTGCTATGATAAGCCACATTGTTGCTGTGCTCAGCCATGTGGCCGCTATGATCAGCCACATAGCTGCTGCAATCTGCCACATGGCCGCTATGATAAGCCACATTGTTGCTGTGCTCAGCCACGTGGCCGCTATGATCAGACACACGGAAGCTATGATCAGCCACATTATTGCTGTGCTCAGCCACGTGGCCTCTATGATCAGCCACGTGGCCTCTATGATCAGCCACATGGCTGCTACGATCAGCCGCATGGCCACTACGATCAGCTACATTATTGCTGTGCTTAGCCACGTGGCCGCTATGATCAGACACATAGCTGCTGCAATCTGCCACACGGCCGCTACGATCAGCTACATTGTTGCTGTGCTCAGCCACGTGGCCGCTATGATCAGACACACGGAAGATATGATCAGCCACATTATTGCTGTGCTCAGCCACATGGCCTCTATGATCAGACACACGGAAGATATGATCAGCCACATTATTGCTGTGCTCAGCCACGCTACGATCAGCCACATTATTGCTGTGCTCAGCCATGTGGCCGCTACGATCAGCCACATGGTCGCTATGATCAGCCATATTGCGGTTATGATCAGTCACATGAGTGTATCCTGAATAAATGTTGTTTGCAAAAATGTCCCATTAAATATATGTCACAGTTTACAGTTTATGACGGCGCACAGTCCCATGTATAGAGATCAGTGGTAAATACATTCAGGAGGATTCAGATATCTAGAGGGCAGGTTTCTTATGGTTATAATATGTAGATTTTTAAGTGTGATGCAGTTAAATTCAGATACCTCATGCCTTTTAAATTGCTGCGGAATTCATTTCCATGGCAGGAGAATCTTTTTTTCTTCCAGTCCTATCACTGCAGGCTGCTCTTCTGACTGCCACTGACATATTGAGGAGCAATCGAAGTCATCTCACACACAACAAAACAGCCAGCAGAGAATACAGAGAGCACTTGTGGGTTTATTGTACCTTTGATTCAGCTTCTTTTCTCTATTGTGTCACTCAAGGAGACAAGAGAGGCACTGATGAAGAAAAGGCTCAGTGACTCACAGTACATACCACAGTTGAGACAAGGAGAAGATTGTACCGCTCTCGTATCAAATGATAATTGCTGTGTTACTGGCTTCAGAATGAATAATTCAGAGAAATATCTGAGTCACATCCATCCAGTAAAGTCCTTAATCTGGTGTTATTACCAGAAGAAGAAATTTGAAATGTCCAGCATTCGCATGAAAAAAAAAAAAAATGGTAAAAACCATATTGAAGTAGAAGCACTCAGAGAGTGCAAACCTCCGCCAAGGCCATGGGGTCACTGACGCCATAACGTCTACACGCCGTGGAATCATTGAACCTAAAAAAGTCTAACAATGATGTTTGCTCACACTGTAAAAAAAAACAAACAAAAAAAAAAAACTTGAGAATACTTCAAATTTGCAGGCAACAGTCTGCACTAGGCTTTAGACTTTTATGTTGTGCCGATGATGAAATATATGTTATAGTATACAGTTCATCATCGGCACAACATAAAAGTCTTAGTGCAGACTGTTGCCTGCAAATTTGAAGTATTCTCAACTTTTTTTTTTTACAGTGCAGTAGTAAAAAAGTTTCATCTGCTGTGACTGGATAGCATGTATCCTTAGCGCTTGGCATCACAGTTTATTGCAACTTGCACCTTTCCCAGAAGCTACTGTCATCTGAGCACTGATATTGATATTGCATGTGCTTATAGACAAAAACAAATAAGAGACAAAATTCAATTTATTATTCAACTAAACTGCAAATATATGATTTTTTTTAACATTTATGAAACACTTCTCTAAATAAATAACAGTAAATTCTGAAATAGAACTATTTTTTAAGTGTTGCACGTGCCACACAAGGCCATAGGGTCACTGACCCTAAAGAGATTCCCTCCTTGGCACAGTGATCTATTCAACAGTTCCGTGTTACAACCAAAACTATGATACATACACTTTTCTTTCCTTTATATTTGACATCCTTGACCATGAAAACATAGAACTTGGAATCACTTTTATGTCTTTATTAGTTCAAAAGTTATTGTATAAAAACGATTTTTCGGTAATGGCGGTTTTCTTCTGGATCTAGCTCCATAACATTTGAAGCTACATCAAATCTGATGACACCTTACTGAATCAGTACAGATTCAGCTACAATTTGGTGTTAGTTGTGCATCTCTAGCTTCATTTGTCACCTCACACTGACACATTTTCTATTTTCCCTATAGTTTTGCATATTCTGGATCACCAGATCCGGAATCTGGATCCGATCATCACCAAACTTTGTTGTTTGATAGGACATTTGACTATGTTACGTTTTATGTTATGTTTTTTCAAGCCTTTCTGCCTTGTTTTTGTGGAGTTAGAAACTAGAATGTCAAAATTCCCCCTATCCCGCAAAGATGAAGAATCATTTAAAAAATTCCTGGATCCAGATCGTGTTCCGGATCACCACTAAAATTTAACCACTTGTTCCTCTTGTCATTTCCAACCACTCCACAAAATTTCATCAAAATCCGTTCAAACCTTTTTGAGTTATCCTGCTGACAAACAGACAGACAAACAAACAAACAAACTCGACCGAAAACATAACCTCCTTGGCGGAGGTAAAAAGAAGCAAATTTTCTTATGAAACACAAGAGACCTCACAGAAGAAGTTACATAATTTTATCATGTAAAAGAAATTTTATATATATATATATATGGACACACATTTTAATAATGATGGTTACAAAATTTATATAACACTACGCAACCATTACAAAATGTTTTACAATGACAAGAAAATAGAAAAATTTTAAGCGACAAATAAGAACAGGATAAAAAAAGACAAATCAAAATGGTGTATAAACGGACAAATAAAAAGCATATAACTAAGAAAAGTGTTAAATAATCAATAAACTACGTACACAACAACAGAACCAGAGCATCAATGACGCAAAGCAGTTTGGCTGAATTTCACTGTTTTCATGACTGAAAGTCTATATTTTCCCCAAAATTCAAAATTTCAAATTTGGTCAATTTCCTGTATCAGTTTAGCTTCCTGCAGTGTTGTTCTCACATCATACTATAATTTGGGTGACCCCCATTTCTCCCAGGCCCTTTGGCCAATTTCCACTAAATATTAACAGGCTTGTTTTCACAAAGGTCAAAGGACTTACCAGGCGAGGTCAAATTTGTCAAAGGTTATTCACTGGGGTCAAGGTCATGTTTGCCTGTATGTTGGCCTACACCATCCAGGTCCCTTTGCAGATTTCTAAAAACTTAATATGTGGCTGGAGGTCAACACCTGAACTACACTTCTAGGGTTTATTTTGGAAAAGGTCAAGGTCATTGGATTTGACTTTTCACTCTGATTTGGACAAAAGTTGGCACACATACACTCCCTGGCTACTTTATTAGGTACACTTTGCTACTACCGGATTGGACCCCCCTTTGCCTTCAGAACTGCCTTAATTTTTCGTGGCATAGATTCAACAAGGTGTTGGAAACATTCCTCAGAGATGTTGGTCCATATTGACATGATAGCATCATGCAGTTACCCATTCAACCAGTCTGCCCATTCTGCTCTGGGATTTGACATCAACAAGGCATTTTCATCCACACAACTGCCGCCACTGGATATCTTCTCTTTTCGGACTATTCTCTGTAAACCCTAGAGATGGTTGTGGGTAAATATCCCAGTAGATCAGAAAGTTTCTGAGATACTCAGTCCAGCCGTGCTGGCACCAACAACCATGGCACGTTCAAAGTCACTTGTATCCCTTTTGTCTCCATTCTGATACTTGGTTTGAACTTCAGCAAGTTGTCTTCACCAAGTCAAGATGCTTAAATGCATTGAGTTGCTGCCATGTAGCTATGTGTGTTAACAAGCAATTGAACAAGTGTACCTAATAAAGTGGCTGGTTAGGGTTTGGGTTTGGGTTATTCCCTGTCCAGATCAGGAGAAGGTCAGTAATTCAGGTGTGAAGGTCAAAGTATTTTGGGGTGATCGGTTAGATTTCCAACAAACTGAATTGTGTTGTTTATTGGGGAACGCCTACCATAAACAAGGTGACCACTTCCATAGTGATGCTATGCCTACCGTACCGTTCTGCCTGTTTCAGCGCCTGCAATTATTTGGTGTTATGCTTCTAATCCTTTTCACATTTAATTGGTTTTTGTTTTACACTGTTCGAGTGTAGCTGTGCTTTAATTTTCATGAACAGACACAGCTTATGATTGCAAATGTAACGCAGACACTCAAAACAAACCAAAGTGAGCAGTGTGATTGAATTCAAAATTCAACAAGCATTCACCCTGCTGAAGTGTCCTTGAACAAAATGCTCTGAGTGATGTTCTCTTCATATTATTGAAATCGGCAAAAGAGGAAAAATAAAAGAAACCAGTCGGGTGTTCTCATCAAGCTAATTAATGGGTTACTGTTGCCTTTTTTTTTTCCTGTGAAAATGTTTCTGAAAGCCAGAGTGCTCATTTGACCAGGATTTACCCTCCTACACAGCAGCGGGAGGCAAAACATCTGTCTCTGCTGTTTCGCAACATGGCCAGCAGGGGCGCTGCGCAGCACATCTGGAGGGGTTGACAGATGCCAAGGAGCTTCAAAGAACCTGGCATCCTTTGATGCTCTATCTCATTGTCTGCTCCCGCCAAGAATCGTCCCGCTTTTGGCACCAGGTGCAGCAGCAGACACAGCAGAGAATTCATTCACAGCTGAGAGTGTGTGAAAAATGATCCCAAAAGCATGCTGGGGGAAAATGTCATTCTGCTTGTTAGCAAAATTATTAAATGTATCCGCATTTGCGACTATATATGTTGGGAAGTGTGTGGGGGGGAGTGTGTAGTACAGACTTCTTTAATTTAAACAACCTGCTCCATTGTGTAACAGAGTAAAGTATTGATCCTGTGTGTGAGTACTGCGTGGTTGTTTCCTGGCACACTTTTTCGTTCATGTAGGCAGAGCGGTGCCATGAGGAAAAAGGCCTGGTTGAAGAGGAATAGGAAACCGCAGGATGTGATCGGGTGTATAATAAAAGCATCTGAAAACCACACAGGTACAAAAAAAGTCACCAAATGAAATACTGGCTTAATTTCAGACTATGCTGATTTTTGCAGTGTTCAGTTTGGTTGATCGGGCTGCATGGTGGGACATTGTGGGACAGAATTTGTAGGATCCCAGATAAGTAGTTGTTGATTTGATTTTACTCTGTTCAATGCTTGCATGAAGTTACTGTTGGGTCAGGATGTGGTGTTAATAAATTACTTAGAAATACATATGTCATATAATATTTTTCATTTCAGAAGATGGAGGGGACTCTGACCAATCAACAGAGAGCAGATTCTGATTATAAAAATCTAGTGTAGTTAGAGAGTCTTCAGTCTTTTCTGCTCTCTCCCCTGCTGGTGATCTGCTAAGAATTACATTAGGAGGAGCCAGCCAAATGGATCCACAGAATTCTGTGTATGGTAAACTTATCTTTACTCACTCTGTTTGTTTGAATAATAATTTGTTAATAAATTCCCACGTAAGAGGTCTGTCTTCTGGGACAATGTACATTATAAATTGAGACTGACTTCCTTATTTCGCATCAGTGGACACGCTGTTCACATGTTGATGTTTGGGTTCACAGGTATTTGACATAAGTAAACAATTCCACTCCAACCAGGATGTTGATGTCTTGGGTTTTCAGTTAAATACCATGGTAAAAGGTCCAATCCATCATGTGAAGAGGTAAAAACTCCACAAGGTATTGGGTCCCACACTCCAACAGTGGATTCCTGCCTTTGTCTGCCATTGTCTCTACATACATATAAACCATGAAACCATGGATTAATCGTAAATCGTTAATCATTAATCATTTTTGTGTCACTGCATTAATTTTGATCCAGTCGCAATAAAATCTCAGCCTGAGTACAGGATAAAGCAGCTGCGTGTGCATGCAGTCATAAACATAGCCTGTTAAAAAGAGCCTCATGCTCCGCTTGCTGCAGGCTCATCATGCTTCTGGATCTAAAAACTGTCAGAATCGCTCAAAAATTCAAGGAGTTGAGGACAAAGTGTCTGCCGTCTCTTCCCTGTGGAGTCATGAGCCCACTGAACCAAGCTCCACTCTCAAAGCAAGTGCCGGAGTCTACAGCTCTGGCAAATAACAAATATTTCTGACTTTTCCAAGCAGGACCACTAATCTGAATAAATTGTGATTGAGTTCACATCAGTGGGTAGGACTAATGTATTTATCCAAATAAAATTACTATTACTTCCTCAACAGGCAATGCAGACATATTATCTTTTTGAAAAAGAATTTGAAGTTATAAATTTAGATCAGCTTTGCATCGATACTGTTCATATTGCAATTTAACACAACAATTAAATACGTCCCTTCGGCTGCTCCCATGTTTGTTACTTGGGGTCACCACAAGCAGATCCAAGGTGTATCTACATCTTCATTTGGCACAAGTTTTACACCGGATGCCCTTCCTAACCCAACTCCACATTACATGGAGAAATGTGGCAGGGGTGGGGTTTGAACCAGGAGCCTTCCAAACTGAAACCAAGCACACTAACACACCACTGTTCACATTGTAATTTAAC
This sequence comes from Thalassophryne amazonica, assembly GCF_902500255.1. NCBI lineage: Eukaryota > Metazoa > Chordata > Actinopteri > Batrachoidiformes > Batrachoididae > Thalassophryne > Thalassophryne amazonica. Next base: position 19,762,556 of record NC_047124.1, on the reverse strand, counting down.
ACAACAATGAGGTAAGTAAGTCCCTTCGGCTGCTCCCTTGTTTTTCACTCGGGGTTGCCAGAGCGGATCCAGGGTGGATCTGCATCTTGATTTGGCACAAGTTTCACACCAGATGCCAATTAAGTATTTATTTTAAAATATAACATATAACATTAGGCACCTTGTTTTGATTTTTTCATTCAGGAACTCTAGGCAAAAGTTCCTGCATGAAGAAAAAGTACCTGCAATCTAGGCTGGTTTTCACGACCACCAAGTTGCTGGTGTTAATGGACCAACAGTTTACCCACGGCTAAGCAACTCTACAAAAGAAGAAGAGAAGGCAGCAAAATAAATAAAACAGACTACAAGGAGTGAAGCTGTATCCTGTAAAAATAGACTGTTTGCATATTTGAAGTGAAGCAGAGCATCAATATGTTCTTGAAAAGTACTGCAATGATGCAGGTGAGCATCGAATGGCCTAGTCTGTCAACACAACCCTTCTGAAACAGACCAAAGATGGCTTGGTATGACTCGTGTTCAACAAAGCTGATCCCGTTTCATCCAAATATTCTTTGAATGGACCTGATACCAATCTTTGAGATCAGACTGGGACGTCCCTCATATATATGTCTGTATACCTGTGTGTGTGTGTGTGTGTGTGTGTGTGTGTGTGTGTGTGTGTGTGTGTGTGTGTGTGTGTGTGTGTGTGTAAATGACATTACGAAGAAAACAACCTTATTTCTCAAGAATACTGTATTCATCAATAATATCTGTTGCATTAATGCTCAGTACCACCGTATGATCGGCTTCTCTCATTTTCCATCGGACACCTGAAGCATTTAGCTAATAATAATAATAATAATCTATTTTTGTGGCTCTAAAATCCGTTTGTGCTTGTGTGCCTGTATGTTGTTACATTCTGCTATGGATGGTCGTGGCAGGTTTTCTATGAACCCCAGAGGAGCTCTGCAGCAGAGTATTCCAGATGAATCACCTAGTAGGTGGCAGGGGGTTATTACAAAGAGAAAAACACCATGATATGAAAAAAAAAAAATCTAAAAGAGATAAAGAAGATTGATGCCTCTCCAGCGGGCACACGTGTGAAAACATGCCAATGACTCTATCACCTTTAGGTCCTTGCTCTTTTTTTTCTCTCCGTTTCCCCTCTCTTTAATTCTACCCGTCTTGCAGTCGCCCCGCTGCTCCTTCGCTCCTTCTTCGCCCCTCCTCACCTCTGGCGTCCAGGCTAATAAATCCCATTTAAGCTCTCATTGCTACCCCTCAATCAGTGCCCACAACCATCTTAAAATAACACTGTGAGAATAGAGAGAATGGGGCTCCAGCATAGGAGGCCCCGTGCTGATGTTATTAATTGTTCAAGAGATGAATATCCCATTACAGTCTGACTGAGCAATGGAGATGGAGTGAGGGTTACATCGTGATTAATGCTAAGTTCATGCAATGCATGATTAATTCTGAAGTGCGAGTGGGTGTTTAATCAGGGCCACATGCGATATGATCAATTATAGGGTGAAGAAAAGGAGTTGGATGATTAGACTACCTTTCAGACTGCAGAACATATGTCAGCCGAGGTTTAGCGGGTTCAGTCGCATGCAGGATTACACTGGTGGTAAAAACGAGGAATATAACCGCGGAGGCTGGATTATGCACTTGCTTTGAAAAGACGGGAGGGTTGGGCTATATTTGGAGTCATCCATGCGCGAGTCGAATGAATACAGAACTTTCCAACAGGGAGAAAGCAATAAGATTACACCAAGTGCGAGTTCTTTGGATGGTATTAAACCTTCTTTGGAATAGAGCATCGGCTGCATTGTTGTGACACGGTGTTGAACATTACAAGAGCCATCTTCAAAATAAGTCCCTCAAGAAGTTAAAAGTTATTCATGGGTTTCTGTAATCATTACAGTGTATTATTAATTCAGTGTTGGTGACAGTTCCAAAATGTCTGTTAACTTGTCATTAGTGATTCAGTTCAATTTATTTCATTTATATAGCGCCAAATCACAACAAAGATGCATCAAGGCGCTTCACACAAGTAAGGTCTAACCTTACCAACTCCCAGAGCAAGCACACAGAGACAATGGTAAGGAAAAACTCCTTCTGATGATGTGAGGAAGAAACCTCAAGGAGACCAGACTCAAAGGGGTGGTCATCTGTTTGGGCCGTGCTGCCAACACAACTGACAAAACGAGTGTAGAGGAAATTTTGGGAGTCCATGCTGGTGCACAGGACGGAAGGCCTGCAGAAGAAGACACCCCACCGATCTCATCTTGTACATCAGTGCAGTGATATTTGCTATATAGTGCACTGTATAATATCTGCCATTGTACACAATCATATTTGCCATTAAGGGTACTATATAGTGCCAGTGTTATGTACTATAAAAGAAATATTACCTCTCTGGATGAGTGTCCAAATGTCAAGTAACTTCTAAATGATACAACACACCTTCAGGGTGAGACAACCAAACGGTGTCCATCAAGTCAACAGTTGGATTGACGTTAATGATGTTGTTGACTGTGATGGGTGTGTAAAGCTTCCTTTTTCTGGGCAGCAGTAACACTATCTCCATTGCTAACTTTAGCGACGCTGTTTGGTTTTCAATGGATACACTGACTCTGAAGCATATAACTGGGACTAGCTCAACTCCAACTGCATGCTGATCCAGATTTCAGATTTTGTGACCATTTAAATTTAACATTGAAAACCCCATTTAATGTATATTTTACATTATATCTTACTCAAACATGTCCCAATCAGTCTCGTATTTGAAAGTGAGGTGCAGACTGGCACTCACTATCACCTGACAAAGTTTGATCAGGATCTGATCCAGATGTCAGATTTTGTGACCATTTAAATTTAACATTGAAAACCCCATTTAATGTATATTTTACATTATATCTTACTCAAACATGTTCCAATCAGTCTTCTATTTGAAGGTGAGGTGTAGACTGGCACTCACTATCACCTGACAAAGTTTGATCAGGATCTGATCCAGATTTCAGATTTTGTGACCATTTAAATTTAGCACTGAAAACCCCATTTAATGTATATTTTACATTATATCTTACTCAAACATGTCCCAATCAGTCTCGTATTTGAAAGTGAGGTGCAGACTGGCACTCACTATCATCTGACAAAGTTTGATCAGGATCTGATCCAGATGTCAGATTTTGTGACCATTTAAATTTAACATTGAAAACCCCATTTAATGTATATTTTACATTATATCTTACTCAAACATGTCCCAATCAGTATCCTATTTGAAAGTGAGGTGCTGACTGGCACTCACTATCACCTGACAAAGTTTGATCAGGATCAGATCCAGATTTCAGATTTTGTGACCATTTAAATTTAACATTGAAAACCCCATTTAATGTATATTTTACATTATATCTTACTCAAACATGTCCCAATCAGTCTCCTATTTGAAAGTGAGGTGCCGACTGGCACTCACTATCACCTGACAAAGTTTGATCAGGATCTGATCCAGATTTCAGATTTTGTGACCATTTAAATTTAACATTGAAAACCCCATTTAATGTATATTTTACGTTATATCTTACTCAAACATGTTCCAATCAGTCTTCTATTTGAAGGTGAGGTGTAGACTGGCACTCACTATCACCTGACAAAGTTTGATCAGGATCTGATCCAGATTTCAGATTTTGTGACCATTTAAATTTAACATTGAAAACCCCATTTAATGTATATTTTACATTATATCTTACTCAAACATGTCCCAATCAGTCTCCTATTTGAAAGTGAGGTGCAGACTGGCACTCACTATCACCTGACAAAGTTTGATCAGGATCTGATCCAGATTTCAGATTTTGTGACCATTTAAATTTAGCACTGAAAACCCCATTTAATGTATATTTTACATTATATCTTACTCAAACATGTTCCAATCAGTCTCCTATTTGAAGGTGAGGTGTAGACTGGCACTCACTATCACCTGACAAAGTTTGATCAGGATCTGATCCAGATTTCAGATTTTGTGACCATTTAAATTTAACATTGAAAACCCCATTTAATGTATATTTTACATTATATCTTTCTCAAACATGTCCCAATCAGTCTCCTATTTGAAAGTGAGGTGCAGACTGGCACTCACTATCACCTGACAAAGTTTGATCAGGATCTGATCCAGATTTCAGATTTTGTGACCATTTAAATTTAACATTGAAAACCCCATTTAATGTATATTTTACGTTATATCTTACTCAAACATGTTCCAATCAGTCTTCTATTTGAAGGTGAGGTGTAGACTGGCACTCACTATCACCTGACAAAGTTTGATCAGGATCTGATCCAGATTTCAGATTTTGTGACCATTTAAATTTAACATTGAAAACCCCATTTAATGTATATTTTACATTATATCTTACTCAAACATGTCCCAATCAGTCTCCTATTTGAAAGTGAGGTGCAGACTGGCACTCACTATCACCTGACAAAGTTTGATCAGGATCTGATCCAGATTTCAGATTTTGTGACCATTTAAATTTAACATTGAAAACCCCATTTAATGTATATTTTACGTTATATCTTACTCAAACATGTTCCAATCAGTCTTCTATTTGAAGGTGAGGTGTAGACTGGCACTCACTATCACCTGACAAAGTTTGATCAGGATCTGATCCAGATTTCAGATTTTGTGACCATTTAAATTTAACATTGAAAACCCCATTTAATGTATATTTTACATTATATCTTACTCAAACATGTCCCAATCAGTCTCCTATTTGAAAGTGAGGTGCAGACTGGCACTCACTATCACCTGACAAAGTTTGATCAGGATCTGATCCAGATTTCAGATTTTGTGACCATTTAAATTTAGCACTGAAAACCCCATTTAATGTATATTTTACATTATATCTTACTCAAACATGTTCCAATCAGTCTCCTATTTGAAGGTGAGGTGTAGACTGGCACTCACTATCACCTGACAAAGTTTGATCAGGATCTGATCCAGATTTCAGATTTTGTGACCATTTAAATTTAACATTGAAAACCCCATTTAATGTATATTTTACATTATATCTTTCTCAAACATGTCCCAATCAGTCTCCTATTTGAAAGTGAGGTGCAGACTGGCACTCACTATCACCTGACAAAGTTTGATCAGGATCAGATCCAGATTTCAGATTTTGTGACCATTTAAATTTAACATTGAAAACCCCATTTAATGTATATTTTACATTATAGCTTACTCAAACATCTCCCAATCAGTCTCCTATTTAAAAGCGAGGTGTAGACTGGCACTCACTATCACCTGACAAAATTTGATCAGGATCTGATCCAGATTACAGAATTTGTGTCCATTTAAATTTAACATTGAAAACCCCATTTAATGTGTATTTTACCTTATATCTTAAACAAATGTCCCCCAATCACTGTGCAGACTGGCACTCAGTATCACCTGACAAAGTTTGATCCAGATCTGATCCGGATTGTGGATTTTGTGGACATTTGAATTTAATATTGAAAAGCCCATTTGGTGTACATTTTGCATTATATCTCAGTCATAAGTGTCTCCGTCACAGTCAGTTTTCTGTTATGGATTTACCTACGCCACCAAAATTGGATGGAGGTTCCTGCCTGTTCGTCTATCTTCCAGTTATTATTCGGAAACCAAGTGCCAAAAAGCAATGACAAATTGTGCATAGCAAAGGTAGCTAATGTTCTGTGAAAAGTATCTTTAAAAAATTTCAGAAACTGAAAAGGTTGAGAAAAAACAAAAACCTGACAACACCACAAAAAAACAAAAAACAAAAAAACTTTGATTCAAGTGCATGAACTAACTACATACTCCTGACATTTGATCACATCTAATTTAGCTTATGAAAAGATACTTCTAACAGGACATTGACCTTCAAAATTTTTTCCCAAGGTAAAAATTTGTGGAATTGGAAACCGTCGCTAACTAGTGTTAGCTCAAGCTCGTAGTATTAACTGCTTTTTTCCAGTTACTCATATGTCCACATAGCTGAGAGACAAACTAGCTAAACTCGCTAAGAAAGCTAAGCTAAGCTTTCCTTCTTTCCTCAGCGGGAGCTGTTTCAACTTCTTGTAAACTCTATAACGCACATTCTACTTCTTAAAGACTGCTACCTGAATTATTTAGCAATATAAAAAAACACTAAAAAGACAGTACTCTCTCTTTGCAGCTAGTTTCCTCTCTTATACCAGAGTGAAACAGTTCATCTTGACTTTGAAGAGCACAAGCTGAAGTGTGGTGTTCTGTGAAGCAGGATGAATACTTTACAGAGTGTTTTCGCACCAAACCACTGCGTTCATTAGCCTGGTGCTGTTAGCAAACGTGCCCTTAATCTGGCCTCTTTAAATGGTTCTGTTGTGCTGCGCCAGCTTTCATAAGAAAGCCGCAGAGACTGAGCGCAGCGTAGCGCAGAGCAGGACATCATAATTCAGGAGAATAATTGGGGCATTTAAGCCAAACCTGGGACTCATCCATGCCAGACAGATACAGGTCAGAGCGGCCCGTCCACGTGGGAGGGAGGAGCAATGAATAGATGGAGGGTGGATGGGAGGAAGGGACCAGAGGTGTTCTCGGGGTGCAGGACTATTTTGTGTCTCTAGGGTGAATAAAAAGTCTGTGGGTCACAGAGCTTTCTCTTTTCATGCACCTGCTTTGTGGAATTATCTCCCTGCATCAATAAAACAGTCAGATTCTGTGGAAACTTTCAAGTCCAGATTTAAGATGCATCCATTGACCCTTCATATGGCTAGCATACAGGCATAGTATGGCACTATGCTTCCTACTCTTTTAAATTCATTTTATTAGCAAACAGAGCGGGTCTCGGCCTCAACTTTATCTAAAGTCTGGGTCTGTTAGTGAAGTTTAGGGCTAGTCGCCGGCAATCACCTTAGTATTCCTTGAGCTTTCCTGTTGCTTAATTCTGACAAATTGTACCTTAAGTGTAGGTTTTCTGGCCAACTGATTCTGAAGAGTTCACTTTGACTGACCAAGTTGAAAGCCTTGGTCAGGTCAATGGAGGTGATGTAGATTGGCATTTGCTGCTCTTGACATTTCTCCTGCAGCACTGAACATATTATATACGAGGTCTATTAGAAAAGTATCCGACCTTATTATTTTTTTCAAAAACCATATGGATTTGAATCACGTGTGATTGCGTCAGACAAGCTTGAACCCTCGTGCGCATGCGTGAGTTTTTCCACGCTTGTCGGTTGCATCATTTGCCTGTGAGCAGGCTTTGAGTGAGGAGTGGTCCAGCCCCCTTGTTGTTGTTTCATTGCCAGGAAATGGCGGAATGATTTGGGCTTTTTTTCCATCAGAATTTTTTCAGAAACTGTTAGAGACTGGCAGCTGGAAACCATTAGAAAAATTTATCTGGCTTTCGGTGAAAATGTTACGGGCTTGGTAGAGAATAAGGAGTGTTACTGCCGCTTTAAGGATGGCCCCCAGCGGCTGTGGGACGCGCCGCGCTTTTATGGATGTGCCTGGACATGCCAGAACATGTCCCGTGAGGCTTCATCACGGCGTTGCTTTGCGCCATGCGGCACCGCCGCGACGTGCAAAGCCTCCGCTCCTCTTTCCATAGCAAAAACTCTTGTAACAGTGGAATGTGCCGTTCATTTCCAAACCGGACGCTGTGTTTTATCTGGGAAGTCGTCTGACTAGCACAGGAATTGTGAAAAGACGTGGACATCAGCACTTTTTCGGCACATTGAGACAGACGTGTGGAGGCTTCGCGCGTCGCGGCGGTGCTGCATGGCGCAAAGCAACGCCATGATGAAACCTCACGGGACATGTTCTGGCATGTCCAGGCACATCCACAATTTCTCGGATAATCACTCGATGGAAAAACCACCGACAGCTGTCTGAACGCCATCTCAAAGCCGTCCTGTGAGACCAAAACGGAGGTGGTTTTGTCTCGCTCCAGTAGCGAATCCATCGTGACGCGCGAAGCCTCCGCTCGGCTTTCCATGACAAAATCTCTTGTTAAAAGTGAAATCTGCCGGAAAATTGTTGATGTCCAGCTCTTGTGATAACCAGAGAAATGGCACACGATGGTCACGGATCGAGACAGCCATCCGTTTAGAAATGAAATGGTCATTCAGCCTGTCGATGGCGGGTTCGGAGTGCGGCGCACCCCACAGCCGCTGGGGGCCGTCCTTAAAGTGACAGTAACACTCCTTATTCTCTACCCAGCCCGTAACATTTTCACCGAAAGCCAGTTACATTTTTCTAATGGTTTCCAGCTGCCAGTCTCTAACAGTTTCTGAAAAAATTCTGATGGAAAAAAAGCCCAAATCATTCCGCCATTTCCTGGCAATGAAACAACGACGAGGGGGCTGGACCACTCCTCACTCAAAGCCTGCTCACAGACGAATAACGCAACCGACAGGTGTGGAAAAACTCACGCATGCGCACGAGGGTTCAAGCTTGGCTGACGCAATCACATGTGATTCAAATCCATATGGTTTTTGAAAAAAATAATAAGGTTGGATACTTTTCTAATAGACCTCGTATATATATATATATATATATATATATATATATATATATACCACAGTTATTACTGCTACCACAAGCAACTTATGGCTAAGAAACATAATAATACACACGTGTCACACTGCCCATGAAATCACGTAATTTAAATGTAATCTGTAATTTGATATATCTCATTCAAGATCTTTTTCTGTTATTTGCTAGTTGGCTCGTGATTAGAGAAGCTAATATATATATAAAATACGCCTCTTTGTGAAAGTCTATTGTACCTGCATTAATGGTAAATGTCCACCAGGTGGACATATTGCTCCATTTCAAGAACCTTTGAGTGTAGGCTACAGTGAGACACCACCAATGATGACCAACCTATTGCTTATGTTTTTTAATAGATATATAAATTTTTTTCCTGATTTTCCTGACTGCGGTATTGTGTCACTTCCTGTTCCGGAGCACAGCGGTGTTTTGCTGTATCTGTTAATTTTGGCTCTCTGTTGGGACTGTTTACACAGAGACTGCTACCTGCTGCTTTGGACTTTGAACTAATAGTCTTTTTCAAGACTTTTTTACTTTTTTACCTTTTTATTTTTTTTTTACTTTTTTACTTGACTCTACTGGTGGTCGGCTCTCACTGCGGTATTGTATCACTTCTTGTTCCGGAGCACAGCGGTGTTTTTCTGTATCTGTTAGCTGTTTGATCTGCGCAGTTAGATTGATCTAGTTGTCTAGATTACGATTTGTTTCCCAGTGTAATCTTTACGTGCCTTAACTAAAGCACTCCTTCTGCTGAATCACCTCTAAATTATTTACACATTATTCGCTTTGCGTGTTTTTAGGAATCCGCTAGCTTAGCGTAGCTACTAGCTCTTAGCCGATTTAGCATGGCGGCTTCTCCTGTCTCTCCCGCACTTTTCTGCTCTGGGTGTGAAATGTTTAGTTATTCCTCGGCCTCCTTTAGCAGTAATGGTACTTGTAATAAGTGTAGCTTATTCGTAGCTTTGGAGGCCAGGCTGGGCGAATTGGAGACTCGGCTCCGCACCGTGGAAAATTCTACAGCTAGCAAGGCCCCTGTAGTCGGTGCGGACCAAGGTAGCTTAGCCGCCGTTAGTTCCCCCCTGGCAGATCCCGAGCAGCCGGGAAAGCAGGCCGACTGGGTGACTGTGAGGAGGAAGCGTAGCCCTAAACAGAAGCCCCGTGTACACCGCCAACCCGTTCACATCTTTAACCGTTTTTCCCCACTCGACGATACACCCGCCGAGGATCAAACTCTGGTTATTGGCGACTCTGTTTTGAGAAATGTGAAGTTAGCGACACCAGCAACCATAGTCAATTGTCTTCCGGGGGCCAGAGCAGGCGACATTGAAGGAAATTTGAAACTGCTGGCTAAGGCTAAGCGTAAATTTGGTAAGATTGTAATTCACGTCGGCAGTAATGACACCCGGTTACGCCAATCGGAGGTCACTAAAATTAACATTGAATCGGTGTGTAACTTTGCAAAAACAATGTCGGACTCTGTAGTTTTCTCTGGGCCCCTCCCCAATCAGACCGGGAGTGACATGTTTAGCCGCATGTTCTCCTTGAATTGCTGGCTGTCTGAGTGGTGTCCAAAAAATGAGGTGGGCTTCATAGATAATTGGCAAAGCTTCTGGGGAAACCTGGTCTTGTTAGGAGAGACGGCAGCCATCCCACTTTGGATGGAGCAGCTCTCATTTCTAGAAATCTGGCCAATTTTCTTAAATCCTCCAAACCGTGACTATCCATGGTTGGGACCAGGAAGCAGAGTTGTAGTCTTACACACCTCTCTGCAGCTTCTCTCCCCCTGCCATCCCCTCATTACCCCATCCCCGTAGAGACGGTGCCTGCTCCCAGACTACCAATAACCAGCAAAAATCTATTTAAGCATAAAAATTCAAAAAGAAAAAATAATATAGCACCTTCAACTGCACCACAGACTAAAACAGTTAAATGTGGTCTATTAAACATTAGGTCTCTCTCTTCTAAGTCCCTGTTGGTAAATGATATAATAATTGATCAACATATTGATTTATTCTGCCTAACAGAAACCTGGTTACAGCAGGATGAATATGTTAGTTTAAATGAGTCAACACCCCCGAGTCACACTAACTGTCAGAATGCTCGTAGCACGGGCCGGGGTGGAGGATTAGCAGCAATCTTCCATTCCAGCTTATTAATTAATCCAAAACCCAGACAGAGCTTTAATTCATTTGAAAGCTTGTCTCTTAGTCTTGTCCATCCAAATTGGAAGTCCCAAAAACCAGTTTTATTTGTTATTATCTATCGTCCACCTGGTCGTTACTGTGAGTTTCTCTGTGAATTTCGGACCTTTTGTCTGACTTAGTGCTTAGCTCAGATAAGATAATTATAGTGGGCGATTTTAACATCCACACAGATGCTGAGAATGACAGCCTCAACACTGCATTTAATCTATTATTAGACTCTATTGGCTTTGCTCAAAAAGTAAATGAGTCCACCCACCACTTTAATCATATCTTAGATCTTGTTCTGACTTATGGTATGGAAATAGAAGACTTAACAGTATTCCCTGATAACTCCCTTCTGTCTGATCATTTCTTAATAACATTTACATTTACTCTGATGGACTACCCAGCAGTGGGGAATAAGTTTCATTACACTAGAAGTCTTTCAGAAAGCGCTGTAACTAGGTTTAAGGATATGATTCCTTCTTTATGTTCTCTAATGCCATATACCAACACAGTGCAGAGTAGCTACCTAAACTCTGTAAGGGAGATAGAGTATCTCGTCAATAGTTTTACATCCTCATTGAAGACAACTTTGGATGCTGTAGCTCCTCTGAAAAAGAGAGCTTTAAATCAGAAGTGTCTGACTCCGTGGTATAACTCACAAACTCGTAGCTTAAAGCAGATAACCCGTAAGTTGGAGAGGAAATGGCGTCTCACTAATTTAGAAGATCTTCACTTAGCCTGGAAAAAGAGTCTGTTGCTCTATAAAAAAGCCCTTCGTAAAGCTAGGACATCTTTCTACTCATCACTAATTGAAGAAAATAAGAACAACCCCAGGTTTCTTTTCAGCACTGTAGCCAGGCTGACAAAGAGTCAGAGCTCTATTGAGCTGAGTATTCCATTAACTTTAACTAGTAATGACTTCATGACTTTCTTTGCTAACAAAATTTTAACTATTAGAGAAAAAATTACTCATAACCATCCCAAAGACGTATCGTTATCTTTGGCTGCTTTCAGTGATGCCGGTATTTGGTTAGACTCTTTCTCTCCGATTGTTCTGTCTGAGTTATTCTCATTAGTTACTTCATCCAAACCATCAACATGTTTATTAGACCCCATTCCTACCAGGCTGCTCAAGGAAGCCCTACCATTATTTAATGCTTCGATCTTAAATATGATCAATCTATCTTTGTTAGTTGGCTATGTACCACAGGCTTTTAAGGTGGCAGTAATTAAACCATTACTTAAAAAGCCATCACTTGACCCAGCTATCTTAGCTAATTATAGGCCAATCTCCAACCTTCCTTTTCTCTCAAAAATTCTTGAAAGGGTAGTTGTAAAACAGCTAACTGATCATCTGCAGAGGAATGGTCTATTTGAAGAGTTTCAGTCAGGTTTTAGAATTCATCATAGTACAGAAACAGCATTAGTGAAGGTTACAAATGATCTTCTTATGGCCTCGGACAGTGGACTCATCTCTGTGCTTGTTCTGTTAGATCTCAGTGCTGCTTTTGATACTGTTGACCATAAAATTTTATTACAGAGATTAGAGCATGCCATAGGTATTAAAGGCACTGCGCTGCGGTGGTTTGAATCATATTTGTCTAATAGATTACAATTTGTTCATGTAAATGGGGAATCTTCTTCACAGACTAAAGTTAATTATGGAGTTCCACAAGGTTCTGTGCTAGGACCAATTTTATTCACTTTATACATGCTTCCCTTAGGCAGTATTATTAGACGGTATTGCTTAAATTTTCATTGTTACGCAGATGATACCCAGCTTTATCTATCCATGAAGCCAGAGGACACACACCAATTAGCTAAACTGCAGGATTGTCTTACAGACATAAAGACATGGATGACCTCTAATTTCCTGCTTTTAAACTCAGATAAAACTGAAGTTATTGTACTTGGCCCCACAAATCTTAGAAACATGGTGTCTAACCAGATCCTTACTCTGGATGGCATTACCCTGACCTCTAGTAATACTGTGAGAAATCTTGGAGTCATTTTTGATCAGGATATGTCATTCAAAGTGCATATTAAACAAATATGTAGGACTGCTTTTTTGCATTTACGCAATATCTCTAAAATCAGAAAGGTCTTGTCTCAGAGTGATGCTGAAAAACTAATTCATGCATTTATTTCCTCTAGGCTGGACTATTGTAATTCATTATTATCAGGTTGTCCTAAAAGTTCCCTAAAAAGCCTTCAGTTAATTCAAAATGCTGCAGCTAGAGTACTGACGGGGACTAGAAGGAGAGAGCATATCTCACCCATATTGGCCTCTCTTCATTGGCTTCCTGTTAATTCTAGAATAGAATTTAAAATTCTTCTTCTTACTTATAAGGTTTTGAATAATCAGGTCCCATCTTATCTTAGGGACCTCGTAGTACCATATTACCCCAATAGAGCGCTTCGCTCTCAGACTGCAGGCTTACTTGTAGTTCCTAGGGTTTGTAAGAGTAGAATGGGAGGCAGAGCCTTCAGCTTTCAGGCTCCTCTCCTGTGGAACCAGCTCCCAATTCAGATCAGGGAGACAGACACCCTCTCTACTTTTAAGATTAGGCTTAAAACTTTCCTTTTTGCTAAAGCTTATAGTTAGGGCTGGATCAGGTGACCCTGAACCATCCCTTAGTTATGCTGCTATAGACGTAGACTGCTGGGGGGTTCCCATGATGCACTGTTTCTTTTTCTTTTTGCTCTGTATGCACCACTCTGCATTTAATCATTAGTGATCGATCTCTGCTCCCCTCCACAGCATGTCTTTTTCCTGGTTCTCTCCCTCAGCCCCAACCAGTCCCAGCAGAAGACTGCCCCTCCCTGAGCCTGGTTCTGCTGGAGGTTTCTTCCTGTTAAAAGGGAGTTTTTCCTTCCCACTGTAGCCAAGTGCTTGCTCACAGGGGGTCGTTTTGACCGTTGGGGTTTTACATAATTATTGTATGGCCTTGCCTTACAATATAAAGCGCCTTGGGGCAACTGTTTGTTGTGATTTGGCGCTATATAAAAAAAATTGATTGATTGATTGATATAGATAAAGAACAGAAGCTAGTCTGTAGTATTGCATCTGACTCTTTGTTTTAACCTTCGCCCTCAAATAACCTTGACTCAGGACATAGAAATAGCTGGATATATCTCAAAAAAGACCTGTGATATAAACACAAACTAAAAACTAAAATCATTGTTCATAAGGAGGCAACACTTTGAAATATTTTTCTGAATAGCTGCCATTTTGGCGGCCATTCTGGATTTATTGCATCTTGTATATTGATAACCGGTGTAATATTTTCTCCACTCTAATTAATAATGGGAGCATTGAGCCCCTCTAGGCTTTCTTTGTTATGCTTACATGACAAGTTGTATTTTTACTTTAGCATTATTCATTTAAAAATATCCAGAGGCTCTCCGGTACGTGAGTGGAGTTAAGTGATGTTGATTACATTTTTTCCACACCAGATGCCAGTTTAAATGCTCAGCAAAACATAATAGCAGTCCAAAGGAGGACACATGGACATTTGTGGAGACTCCCAAACCACAGTTATTACTGCTACCACAAACAACTTATGGTTGAGAGACATAATAACACACACGTGCCACACTGCCTGTGAAATCATGTAATTTAAATGTAATTTGTAATTTGATATATCTCGTTCCAGATCTTTTTCTGTTATTTGCTAGTTGGCTCGTGATTAGAGAACCTAAGGCAGCAAGACATTTTATGTCTTTATGCATCGTATTGTTTTAATTTCGGGTTGATAACTACTATTATCATTCTTAACTAAACAGAAAATGTATTAAACATAATGTTATCATTTTATCTTTGCAATAATGAGATGATAATGAGTTTTACTACACAGCCTAATGTTCAACTCTCAGTTGTTATTTCACTAAATGGCCTGTAAGCTAAGTTTGTGGCACCGCTACCTTTGTATGATGAACGGCACGCAATGCACTTTTGTCACGTGCTCCCCCCCAGAGCTGTTACACTCTTCTTGCTCTCATTGCACCACACTCACCATCTGTCTAGGCTCATACTTTACTGCTACTTTGCATTCTAACTGCCACAAATCAACGGCTGACCCGAAGACTGACAATATTTAAACCATTTACACAAGTTGGCCACCTGAAATGTGAAAATTGAACACACAAATCTAAGCAATCAAGGTGTCACTGTTAAAGAACAAAACAACAACTGGGCTACTTTTCGGTAAATTAAAGTTGAGCAGTTTATGATTGAATTGCTGCTGTCAAAGTTTGGTTTTTCTGCATTTTTTGGTCTGTTTGTCTGCAGCGCATTTCAAAAGCACATAAACACATTTGAGTTTGCTGTAGACCTTGGCTCATGGAAGAGTTACATTTTAGTACAGATCCAGATCAAGGGTTGGATCTTTCCCCATAATCATGACTAATCACTAGTGATCAGGATAAAAGGTCAGGATCCATCCTTTGATCCTCATTCCTTTGATTGTGATTACAGACTCAAAGAGAGAGAGAGCCACCTTGCCAACCAGACAGTAATGAAAACAATGTCAATGCATCAACGCAATTAGCAATTAGGATCAATGATCATTGATCAAGATCATAGATCATGATCTGGTTCTGATAAGGAACCAGAAACAATGGTGAATATTAGGATCAAAGTAAATGGACTGCATTTATATAACGCTTTTCCATCTGCATCAGACGCTCGAAGCGCTTTACACATCAATGCCTCACATTCACCCCGATGTCAGGCTGCTGCCATGCAAGGTGCCCACTACACACTAGGGGATTAAGGACCTTGCCCAAAGGCCCTTAGTGATTTTCCGGTCAGGCTGGGATTTGATCCGAGGATCCTCTGGTCTCAAGCCCAATGCTTAACCACTAGACCATCACCTCCCCTATTATCAAAGTGATCCAGATCAGCAGTATTCCTATCTCTGGACTCATCAAAGGTTAGGAGCAAAAGTCTAAGATCAGATTTTAAGAATGAAGATGTGTCGTGAAGATCAAAGATCACAAAGGAGCAAAAGTCTAAGATCAGATTTTAAGAATGAAGATGTGTCGTGAAGATCAAAGATCACAATCAAAGATGAGTGATCAGGCTATACATTCAATGGTTAGGACTAAAGGGCAGCAATCTGGATTAATGTACAAGAGTAGACGCTATAGGTCAGAGTGGAGTAACGTATTTATTTAGTTCTCAAGACCATCGCTCACTGTGTGAGTGTAGGAAGATGATTTGAAAACTGGTGGAAGCGGCGGGACCGAGTGTTGCTCAAACGAATTTACAATTTAGACATGAAGGTTTTACTTATTGAGTTGACTAAGCCTCTGTGATGTAAAAATACACTATTTACGACAGTCGCATGTTTAATTACCCAAACCCACCTCTGACGCATTGCCTTCACTGTGTATTATTCAGGCAGTGGGACAAAAGTGCCTGTAACACACAAGAAGAATTTGCCGAAGACAAAAAACAACTCAACACACGGGGATTCTTACACGGGTTTGAGAGACGGCTGCCTTATGGACTGTGCCGCAGTGGTCCCAGACCACAAACCATGGCCATCTGGCAAGGAAGGAGGGCTAAGGCAAACAAAGTTTCCAAGTGGATTCTAATCTCAGTACAGAAACCCCTCCCTGTTCTAGTTATCTCATGCGTACACCCCTTCCGCTACTACTGCAGATCCAATATCCTTGGGCTTTACGCTTTGTCCATTCTTGGCCATCTTTAAAGATGTACGGCTCTTTGCTTTACGATTTTGAACTCCTGAGGTATTTCCAACTGCTGTGTTCATCTGTGCACGGCTGACGAAGCATGTCCTTCACTCAACAATAATTTGTCAAAGCTCTTTGAAACGTCAAAGGAACCCACAGAAACAACAGTACTTGAAACCGCGTGAGGTATAATCAGTTATGTCGAGAACAATTAGTGCTATTGAACCCTGCTTTGTTCAGTTATCCTTTCTCTACTTTGTGCATAGCTGTACCTAGTGTTGAGTGGGTTCCTCACACGAAGTAGGTCATTTCATTCAAAGGGAAACAAAAAGACTCAAGTGATAGAAATTCTGGTACAATAGCGATGTCCATGAGCAGCCTGTGGTTTAAATTATTCTTACATTTTCAGTAGAACGTTCAAAATTAATATTGTAATGTAACATCCCTTTAAAAGATGAGAGCATCTATCAGTATCTGGCCTTGAATCGGCATCACTTTGCCAGTGTTAAGAATCTGTAAAAAGGACAATCAGGCCAACAAAATACTATGATGTGCTGTAAAAGACCAAGGATTTATTATGACAGTAGCTAAAAATGTCTTTTGTCTGGAAAAAGTGTCCTATACGTTTCACATAGCATACACAATAGGGTGTGCTATACTCGTGGTTCTCTCTAACACGTGACATGAGATACACATTCATTAGGAAATCAAAGATGCACTTTTGCAGTCATGTTGTAAGTGATTATTAAATGCAAGAGTAAAGAAAATGTGTAATTTTCAGCTATGGAGTTCATTTCAAGCTCTCTTCAGGTGCCCTATTACTGTAATTTTTGGACTATAGAGTGCACCTGAACATTAGCCACACCCACAAATTTTAAAAAGAAAAAAGAAATTGTACATAAATAGGCTGAGGTTTAAATTATTCTTACATTTTCAGTAGAACGTTCAAAATTAATATTATAATGTAGCATTCCTTTAAGTGATGAGAGCACACACACTAGCATACACAAGTATGCTAGTCTATAAACTGCGGGTCTCCATGAGATATTTACACAGAAAGATGTTAGACAGAAAGATTTTTTAACTTTTAATTAAATACGTACTGTAAACGCTTTTTTCTTATGTGTTACACGTAAATACACTGAAAAAAGAGAATGTTTGAACCAACTTAAAAAAGTGTTACAATTTGTAAAAACCTGAATGAATTAAGTTGTATGAACTTAAGTTTGTAAGTTGATTTAACTTTCAAACATTCGCTTTTTTCAGTGTATTGACGCGCACATCATCTATGGAGCTAAATCAAGGCCAAAAGTTTTGTAATCCGAAAATAAAGAAAGATTGAAAAAATACATTTTGAAACTGAAAATTAAAGTTTTGTAATCTGAAAATAAAAAAGATTGAAAAAATAAATTTTGAAACTGAAAATTCAAGTTTTGTAATCTGAAAATAAAAAAGATTGAAAAAATATTTTTTATTTTCAGATTACAAAAACTTTAATTTTCAGTTTCAAAATTTCAAAATTTATTTTTTTCAATCTTTTTTTTTATTTTCAGATTACAAAACTTTAATTTTCAGTTTCAAAATGTATTTTTTCAATCTTTTTTTATTTTCAGATTACAAAACTTTAATTTTCAGTTTCAAAATTTTATTTCAATCTTTTTTATTTTCAGATTACAAAACTTTTGGCCTTGATTTAGCTCCATAGTCATCCAGCTCACAGGCACAATGTCTTTGCCGGAGAGGGACTCGTATTTTCGTATTTTCTCGTATGTGAAATTACACCGCATGAGGGGCGCAGCTTTCAGGAAATCAGTTGACAGCATCAATTGATTTGGACTTATGAAAAAAATCCATAAATTAGTCGCATCATTGTAAAAGCTGAAGTGTTCAAAGCGTGCGAAAGAAGTAGCGGCTTATAGTCCGGAAATTACGGTAATACCAGCGAACGTCCTGGCATCTAGATGTGTGTGTGTGTGTCTGTGTGTGTGACTGTATTTCCAGCAATTTGAGGAAAATTGGATGTTTCTTGAAGGAAACTGTCACCAGGAAATATAGCACTCATAGGTTTGATATAAAGACATTGTAATATGATAAAGGGTGTTTAAAAAATGCCAAAAAATATTTTAAAAAGCAAATGAATGACTATAGGACAAACAGCATTTTTTTTATTAGCAATTGTTGTGTTGTGTTCTGTATTATAAACTATATATATATATATATATATATAAGGATTATAGCAAGATGCTAATTTTCATCCGTAGTCCCAGTAACATAAAAACAGACTAAGACCACAAAACATACCAAAGTAAATTAATGATGACAGAAAAACAATTAAAACAAAATGCACATACAGATATTTACAATTCAAAGTAACAATAATTGATAGATAATAAGTAGCCGACAGGTGGAGGAACCAAAAGAGTTTTATGATGGATGTTGAGGTGCAAAAGTACTATATTAAAGTGACAAGTGCTAAGTGCCTGGTTATAATTGCACATTACAATACTAGGTTGTATTGCACAATGCCCAATACACTCATTTGCACATGCACAAGTGTAAATATTGCAGAGGGTGTCATACACAAGTTTATTATGTAAAGACTACTAACCCATTTAATAAAATAAAATACACAAGTGTATTGCGTACATATAATTGAAAAGAAACTCGAATGTTGGCTCCACAACCTTTTTGGTAGCATAGCCCAAGCACAGGGTCACCCCCTTTGAGTCTGATCTGCTTAAGGTTTCTTCCTGAAATCATCAGAGGGAGTTTTTCCTTAGCTCCGTCGCCTGTGTGCTTGCTCTAGGGGTTGTTAAGGTTAGACCTTACTTATGTGAAGCGGCTTAAGGCAGCTTTGTTGTAATTTGCCGCTATACCAACTAAATAAATTGAATTAAAACTGAAATTGAATTTCAGTACATCGCTGTGTAACTATTACCATTTTAATCTCCTTCTTTCATTGAAGATATTACAGACTAAATCTTTCCTTGCAGAAAACTGCCTTTGCCCCTTTTGTTTTAAATTGACCCCACATCATCAGTATTAGACATTATGGTAAGTGGTGAATTACAGGGTTAAAAACTCGCTTTCACAATGTGGACCCCCAAGGCCTTACGGTGTCATAACTGAAGCATCGGCGCGCTGCCACGAGGTCAAAACTCTGACGCTTTGTCACGTCTCGCCTCGAGAGGAGTGACAGTGCTGTCTTTGTGTGTGATTTCTTCACTTTGAACCTTGTCATTTGTAATGACCTCGTCTTCTGTTACTGCGCTGTGAGCGATGATCGGGGCACTTACAGGTTATTTCCTGCGTTTTCTGAATCAGATTACATGTAGAATGTAATTATCAGGATATATAAAGGAGGGCTGGAGTTCTTGCTTTATGTAGGTATGTATCTGTGTGTGTGTGTGTGTTGCACTTTATCTTTAAAATGTGACAGTGAGCAGTGAATGACAGTAATATTCACAATCTGCAGTGCTTTCGCCTCAAGCCTCGACTTTGCCGTTGGTCTATCAGTAACCATTATCGGCAATTACACAACACACCATCAGCTCTTGCCAATAGGAAATCATGCCAAAACATTTATTTTTCCCTTGTAGAAGGGTCCTAATATGATATTCTGCAAAGTTACAATGCCCTTGAGCAAGATATGTTGCCTACAAGTACTCAATTTGTGCTGCTCGGTTGCCAGTCGTCAATGGAAATGGATCCTTGGGGTGCCTAATTCAATGACATGAAAGAAAGTCATCTGTATGTCATTAATGCTTGATTTATTTTAAAAAGCAGTACTCCACTTATTGCATTAAAACATTCAGTAGTACCCCTGGAATGTAACCAATAAAATTCAGACTGAGCAGTCTGATAAATGAGACTGCGCCTCTCCAGTTGAAAAACCAACTTGGTGTTGACTATACTAGTGTAGTGCCCGTAGGAAGTTTGTATTCCTATTAGACCATGAGCCACTCATCAATTTTGACCAAATCGGTATCATTTAAGGGGAATAAACAACACTTTGAATCCAGCCTCAGTGTATCATGGCCTACACAAAAATGTATGAGCGCCATCCCAGGGTGGTAGCTGTAGCCAGGTAGGGGTCAATGAAGAATTACATAGAGGTCAAATTTTAAAAATGCTCCAGTCATGTTGAAAATTATATCACATTACTTGTCTGATCACAAAGATTCCAAAAAGGTATAGTTTGGACTATCTGTGATGGAATGGTCTGGAGTTATAGGGTAAAAACAGCAAAAATGGTGACAAAGGACAATTTCAGTTCGTACAGGCGTCAAACTGAGGCTGGATTCAAAGTGTTGTTTATTCCCCTTAAGTGGTACCGAAAACCTGCTTGGCTCATAGACTATATAGACAATTGGGAGCTTAAGTACATTATTCATGGATGGTCGTATGAGGCTGTGTTTGAAGGTGGGATGTACTTACTCTTATGGAATTTTAACAGACAAACTATACGTTTGTTAAGACGTGGTTGACACTGAGATACAAAGACAGACACAAATAAAGTTATTTTAAGAAATAGATTGGCATTCATCTAACATGGTCAGACAATAAATATACTAGGGGGGCGACGACCACTACCTTTGCACCCCACCAGGACTAAACCAAACCAACTTTTTTAGGTTCCTTAGATGACCACAAAACACAATCAGGATGTTCCCAAAAATAAAAACTGGTCTCAAGCCAGTTGGCCGCCAAAATAGTTTTTTTTTTTGGTTGGGCTATCTTATTATTTAAACATGTGTCCTTGAAATAATGCATATTGCTGAAAAAACACATTTCTGCGGCCATTTTGGATGCCATTTTGAATCTTAAGCCCATGAATGAATTTAGTTTAGGCAAAAATGATTTTGCTGTGACCTGTAATGGTCTTCCCATTGAATCTCTGTGATATTTAAGTTGTTTATATGTTGTTTAAAGGTGTTTTAGTGAAAAACCCCATCTTGGACGCCATTTTGGATAACTGGCTTGAGGCCAGTTTTTATTTTTGGGAACATCCTGATTGTGTTTTGGGGTCATCTAAGGAACCTAAAAAAAGTTGGGTTGGTTTAGTCATGGTGGTGGTGGGGTGTACAAAGGTCATAGCTCCCCTAGTAATATATACACACATAGAGATACAGGAAGGAATAAACACAGTTAGTGTACATGAAACACAAACATATGGATGTGAATACAGTAGTTATTGATAATGTGAGCAGGGACATTTCCAGCTACTTTATTAGGTACAATTGCTTGTTAACACAAATAGCTAATCAGCCAATCACATGGCAGCAACTCAATGCATTTAGGTATCTAGACATGATGAAGATGACTTGCTGAAGTTCAAACTGAGCAGCAGAATGGGAAAGAAAGGGGATTTAAGTGACTTTGAACATGGTATCATTTCATTTTCATGTACAACCATCTCTAGGGTTTACAGAGAATGATCCAAAGAGAGAGAATATCCAGTGAGTGGAAGTTATGTGGATGATGACAGAGCAGACTGGTTGAATGGGTGAATGCGTGATGCCATCATGCCAATGTGGACCAGCATCTCTGACGACTGTTTCCAACACCTTGTTGAATCTATGCTATGAAGAATTCAGAAAGTTCTGATGGAAAAATTGGGTTCAACCCAATACTAGCAAGGGGTACCTAAAATAAAGTGGCCGGTGAGTGTAGTATCCAATAGACCTGCCCGCCCGCCAACTGCTGGATGGTTAGTAATGTGTTAGTGATGATGGATTAGGAGCAGGTGTAGTTATCAGCTCCCATATACAGTAGTGTTCAGAATAATAGTAGTGCTATGTGACTAAAAAGATTAATCCAGGTTTTGAGTATATTTCTTATTGTTACATGGGAACAAAGGTACCAGTAGATTCAGTAGATTCTCACAAATCCAACAAGACCAAGCATTCATGATATGCACACTCTTAAGGCTATGAAATTGGGCTATTAGTAAAAAAAGTAGAAAAGGGGGTGTTCACAATAATAGTAGCATCTGCTGTTGACGCTACAAACTCAAAACTATTATGTTCAAACTGCTTTTTTAGCAATCCTGTGAATCACTAAACTAGTATTTAGTTGTATAACCACAGTTTTTCATGATTTCTTCATATCTGCGAGACATTAATTTTGTTGGTTAGGAACCAAGATTTTGCTAGTGTGCTTGGGGTCATTGTCTTGTTGAAACACCCATTTCAAGGGCATGTCCTCTTCAGCATAAGGCAACATGACCTCTTCAAGTATTTTGACATATCCAAACTGATCCATGATACCTGGTATGGGATATATAGGCCCAACACCATAGTAGGAGAAACATGCCCATATCATGATGCTTGCACCACCATGCTTCACTGTCTTCACTGTGAACTGTGGCTTGAATTCAGAGTTTGGGGGTCGTCTCACAAACTGTCTGTGGCCCTTGGACCCAAAAAGAACAATTTTACTCTCATCAGTCCACAAAATATTCCTCCATTTCTCTTTAGGCCAGTTGATGTGTTCTTTGGCAAATTGCAACCTCTTCTGCACATGTCTTTTATTTAACAGAGGGACTTTGCAGGGGATTCTTGCAAATAAATTAGCTTCACACAGGCGTCTTCTAACTGTCACAGCACTTACAGGTAACTCCAGACTGTCTTTGATCATCCTGGAGCTGATCAATGGGTGAGCCTTTGCCATTCTGGTTATTCTTTGATCCATTTTGATGGTTGTTTTCTGTTTTCTTCCATGCAACTCTGTTTTTTTTGTCCATTTTAAAGCATTGGAGATCATTGTAGATGAACAGCCTATACCTTTTTGTATAAGTTTTCCACTCTTCAGTCAACTTTTTAATCAAACTACGCTGTTCTTCTGAACAATGTCTTGAACGTTCCTTTTTCTCCTTTCAAAGAGAAAAGCATGTTCAACAGGTGCTGGCTTCATCCTTAAATAGGGGACACCTGATTCACACCTGTTTGTTCCACAAAATTGATGAACTCACTGACTGAATGCCACATTACTATTATTGTGAACACCCCCTTTTCTACTTTTTTTTAACTAATAGCCCAATTTCATAGCCTTAAGAGTGTGCATATCATGAATGCTTGGTCTTGTTGGATTTGTGAGAATCTACTGAATCTACTGGTACCTTGTTTCCCATGTAACAATAAGAAATATACTCAAAACCTGGATTAATCTTTTTAGTCACATAACACTACTATTATTCTGAACACTACTGTATACTAAATCAGACAGGCTAACTCTTATTTTCTGATTGTTTCACAGCAGTTATGCTTGAAAAACCCAACAATACAGTCTCTCTCTCTTCACACACACACACACACACACACACACACACACACACACACACACACACACACACACACACACCCACACACACACACACACACACACACACACACACACACACACACACACACACAGGATTTTGTATCAATTTAGCCAGGAGGGGAAAAAGAGTGAGTTACTTGTCTGAGAGAGGTATGCAGTGAATGTGAGTCAAAATTATTCAAAGGATTTAAAACGTTATTTTATTTGTTAACACAAATAACACAATCAAAACATGCTCAATAACGAGCTCAAGTGTAGTGAATGGCAATGGAACAGCAATGGAAAGACAGGTCGAAAATGGGATTTTAAAAAAAGTCATTAAAATGTTTGAATCAGTCTGGTGGTGAAAACGTTATAAGACATTTAGAAACAAAGCCTTATTTGAGCTCAGCAGAGACAGCGTGAGCTACACTGACAATAATATAATACTCCCCACAATTCAGGACTCATAAATCTACAAAAAACAACGTATCTTTGCTTTGCTAAAGCTCACAGTCACAAATCTGTCAATGTGACATAAATCCGCAGTCCTGCGTTGTAATGTACCTCATCACTTTAAATGCAGATTAAATTCAGATGGATTTTTCGCCAAAGCAGAGTGTTTTAGGTCAATATTGCAGAGGTCATTATTTTGAGATGGAAGCGAGAGCAGGCGCATCAAAAATCGCTTCGAATGAGTGACTCATCAAAGTTGCCCAAAGCAGTTTTGTGCGACTCGTCTAAATAAACCAATGGGGAAATTCACCCGGCGAGTGCCTCTATTCTGCGTTTACAGCCAACAAGCAGATGAATGGACCACTTTATGCGTACCTCACAGCAATTTATGTCAGTCAGCCGATGGTAAATCCATATGATACGGCCTCATAGGTGACAAGAGAGAGTAAAAAAAGGATAAATATCACTGCAGAAATGAGTTTTTATATCTAAAGCAGTGACCTGTTAAGAGTAAAACGACACGTATCGCATGTTATAAGTCACAATAAGGCGTAATAAGAGCAGAGAGAGAGTGCGACAGAATGTGCAGCTATTATATATGCATTGATCACGGGTTTTATGTTGTGTTATGTTTCTTTTTTATCGAGAAATTTCTTCCGTGTACTCAGGGTCGGGCGATAGGATGGATGTATTTGGCCATCGGCGATGTGCGTTAAATCAGTGGCGGGTTTACAACACAAAAATATAATTGCCTTTAAATTTTTGCATCATCAGTATTCAGGATGTCAGGGAAAAAAAACTAAAAAAAAAAAAAAAAAAAATCACGATATATTACAAGAAAGGGCCTGCAAATTATCCAAAGTTCACTAAAAATACAATTGTGTAGCAGAAAAAACAACAAAATATACCTCCACCGACGACTGAGGCACAAATGAAAACAGGAGGAGGGGTGCTCAAGGCAAATTTATCATCATTTATTCCTTATACGTACCTGTTACTGTAATAGATGGTTCTGTGTGGTCTTTAAATTTGATCAATTCTGTCCAAAGCTTCATAAATGAGTGTAAGTCAGTTTGGTATGGATGGAAAATGGGCATTTGGTGTGAATGTTAGTCGTGCAGCAGATAACTGAAACAATCCTGCAAATGGTAATAGAAGCAACAAATTCAGGACAAATCCTCCTTAGACATTACTCTTTTGAAAAAAACGAGTGGCCATTTTAATTTTCAGTAGACAGCCAGCTAGGGGTCAACTGATGAATTACACAGGGGTCAAAATTAAAAATGCTTCAATCATATTGAAAACTACACCACATTATTTGTCTGAGCATAAAGATACCAAAAAGGTATAGTTTGGACTATCTATGACTGAATGTTCTGGAGTTATGGGGTAAAAACATCAAAAATGGTGACAAAGGTCAGTTTCAGTTTGTACAGGGGTTGAAAGTTAAAGTTGCTCCAATTTTGATAAAACGTGGTGCAAATTATTGGTTGAGCTAATAGGATTAATAAATTGAATAGTTTTGACTGTGTAGACTGTTTGGTCTGCTAAGTAAAGGTCAAACAATGTCAACATCCATTGGATTCTATGACATGTGACATATGTTACCCCGTAACATGATAACTAAGCATGACACATGGTCCAAGCTATTCCTGTTTAAATCCCTGTTAACTCAACTAATAATTTGCATCATTTTTTTTTTTTTTTTACCAAAATTGGAGCAACTTTAACTTTCAACCCCTGTACGAACTGAAATTGACCTTTGTTACCATTCTTGCTGTTATTACCCCATAACTCCATAACATTCAGTCACAGATAGTCCAAACTATACCTTTTTGGAATCTTTGTGATAGACAAATAATATGGTAAAGTTTTCAATATGATTGGAACATCTTTTAATTTTGATCCCTGTGTAATTCGCCAATTGACCGCTACCTGGCCGCCTAGTGAAAATTCAAATGGCCAATAATCGTAAGAGTAATGTCTAAGGTGTATTTGTGCCAAATATGGTGCTTCTATCACCCTTTGCCTGATTCCTCTGTAAATATTCTGTTATCTGATGCACTATAGGTGGAAATGAGCAAAACCACATGTGCCTCATTGAGCAAGGTGGAAAATAGGGTAAAACTGCTGTCATCTGGTACATCACCACATTAAAAGGGCACATAATGAGGGCAAATGCATGAGAATCCCTTGAACATCGATGCATCAGATCAGTCGGGAAAGTGAATATTTTTGGTTATGTAATAGATTAGGCTTATCTCCCACCCATTCTGAAAAACCGAGCATGAGAAGGCACGTAAGGCTTGTCAGAGAGTACATTATAATTCAGAATTTTGAGATTAACTATATCTTGACTGTAATTTGTCACAAGAAAACTTTACCTAAAGTAGGGTAGCACAACCATGACCAATTCTAATCCCAAAAAAACCTGCTTTTCTGTTTTTGTAGATGTACACGTTGCCTCCAGTGCTGCCACAGTTAGGGGACACATTCTCCAGCATCATCTCCCCTACTACTAATACGTGGATGCCATGGCTGTAATTTCTTACAGTTTTTGTGCTTTTTGTGTTTCCCAACTGTGCCATTTTGCCCTCACACACCTGCATTCTCAGTAAGGTCACACAAAACGAGGAATGTACTGTAATTAAAAAAAAGGGGAGCAAACCAGAACCACTGCAATCAACACTGCTGCATACAAACGCGCCATCTGCTACCCTGTGACACTCACAATGTGCTGAAAATAAATATAATTACCAACTGTACAAAGCTGGCCTCTGCATCACTCAAGCTGCCGTGCAGAAATGTGGAGCACGGGTTCCAATCCACACAGTAAACAAACAACAAAATTGTAATAGAAATAACTACACATGTATGCAAATGCTTGTTGTATGCCCTCAGCTGTCTTGCCCGATTTCGGCATTCCTTTTTAGCTTTGCAATAATAATGACTCCGACTTGCAAAACAACAACAGAGTACATGTGTTTGTTCCCCAGCTTAAAGATAACTCACTCAAGTATGGTTCGCCAGCTGTTGCCTGCAGTACAGTATGCTAATTGCCACAGTTTTGAAAGAAGAGCTATGCACACGTGCATGCAGGGTTGCCTCAGTTTTTCTGATGTGTGCATGATGTCAAAATGCTTCTTTGAAGTCCAACTGAACTTTAAGTGATTGCTTTCCAAAAATTATTCTGAAGGACAGTAATTTTAAAATGGGCTCAGTGACCATGATCTAGGTAATATTTTAGAAATAATTCAACCCATTGATGCCGTGATTCTAGCACTTGTGAAGGTGAGTGTTTGGATTCGCGATTGCCAGGCTTACGATGACTTCCTGGTGAAAGCGTTCAATTTGTAAAGACCCTCATTTAGTGCAGCAGATAACAGAATATTTACAGAGGAATACTTCAAATGGTGATAAAAGCACCAAATTTGGCAGAAGTACACCTTAGATATTACTCTTTTGAAAAAACCGACAGGCCACTTGAATTTTCAATAGGTGGCCATGTAGGGGTCATAGGGGTCAAAATATAAAAAGGCTCCAGTCATATTGAAAATTATACCACATTATTTGTCTGATTGTAAAGATTCCAAAAAGGTATAGTTTGGACTATCTATGACTGAATTCTATAGAGTTATGTGGTAAAAACAACAAGAATGGTGACAAAGTTCATTTTCAGTTTGTACAGGGGTCAAAAGTTAGAGTTGCTCCAATTTTGTTCAAAGGTGATGCAAATTATTGGTTGAGTTAATAGGGTTTCAAAAAGGAATAGTTTGCACCATGTATCATGCTTAGTTATCATGTTTCAATGGACGTCAACATTACTCTATTTGACTTTTACTTTAGAGACCAAGCATTCAACACAGTCAAAACTATTCCATTTATTAATCCAAGTAGCTCAACCAACAATTTGCACCAACACTGGAGCAACTTTAATTTTTGTCCCCTGTACAAACTGAAATTGACCTCTGTCACCATTCTTCTTGTTTTACCCCATAAGCAGTGCTTAATTTGTAAAGTGGGAGGTCCCGGAGCGCAGAGGATGGGTGGCTCTGGTGCAGGAAAAAAAAAGAACAACGCTGTATGCCACACCGAAAATAAATAAACTGGGCATGTATTGTAGGCCTAATAACACTAGTCACACCAAATCTGGATAGAGTACAAATTCCTGTTTAATGATGTACAGTGGTCCCTCGTTTATCGCGGGAGTTACGTTCTCTGCGTTCACACCGGACGCGACGTGAGCGACTGCAGCCACAGGTTGCCATGTAATCCCTATGTAAGGACACGTTTTGACGCCAAACCGCGCAGCGCGACGTGAGTGAAGCGATTTTGAGCATTTTGTGCGTGTGTGGCGCAATATTGCGTCGTGTCACGTCGTTTGCCCTCCTCCCCAAGTTGAAAAATCTGAACTTTTTTGTCTCTTCGCGCCGTGATGACCAATCAGGGACTGAATATGTAGTGACATGGAGATGTCTGGAGTTTGACTGAGGATGTGAACATGTCCTGTATCTGGTAGCAGCCTGTGAGCAGGACTTATGTCTCTTTTGTCAAATCAAATCAAATCAAATCAATTTTATTTATATAGCGCCAAATCACAACAAACAGTTGCCCCAAGGCGCTTTATATTGTAAGGCAAGGCCATACAATAATTACGGAAAAACCCCAACGGTCAAAACGACCCCCTGTGAGCAAGCACTTGGCAACAGTGGGAAGGAAAAACTCCCTTTTAACAGGAAGAAACCTCCAGCAGAACCAGGCTCAGGGAGGGGCAGTCTTCTGCTGGGACTGGTTGGGGCTGAGGGAGAGAAGCAGGAAAAAGACATGCTGTGGAGAGGAGCAGAGATCAATAACTAATGATTAAATGCAGAGTGGTGCATACAGAGCAAAAAGAGAAAGAAACACTCAGTGCATCATGGGAACCCCCCAGCAGTCTAAGTCTATAGCAGCATAACTAAGGGATGGTTCAGGGTCACCTGATCCAGCCCTAACTATAAGCTTTAGCAAAAAGGAAAGTTTTAAACCTAATCTTAAAAGTAGAGAGGGTATCTGTCTCCCTGATCTGAATTGGGAGCTGGTTCCACAGGAGAGGAGCCTGAAAGCTGAAGGCTCTGCCTCCCATTCTACTCTTAAAAACCCTACTGCCACCTTAAAAGCCTGTGGTACATAGCCAACTAATAAAGATAGATTGATCATATGTTTGTGTTTTAGTTTTTGGAGCGAGCAGCAGCACCACAGCAGTGGGGAGCGGAGTTTTTCTTTTTCTTTTACGTGCGCGCGTGAGGGAATCATCCATGGAGATTATTTTACTTATTAACTACACAGATGTATAATAAAACAAATGGTGACTGGTTTCTAAAGACAATTATGACAGAGTTTTTATTGGGAAAGAGAGAAGAGCAGCCCCACAGCAAGCCGCAGAGTTTCTTTCTTTCTTTCTTTTTTTTTTCTTTATGTGCGCGCGCGAGGGAATCGACTGTGTGGAGAATATTTTATTAATTAACTACACAGATGTATAATAAAGCAAATGGTGACTTGTTTCTAAAGACAATTATGACAGAGTTTTTTTGGGGGAGGAGCGAGCTGCAGCAAGCAGTGGAGTTTCTTTTTTTTTAATTGTTTACATGTGCGCGCGTGAACGGGACAGTTGGTCCTCAAACTGGATCCCACAGAGGCGGAAGGACCACTGAAAGCAGCCGTCATCCAGATGCAGCTCCTGCAGCAAATAATGATACTCTCTGTATTGGGAGCTTTTCACAACAACTCGCTCCGTGTGAAAGGTCCGTCATGATGACTTGACGCCGAGCGGAATGGAAGCTCCTCTTATTTGATAACGCACCGGGGCGAATTTTCGCACCGAAAGTCCACCCAAGCAGAGCGACACACTGGGCGAAGGAGGCGCGTCCGTCGCCACGCGACCCCCGCGAATTTGTAGCGTCTGATCGCGCCCGGTGTGAACGCGGAGTAGCGCTATTTTACACTTATTATATTATAGATGTTTTAAGGCTGTAAAACCCCTCACTACACACTTTTCTCAAACAAGCATTAACATTTTCTGACTTTTCTCTCTTGTGTAAACACTCTCTTTTTTCTTCTGTGCGAGAAGATTATAAAGCAAAGAATCCAAGTCCTCTCTCGGTGGCCACGGAGCTCTGCGGCTACGGTCAACATCCAGATCAAAACAGCGAGCGTAGCCTCTGGACCTGCTGCCAGATTTGGCGCAATTCCACACAGCAGACAGGAGGGCGGCGGTGTGATTGGCAGTGAGAGCAATCACAGTGATTTTTTAAAAAATATTTTGTTAGTCAAGAGAGGTGGCGGATCATGGATCCAGTATAAATAGCTGGCAGAGCCAACGTTAGAGGTTCCGGAGCGCGCACCGGCTTGCTCCCCCTCAAATTAAGCCCTGCCCATAACTCTATAGAATTCAGTCATAGACAGTCCAAACTATACCTTTTTGGAATCTTTACAATCAAACAAATAATGTGGTATAATTTTCAATATAACTGGAGCCTTTTTATATTTTGATCCCTATGTAATTCTTCAATTGACCCCTATTGGCCGCCTATTGAAAATTCAAGTGGCCCGTCGGTTTTTTCAAAAGAGTAACGTCTAAGGGGAATTTGTGCTGGATTTGGTGCTTTTATCACCATGTGAAGTATTATTTCAGTTATTTGCTGCACTAATTTACATTGGCAGCAACATATCTTTGGGTACTTTGCCTTTGAGGTCAGGGAAAAAACTTGGAAAAGCCTATGAGGTCATGATGTTACGGGGCTTGGTAATGCCAATATCTTTGCGGGAGAATGAAGGCCTAAGTCTACAGCGTGCTGGTGCTTCCTGTCTTCTTGCATGGTTGTGAGACTTAGTCGCCAACAAGCCAACTACGCTAAAGCGAAGTGTAGCATATGAAGGATACCTTGTGTCAAATGAGTAGTTACGTAGGAAGAGTCAGATGAGGAATACCTCTTGCCTTGAGTACTACGGGGCCTGGAAACAAAATATTTGAGGGGAAACATGGTCTATGATCGTCTATGACCTATTGTGTAGGTGCCTCAGTTTTGAGGATCCCATTGGCTAGAAAAGGCAAAGAGGACACCCATGTTTAGTCAGGTAGGGCTACTTTACTAAGGAGGGCACAGACCAGTTGTCTGCCTGGGTGGTTGCCATCCAGAACCCAAAATGGTTGGATGTGGCACCACAGCATGCTTTGCAAATAATGTGTAAATACTGTACAGTTGCTTTAATTCAGTTGGTCCTTGCCATATATGTAACTTGTACACCAGCAACATATTGGGCCAAGACATGGGCAGGAGAAGACGTTTAATGTGCCACAAAAGAGAATGCTGAGAGGGATTATATGGAGTTACAAAGATGAACAGAGTCAGAGACAGAGTAATACATTTTGTGAGGGTATCATAAAACCCATGAGACTGGGCTGGAAAATTTATTTGAAAACAGTGTAGAATTGTGACCCATATAGGTTAAAATACAAGACAAGAAGGCATGATACACTTTCTGAGACAACATCGTGCTCGACATGCGCGGATTTTCTGGCTTTCAATGACAAAGGATGCAACCGAAACATCAAAGCTGACCTTCAGTTGCAACGGAAATCTGCAAAAGTGAGGCAAACATAAAGTGAGAGACGCAGCTAATAACCAGTGGTGGCCAGTGCTCCCATTGAGAAGAATTCAGAATAGAATCCAGATATATTTCACATGAAAGTTTTGCTGGATATTTGCTGGACAGTTGAGATAACTACCATACAGGTCTGCTGTGTCAGCTGGCAATGCTAGTTCAAGTTACAGTGTTGGCCAAAACGAGTCAGTGGGGAGATATTGTAGCTTTATTAAATTCTGCAAACTGTAATTTTCTTTTTTGCAAATTGGAAACTCCAAGTTCCCATTTTCCAGAGAATGCATGTTCACTCATTCACTATATATTGCTATGGAATCCCCCAAAATAAATAATTACTAGGCAGTGGTGGGCACAGTTCTGCTAATTCGCTAATTGCTAATTAGCTGGTTAGCTTAAAAACTTTAGTTGAAAAATTTAGTTCCGCTAATTTTCAGTCCGCTAACATTTTTTTTTGTTGTTGTTGGCATAATGAGTAAAGCTTACCAGTCAAAAACATTTGTAAACCCTAAAATCATACATTAGTTCCTGTCTGTTGCGTGTTTTGCAACAGTCAGACCGCTGTGAGCTCACACTTTGCACAGTTCTGCTAATTCACTAACTGCTAATTAGCAAAGCTAACTTTTTTGTTAGCTGGTTAGCTTGAAAACCATCAGCAGATGGCTAAATTTAGTTCCGCTAATTTTCAGTCCGCTAACATTTTTTTTTTGTTGTTGTTGGCATAGTGAGTAAAGCTTACCAGTAAAAAACATTTGTAAACCCTAAAATCATACATTAGTTCCTGTCTGTTGCGTGTTTTGCAACAGTCAGACCGCTGTGAGCTCACACTTTGCACAGTTCTGCTAATTCACTAACTGCTAATTAGCAAAGCTAACTTTTTTGTTAGCTGGTTAGATTGAAAACCATCAGCGGACAGCTAAATTTAGTTCTGCTAATTTTCAGTCCGCTAACATTTTTTTTTGCTGGCAGCCAGCTTCTTTTGTAAAAAAAAGAAAAAAAGTGTAATTTACTTTCCACATGTAGCGACACAGACAGTGAGCAGGAGACATGAAACGCAAAGCACTTTTCACTCATGGTTTCACTTATAAACAACTAATTCCAGACTGTCATTTTTACAAAGTGAAAATATTGCACATATCTTTTAAAATAATGAGCTAATTCTAAAGGTTTGGGTGTTAACAGGCACACGCTCCAAAAAGCGTTGTTCGTTTGGGGTTTGTGATCACTTTTGATTTTACTCAGAAACCTCGGTGGTGCTTAAACTCGAAAATGGCTTATCAGTAGCCAACAATGTACCGAGTCTGTACTAAAAGTTAGCGGTTAACTGTAACTGAAATGTTTAGAGGTTTATCAGTTTAGCGTTAGCGGATTAGCAATTATCAAAGCTAACTTTTTGGTTAGCTGTACCCACCACTGTTACTAGGCAATACAATTAGCTGGAAATTTGTAATATGCCACACAAATAAAGCAACGGTATGACAAGAGTTCACTGCAAAGTAAATTCAGTAGCCGACATTGTACAGAGTCAGAACTAAAAGTTAGAGGTTAGCTGTAACTTTCGTGAAATATTTCAGAGGTTTATCGGTTTAGCGTTAGCGGATTAGCAATTATCGAAGCTAACTTTTTGGTTAGCTGTACCCACCACTGTTACTAGGCAATAAAATTAGCTGGAAATTTGTAATATGTCACACAAATAAAGCAACGATATAACTTGATTTCATTGCAAAGTAAATTCAGTAGCCAACAGTGTACAGAGTCAATACTAATAGTTAGCGGTTAGCTGTAACTTCCGTGAAATATTTTAGAAGTTTATCAGTTTAGCGTTAGCAGATTAGCAATTATCAAAGCTAACTTTTTGGTTAGCTGTACCCACCACTGTTACTAGGCAATAAAATTAGCTGGAAATTTGTAATATACCACACAAATAAAGCAACAATATAACTAGATTTCATTGCAAAGTAAATTCAGTAGCCGACAGTATACAGAGTCAGTACTAAAAGTTAGCGGTTAGCTGTAACTTCCATGAAATATTTTAGAGGTTTATCAGTTTAGCATTAGCAGATTAGCAATTATCAAAGCTAACTTTTTGGTTAGCTGTACTCACTACTGTTACTAGGCAATAAAATTAGCTGGGAATTTGTAATATACCACACAAATAAAGCAACGATATAACTTGATTTCACAGCAAAGTAAATTCAGTACCCAACAGTGTACAGAGTCAGTACTAAAAGTTAGTGGTTAGCTGTAACTTCTGTGAAATATCTTAGAGGTTTATCAGTTTAGTGTTAGTGGATTAGCACTTATCAAAGCTAAGTTTTTGGTTAGCTGTACCCACCACTGTTACTGGGCAATAAAATTAGCTGGAAATATTTTAATATACCACACAAATAAAGCAACAATATAACTAGATTTCACTGAAAAGTAAATTTTGTCAAGTTTGTGGAAAATGAAAGGGGAGTACGCCAGAGTGGATTCAGTCCTACTATGGATAAAGCACCGCTAGCGGTGATGTCGGACTCACTTCACTGAATTTGTAGATTCTCAAGAAGGTAAAACGACATGAGGAACAACAATAACAACAAGAAAAAAACCTAAATAATGTTATGTCTGCCTCGGGGCCAGTGCACTCTCAAAGCCCCACATCCCCAATGTTTGCACAGTCGTCTCAGCCAACATTTCATCTCTCTCTCTTTCAATGGATGTGAGGCTTGGAGTAGAGATAGCACATGTGCACGCGCACACACGCACAAATAAGATTCAGCACTATTGATTTGTCAAGCCCTTGCAATGGTGCAGCCCCCCGGTTGGCTTTGCCCCCACAGGAGAGACACACAATCGGCGGCAAGATGCGCTGCTCTTAAACTATCCCTGGGCACCGTTTCAAATCTCCGGAGATTCACAATATTGATTTGAAACATTTCTCCCTCCACCTGCACCTCTTCTCCACCTCCATCATGTCGCCTTGCCGTTCTTTTTAATCCAACTTGTTGTTTTCTTCTTCCCACAGGAAATCTAGTGATAAATACAATGCAGATTTTTTTCTCCCCCTCCTCCCTCTCTATTCAATAAAAGGAAGCGTTGGTGACAGAAGAGGAACGTGGGGTGAGTAATCGCTGTGAGAGTCAAACACAGCACGGCCACGTTAAGGCAAGAGAGGAAATTCACTGTATTATGCTGGTATGATTGCATCAGGGGCTCTCGGTGAAAATCAAATATCCACTTCTCGCCGCGACCGGCGCCCTGTCACAGCGATATGTCAGCATGTTGAATTAAACTTAAATAGTAACGCGGTATGGAAATCAGCTCAGCCAAGAAATTGGTTTTCTGTATAGAAGATGTTTTATGTTTTCTCAACACTTGACTAAAATATGGCTTTGCAGCAGAGTGAGACCTCTCTCCTTGTCGCCCTCTCTCATCCATAGTCAGCTCGCGCTCGCTGTCAGGCTGTGTAATCAAAGTTATGGCGTGAATGATGTGTGAGAGGTCTCCTACTTATGTTCTAGCAATCGGACGCCATTTTCCCCCCTTTCTTCGTTATAGTCGTTGGGACAAACCCGCGGCAGTGGTGGCTTATGGGAAGAGACAACCTTGCTTTAGCCACACCAGAGTTTTAAACGCTAATTAAGATGACTTCGGGAGATTAGATTAAATTAGATTAGATTAGACAGAACTTTATTGATCCCTTGGGAAGACTCCCACAAGGAAATTGAGTTTCCAGCAGCATTGTATAGCAGCACACAGGGTAAGAAGCACACAGAGTATCAAAAGTGAAAGTAAAAAAGAAAACCAGCTTGCAAATATAAATATAAAAATACAGAAATATAAATACCAGGCATTCTAATCAATACTTGTTTACTGGCTACTACTGGTCCTCTCATTCGCGACCTCTGTCTTCCCGTTACTGACTGCAGGGAGGTAAAACGGATCAGGAAGGGCAGATGAGGCGAAGACAGTAAAGGGTTTGATGAAGCAGGGGTGGTGGTGGTGGTGTTGGGGGGGCGGAGGTGATGCATTCAAGTAAAAATGACAGGGCGTGACTGTGACACAAATGGACAGAAATGACGGCAACCGAAGCAAAGAAGGAGACAGAGGTAAAAAAAATCACGGGGTAATTTCAAAAGGGTGAAAATGGCATCTTTGCTGCAATCAGACAGGTTTGGCCCAGAAAGGGAGGAATATGAAGGTTCTAAAAATAACAGAGTACCTGCTACTGCATGATAGCTGTTCATATTCCGTGTGTTTGCTCAGGGGACAAAAAAAATTGTCCTTCACTCGTTATTTCCCCAAATTTTGCCAATAATGACCAGCTATTATACCCATCTCACACCGGAATGAGTATAGAGAGGCAAATGGATTATTATTGTGAACCAAACAAAAAGTAGGCTCTTCAATAAAAATCTTTGCTTTCCACAAATGAGGGATTCAAGCCTTAATAATAACAATATTCTTCATTCATTCACCTTCAATTTCTGTGCAGATGAGAAGGCAAACTGGTATTGGATCCATCAACTGATGCCAGTGAGGTTTGTGACGTACTTTGGATTTCAGATCATTCTGCTTGGCTATTTCCTGTCTTGGTGTTTGTGCTGTTTCAGCAAAAGTGCACGCAGGGAAATCATTAAAATGAAACACTTTCAAATAGAGAAGAAATATTCAGAGAAATGCTTTGTGTTACTTTGTTCGGCTTCCTCCAAGAGGAACAGAATTCTAAGTTTTTGTGGCTTTCTGAACGTGGTGAAACAGCCGATCAGTGGCAGCACATAGGTTCTCTCCCTGGACAAAAGCTCTTGTAAGCGGCACCATAGAGTTTTCCTCCGCAGTCAAACAGCTCTTTCAAGCGGCAGAGTTTGCTAATTTCTTAATGTTGTCGTTGAACATATAATTTAATTGATTTAGTGGGGCTTTCATCGTCCTGCAGATCTGATGGAAAAAAGCAACATTAAATTTTAGAAACTTTTGCGAGTAAATTTGCACACCTGTGCGATGGCAAATATTACACACCTGTGCAATGGCAAATATTGCACACCTGCGCTGGTAAATATTGCACACCTGCACGATGGCAAATATTGCACACCTGCGCGATGGCAAATATTGCACACCTGCACGATGGCAAATATGGCACACCTGTGGGATGGCAAATATTGCACACCTGCACGATGGCAAATATTGCACACCTGTGGGATGGCAAATATTGCACACCTGCGCGATGGCAAATATTGCACACCTGCACTATGGCAAATATTGCACACCTGCACGATGGCAAATATGGCACACCTGTGGGATGGCAAATATTGCACACCTGCACGATGGCAAATATTCCACACCTGCACAATGGCAAATAATGCACACCTGCGCAATGGCAAATATTGTACACCTGCATGATGGCAAATATTGCACACCTGCACGATGGCAAATATTCCACACCTGCGCAATGGCAAATACTGCACACCTGCGCAATGGAAAATATTGTACACCTGCACAATGGCAAATATTGCACACCTGCACAATGGCAAATATTGCACACCTGCACAATGGCAAATATTGCACACCTGTGCGATGGCAAATATTGCACACCTGCATGATAGCAAATATTGCACACCTGCGCGGTAGCAAATATTGCACACCTGCACAATGGCAAATATTGAACACCTGCGCAATGGCAAATATTGCACACCTGCGCAATGGCAAATATTGCACATCTGCACGATGGCAAATATTGCACACCTGCACGATAGCAAATATTGCACACCTGTGCGATGGCAAATATGGCACACCTGCGGGATGGCAAATATTGCACACCTGCACGATGGCAAATATTGCACACCTGCACGATGGCAAATATTGCACACCTGCGCAATGGCAAATACTGCACACCTGCGCAATGGCAAATATTGTACACCTGCATGATGGCAAATATTGCACACCTGCACAATGGCAAATATTGCACACCTGCGCGATGGCAAATATTGCACACCTGCATGATAGCAAATATTGCACACCTGCACAATGGCAAATATTGCACACCTGCACAATGGCATCCAAAGTGCATGCAGACAACAGTTTAGATGACACAGATGGTTGTCAGATTTTTTTTCTTTTTTGCTCACTTCAGGAGCACAACATAACTCTGGACACCGCGATGGTTGTATTAACACATGGAATTTATTTGAGAGGATTTTAACAACAGGCTGCCAGTTTCGGCTCCACGTCCACGTCTGTGCTGTGAAACACTCCTGGACCGCTGTTGGAGGTGAGATTCATACTTATTAATGCTGTCACAGCCTGGCACAACAGTTCCATGTCATCTCTCCGACAGAGTTAGAAGGTGATCATTTATTACAGTGTGAGATCCGTTCAGCTCTGAGCCTCTAGCTGGCCCCGCGCACATGTCCATGTGGAGCAGAGCTCAGGTGGATGATGTGACAGTCAGATCGCCCACTATGTGTTATGATCTAACAGTCCATTGTCACCTGAAGCAGCCTATCAATGGGCGTGGTCTGGGTGGACCCACCCCCTTTTCAGTTTATATGATGAATGGGTTTATATGATGATATCAATTCCTCTTGTCAATGCTGCCTTGTTATTCCTGACAGTTCAGTGTGGTAAAAACTCATTTTATGACATCAGATATGATGTCATGATGACAAACTCCACATCTAGCAACAACAACAACAACAACAACAACAACAACAACAACAACAGCTCAGGGAATCAAACTGGACCGATACTCACAATCAATAGATAAAATCTCATTAATTCCCATCCCTAGTCTTATCTAGCAAATGCTAAACTGGTTCCCCATATTGCAAAAATTGTTATGACAGAAGTGCTGTGTAATCACACATATGCAGACCTGAGTTTGGAAACATAAACGCTCTTGAATGCTGGTGTGCACATTGCTGTCAGTTTGGCTGAATTGCTTTTGGAAGCGTTTATTCCTGCAGCACCTCGTGTGCTCGCTGCAGCTACAAGAGGACAGACGCTGTGTAGGAGTTTCTGTAGCTGTGCAAATTGCATGTGCATGGGAGGAGTGGTATTTGCGTGCGAGACAAGTGAACAGCTCGCCTGGCAGAAGCAGGACAGGCCAGTTTTGCTCAGGGCCATCTTGTCTCTTCGCACTCCACAGTGGCCTCTGTTCAATAAATAACACCATTCATTATCAGCTCAAAACCCTGAAATCAGCTCTGCGGAATAGATTGGTGTGCCAGTGAATACAAACTTGCCCATTGTATCCACCAAAATAAAGCACCGAAAGCGGCTTCTTGAGGGAAATGATGTGTTCACTGCTTTCTGGAACTGAAGGTTTTTGTGTTTGTTTGTGCCCACGCTATGAGAAACCCACAAAATGTGTGAGTTTTGGAGTAGCTTTTGTTGTCTTTGTGGAATCAAGCTTTGAGCTGTAAACCTGTCTCGCATTCCCTGTGCGACTGCTTATGGTTTTCCCTGTGTGCATTCTTATGATTTTCCCTGTGTACTTCATTATGATTTACCCTGTGTACATCCTTATGGTTTTCCCTGTTTACACCCGTATGATTTTCCCTGTGTATATCCTTATGGTTTTCCCTGTGTACATCCTTATGGTTTTCCCTGTGTACATCCTTATGGTTTTCCCTGTTTACACCCGTATGATTTTCCCTGTGTACATCCTTATGGTTTTCCCTGTGTACATCCTTATGGTTTTCCCTGTTTACACCAGTATGATTTTCCCTGTGTACATCCTTATGGTTTTCCCTGGTTACACCCGTATGGTTTTCCTTGTGTACATCCTTATGCTTTTCCCTGTGCACATCCTTAGGGCCCAGCCCCACTGGCGTTTAGGAGGATTTGCATATGGATTGCGCACAAAATTGGCTCATATTTGCTTAACATCCCCAATATGCATGAGACATGCTTGTATGAGTCGGCCAACACCCGCACACGTCCGCAATTATCCACAGAAGCACGTTTTTCTGTTGCCACGATTTTTGAGCCGCACAAAATTTTGGCTGCGGATGACATCCGCCTTACATACTCAATACATACACAATACATAATCTATCCACTGTATATTCGCCGTCATCTGCTGATATCCGCAACTGACAGGGATTTGCGGCGTGGCAGCGGACTAGAACAGTGTGTAAAACGGATATTTTGCGTGCCCATCATGTCACGAACTAAAATAAGTTGTAGCGACTACAGTTGTAGCATACAGATTGGCCATGAATAAAGCGTTTTTATTATGTCTGCTTTGCATCTGATTTGCGGTGGATGCAAATTAGATGCGCTGTGTTCACAGCTGGATG
Source organism: Thalassophryne amazonica (assembly GCF_902500255.1). Lineage (NCBI taxonomy): Eukaryota > Metazoa > Chordata > Actinopteri > Batrachoidiformes > Batrachoididae > Thalassophryne > Thalassophryne amazonica. The sequence continues at coordinate 19,722,459 of NC_047124.1, read as the reverse complement.
CCGTTCTTTGTTCTACCGACTGCCACGCGCTCTGCGCTGGATGAATTATTTTGTGGCGGATTAATCATTTTATTCTGCAAATTGGAGGAAGCTGCAGCTTGTTAGCCGTTCGCACTAACAAGCTGCAGAAAGCATTTTGAGCCATCCAAAAAGGTAATTATTTGACTTGTTTACATTGTCAAGGCTTGATAAAACAGTTGCATGTTTTTCCTTCTTGTCTGCAGCTGTATTTATTCCTATGTTTATAACAGATTTACCTTCTTGTGATAATTGTTCAGATGAGCTGTGCTCTGATGTGTTCTGCTGACGTCACCACTTGCCCTGTTCACTGCTTGTTTACTCCAATCAACTTGTCCAAGTCCAGCAAATGCTCCAGAGGCTGTATTGTTGGTGTGAATAGTGATGCTGAAAGGCGCGAGTGCGCTTCATTTATGACCGCAATGCAAATGCCGTGCACACACAACATGTGCGTGATGCATTCATAATACACCAGTAATACTGCCATGATAATTGCAATGCATCAGATCCGTTTCCTCACTACATGCATTATACAGCCGTGATTCATCATATATTTGCACATCCTTTTGGTTTTCCCTGTGTACATCCTTTTGTTTTTCCTGTGTACATTCTTATGTTTTTCCCTGTGTACATCATTATGATTTTTCCTGTGTACATTATTATGGTTTCCCCAGTATACATCCTTATGATATTCCTTGTGTACATCCTTATGGTTTTCCCTGTGTACATCCTTATGGTTTTCCCTGTGTACATCCTTATGGTTTTCCCTGTGTACATCCTTATGGTTTTCCCTGTGTACATCGTTATGATTTTCCCTGTGTGCATCATTATGGTTTTCCCTGTGTGAATCTTTATGGTTTTCTTGTTTGTGCCACTCACCTGTTTTTGCTTCTTTGTTTGCTCATCACAGTATATCTGTCCATATGTTCACTTTGTTTTTGTGGATTCGTTGCAGGTTGTTTGTGTTATGCATTCGTGTCTCTTTGTTCCCACTGAAGTCCGCAGTTCTGCCAGCCAGCCAGCCAGCCAATTTTGGTGTTTCCTGTTCCAGCCAGGCATATGCAATATGAATGGAGCCCAGAATTTAAAGTAATAAATCTACGTATTGCACAACAGACTTCTCATATAACTCGGACAGCTGTGTCTTTCAAAAACAGTCAGATTATACAGCACTTGTTGGGTGTGTCACTGGAGGTGATGAGTGTGGGTACAGGGGACTCACCAACAACTTGGCAGACTGGTGCCAGTGAAATTGCCTCAAGCTCAATGCAAATAAGACAGAGGAGCTGGTGGTGGACTGTCACAGGGTTGGACAGTCAGTCAGTCCAGTGTGCATCCAAAGGACTGACATCGAGGCCGTACAGCTCATAAATATTTGGGAGTGCATCTCAAGAAGAAGTTGGACTGAATAGGGCCAGAGCCGACTCTGCCCGCTGGGGACACTAAGGCCCTACGGTGCATAGGGGCTACTCCTGAAGTTGTTCTGCTACCCTGAGGTGGACTCGGCTATTTTTTATGTGCTTGCCTGCTTCGGCAGTAGATAGCTGCTGCAGATAAAAAGAGATTGAACAGTTTGACCAGTGGGCCTGGATCTGTCTCTGTCTGAGTGTGGTGCTTGGCCACTTTGGAGGAGGAGGATGATGATGACCAAACTCTTGTGTGTCCTGAGCAGCTCCTTCAGCAACAAGCCGCTCCACCCATGCTGACTAAAAAAAAAAAAAAAAAACGCTCCACGAATCTTTTGTCCCTGCAGCAGACTTTAGAACAATATTCATCTGTGCTCACAGAGGTGGTAGTAGTAGTAGTAGTAGTCATATTGCTTTACCCTTAGTTATACTTAGTAAAGTGCAATATCTCCTCAAAGGGAACTCGTTCAGTCTGTTGCTTATGTCTTATGTTCTATATTTGTTTTGTTTATTATAGTGCATTGTTAATTGTAGTGCGTTGTTAATTGTAGTGCATTGTTTATTATAGTGCATTGTTAATTGTAGTGCATTGTTTATTATAGTGCATTGTTAATTGTAGCGCATTGTTTATTATAGTGTATTGTTAATTGTAGTGCGTTGTTAATTGTAGTGCATTGTTTATTATAGTGCATTGTTAATTGTAGTGCATTGTTAATTGTAGTGCATTGTTAATTGTAGCGCATTGTTAATTGTAGTGCATTGTTAATTGTAGTGCATTGTTTATTATAGTGCATTGTTAATTGTAGTGCATTGTTTATTATAGTGCATTGTCAATTACAGCGCATTGTTAATTGTAGTGCATTGTTCACTATTCATTTGTGACTAGAAAAACAAATAAATAAATCAGAACAAAAACAATAGGGTCCTTCAATCAGCTTCAGAAGATGTCACCAGCACCCTTGGACTAAACGGGTGCTTTGCTACTTGTGCTGGGGTGAAAGCAAATCACGGGACACTTGCAGTCTCCTCACATTCTCTCGGGTTCTAAAAGGATAACATACCCACCCAAATCTCACCTGCAATCAGAAAAAGATATCTTCCCAAAATTCTACATTTTCATTTGACAGTCACAGCTATTCTGTTTGGTATGCCAGTAGCTGACAGAGTTTTGTGTTTCTCTCCACAGCAAACACAATAGTTAACTGAGAGATAAATATTTATAGGCTCAAACTGCATTGTGAGGGTTTTTTTTTTTTTTGCCAGTATTCTTTATGAATTTTTCATCGATTACAAAACTCCAGAAGCACAAGTGGGGCTGTTTGAATGTTTGTGTGAAGCTAATGTCAAGAAGAACAGTGGGCCAATGTCACACTTAGAGCAGAACCTCTGCTGATACCAAAGCTGAGAGCGGATGTACATGTAAACGGTTTGAATAGTGTGGAGTGCTCAGGGGTTAAACGCTGTCTTTCCGGGGCGGGTGAGCGTGTGCGCAGGTTTCCCCCAAGCATACTGCAAAAGTACTCAAGGGTGGGAGTGTTTCTGTTTCAATTTCTGCACATTTTAGAGACTTTGCCTTCTCTGCGCTACCTTTTAGTCTCAGGCTAAATGTGCGAGAGGTCAAACAGTCATCAGCATACGTAAGCACATGCACGGTTGATGTCTCCAAAAGCATAAAGACCAGTGAAGGTCTCAGTTGGATGACAGAGGTTACAACCGCACCACGCTCAGTGGTTGTGTGTAGTGAGAGTGTATGTGTGTGTGTCCTATTTACGAGAGGTCAGATTCATTTGTAAGCTGTCAAACAGCGATGTTCGGACAGAGATCAAGCGCGGCTCATGGGGGCTTGTCGTCTTCTCCGGGGGAAATGGATTCTGTTTGATGTTCTATTCGAGTAGCAACGGTGGGCTTCAGTGAGGTGAGAACGTGAGAGTTCTGTACACCAAGAGAGAAATGAGAGAAAGTGAGAGGGAGCAAGAGCAACATAGGGATGGATTCAAGGAAGCTAAAGGAGAAACCGGAGATGAAAAGACAATTTGGGATCGAGTATGGGCGCTCAGGCTTAAATAATGGCTGCCGAGAAAATAAAACCTCCACCTGAAGGAGGAAGGTGAGAGGAACAAGTTAATATTTGTCTGGCCATTAAATAAGACTGTTGTATGCAAAGACAAGCCAACCTCTCATTATCTCCAAGGCTGTGAAAGCAAATCCACAAAGCGAAGATCTAAATCCTGTTAGAGTCCGTTTGTACTTTCTGCTGTCTGAGGTGGTTCTCCCCTCCTGCAATCACTGTCATTACCACCTTGCATGTGACACTTGTAGACTGTAAAATCATCGGATGAACCCTCCGCGACGTCACCCACAGGTTTTCCTGAAAAGCTTGTTTGGATGTTGCCATCTTGGCATCAGTCAACGGCAAAATGGGTAAACGGATACAAGAAAGTTTGGGTAGGATGAATGAAATGGAAATACCCTACTTATTTTAACATTACGATCGATCTGAGCCTTGGATGAATGATGTTACGTGCACTGTCAGGCGCGAGTGTAGGAGAGCTGAGCAAAGGTGGAAGAAGGACAGATCTCAGTTGTCCTTCCAGTTACTGTGTGACTGTTGGCGTTTTTATCAGAAAACTATGAAGGCTGCTAAATTTAAGTACTTTTCTGATGTTATTGATTTGAACTGTCACAATCCTCGTGTTCTTTTTAAGATTGTAAATTCTGTTTTAAGTGCACCACAAATGGCTTGTCTCGAGAGCGCCACTGAACTGTGTGAGAATTTTATGAGTTTTTTTCTTAAAAAGGTTGCTGGTATTAGGGCCCTCATTAGTTCTCCTGCTTATGACCCTTCTATATCTCTGTGACATGCTCAGCTGTTTTTGACCAGTTTGAGTCTGTCAGTTTGCTGTCTTTGAGAGATATTATTGCTCATATGAAGCCTGCTGGTTCTCCAAATGACCCTTTGCCACCTCGTCTTCTTAAAGAGGCTTTTTCCATGTTGGCACCGTATGTATTGAATATTATTAATGGGAGTTTGGTTAATGGTATAGTGCCTACCAGTTTCAAGAATGCAGTGGTGACCCCACTTATTAAGAAATCTGGCTTAGATTCTTCTGAATTGTCCAATTATAAGCCAATTTCCAAACTTCCTTTTCGCTCTAAAATTTTGGAGAAAATTGTATACTGCCAGTTGAGTTCTTTTCTTAACAATCATGACACCCTGGAGTTGTTTCAGTCTGGTTTTAAATCCCGTCACAGTACTGAGTCGGCACTGCTGCAGGTTTTTAATGACATTTGTATAGCTACTGATTCTGGTCACTGTGTTGTTTTGGTCCTGTTGGATCTAACAGCGGCCTTCGATACAGTGGACCATCAGATTCTCTTGTCTCGCCTGGACAACTGGGTGGGTATTAAGGGTGTTGTTTTAGATTGGTTTAGATCCTACCTTTCAGAGAGAAGTTTTTGTGTCCGTATTGGAGCTGCTGAATCTTGTGCAGCGCCCCTTGCATGGGGTGCCTCAAGGCTCCATACTTGGTCCGCTTCTTTTTTCTTTGTATTTACTCCCAATGGGATCAATTTTTAGGAGACATGATATCTCTTTTCATTTTATGCTGATGACTGTCACTGAAGCAGCAAAATGCATACTCTGCGAACTATCTCTTAGAGTGCATTGGTGAGATTAAGGCATGGTTGTCCATAAATTTTCTACACCTGAATGATAAAAGACTGAGGTGTTGCTGTTTGGACCTAGTGACACTTCCAAAATCAATGTGGATCTGGGTCCCATGAGTCAGTATCTGACACAGACAGCAATAAACCTGGGTGTAAAGTTGGACAGTGATCTTAAATTCGATGCTCAGATTAGGTCAGTGGTCAAGTCTAGTTTCTGTCAACTTAGACAACTGGCCAAGGTGAAACGATTTCTTTCACGACATCATTTTGAGATTTTAATACATGCTTTTATCACTAATCGCCTGGACTATTGCAATGCACTTTATATTGGGCTGAATCAGACGCTGCTTACTCGCCTACAGACTGTGCAGAATGCTGCTGCTCGACTTTTGGCTGGTGTTAGAAGGTTTGAGCACATTACACCGGTTTTGGCCTCACTTCATTGGCTCCCAGTTCATTTTAGAATTGATTTTAAAATTCTTTTATTTGTTTTTAAATATCTTCATGGCCTTGCCCCACTATATCTGTCTGACCTGCTTCATTTATATGCCCCTTCACGCTCACTCAGGTCAGCTGATTTGTCACTGTTGGTTATCCCAAGGTCAAAGAGGAAGCGTAGAGGTGACCGAGCTTTTTCAGTCGTTGCCCCGAGACTGTGGAATGATCTCCCTTTGCACATTAGGCAGGCTGATTCTCTCTCTGCTTTTAAATCGTCTCTTAAAGCACATTTTTTCGCTTTGGCTTTTAACGCAGCTTGACACTGTTTTTTTTTTTTTTGTGTGTGTTTTTGCTTTTAACTGTAACTTTTTATTTATTAAATTATTTTAACTTGCCTGTTTTTGTTGTGTACAGCGCTTTGGTTGTTGGTGCATTTTAAAGTGCTTTATAAATAAATTGAGAGTGAGATTGAGATTGAGATTACCAAGATATCACTAACAAGCGAGACAACCTGAGTTTAGGTGATTAAGGGTCCATTCGCGCAATGACATGAAGTGGCTGACGCTGGCCAACGTAGCAGATTCATAAAACATTGGCGGAGGTGAGCTCCAGTGGTCCAAATTTCCAGTCTCCAAGGTACTGTTGTAGCAGTGGAGCTTAGCATTTGGCAACTGTCCACTGACTCACACAGGATGTAGTTTAACTTCCACCGTCGGATGATGGTTAAATTTGTAGAGCACTCCTTGGAGAAGTAGCGTGGCTTGCCGTTAATTTAGTCAGTTGCTGTTGGTGCATCGTCGAGACAGTTTCTACTTATTCCTCCATGTTTCTTTATATTTCTTCATGCCCAAGGAGTCCAGAAGAGGTGGTGCATTCAGTCAAACCTCTGTTGTTGGCCAGCGGAGGGCAACGAAGTTGTAACGGCATACTAGCAGCAGCGACATAGCAGAAGCGGAGCTCAATTCTTGTTGGTGTTTTAGCATGAACGTCGAAGATTTTAAGCATGTTGAAAATTTTTCCGGGACCATGACGAACATCAGTGTTGCCTGATTGACTTTGACTTACCTCCCGCGGAGTCTTGTAGACCTCAGCTCTGGTCAATGTTTAGCAACTTTTCACTCTGTCGGCAAACGCTGGGCTAATCATCACAGTGTGACTGGACCATAATGTTGTTCATCACCAGTTAAAGAAATTGGAGAATTCTGAAAGCAAACAGGTGGATCCAACCTGGTACTAACAAGGCGTACCAAATGAAATGAGTTTATGATTAGTTTACAAAGTCAATTTCTGAACTGGTCCTCAGACATCATCTGCACTGTAAAGGGCTCTAGCCTTGGCGACCTGTCCACTTGCTGAATGACCTCTGGGATAGGCTGGAACACAACCAATCCCTCACCTCCATGACCCTGAGTCTGAATAAGTAGGTTAAGAAAATGCTTGAATGGATGTTGTCCAAGGACGCAAACAGGTAGCATGACCGGAAATCAAACCCAGGTCAACATACTGGTAGCCCATCTCCTGTCCCGTTGCATAACCTATTCTGTTTACATGGTGTCTGAACTGACAAATACAATATGTAGGTATTGTATTATCATTCTCGTGCTACCAGGCTGTTGTGATTCGTCATTTCTTTGGCAGCTGTGAAAATGAGATTGTGGTCATCAACATTTTGTAATTACATTTCAACACTTCAAACAGAGCGGGAACCAACGGTAAAGACACTAGAAAGATGTGAGTTTGTCATCTCTACGTGATACTTTCTTCCAGTGGTGGGCACAGCTAACCAAAAAGTTAGCTTCGATAACCATTAATCCGATAACTGAAAAGTTATCTTTTATGACCCTAAACTGTTAAACTGCTAAAAAACATCTTTATTATAGATAACCGACGACTTTTATTCGCATGCTGCCACATCAGATTACACTGTCGGCTTCTGATAAACCAGTTTCACTTTAAGCGCCGCAGGGGCTGCTGGGTAATTTCAAGGATCACAAACACACAAAAAAAGGTATGAAAATGAATGAATAAAAAATAAAACCCCAAACACTGTCATCATCTTTCAAAAAACTGGAAAACAAAAATACGTCCATTAATGCATTGATTGAGTAAAAGACACAGTAAATATAAATTGTTACCTGTTAGTTTCAATGGGATTCATTAAATTCTGAAGAAAATATTCCACATAAAATGTCCTGATTATCCAAAATGGTGTGTAAATGGTGAAGACAAGTCTTTGCAGCTGCATCTCCTCTCTCCCACCGAGTCTTGGCGATTAAATTATCCTGTCAGCCACTAAGAAATAAAATAATGTTAAAATTACTCAGTTTTGTTTGTATCGAGCAGACAGTAACAGTGTAACGTCCAAAGTGAACCTGAACTACAGTACCCACAATGCTCGGTGTGTCGACCAGCCAATCACGTCTTGCGCTTAATGATGATGTCATCAACAAGCGACAGCCAGTCTGCCATAAACCACTGATCTACACACAACAAGGAATAAAATGTTTGATTTTATGGTTTACAAATGCTGACTTTACTAGCAAAAAATATGTTAGCGGACTGAAAGTTATCAGAACCAAGTTTATCGGAAGATAAATGGTCTGATGACGGTTTTAAAAATTATCTGAAAAGCTAATCCGCTAACAAAAACATTAGCTTTGATAATTATCGGTTATCGGATTACCTGAACACTGCCTTCTTCTGTCTGTTCATAATGGTTTCCCCTGTCAGCGCCTCGTCCTCCACCTGTCTTACCACCTGACGGTTTTCAAACTTTCCATCGCGCCTTATCCCGTGTCACCTCATTCTCATTTCATCCTCCACTATCCATCTCCAGATCTTGGCGTTCTGGATCACTGTGACGGGATGATCCTTCACCGCACTGCCAGCAAAATATCGCTTACAACCACAACTGTGTCGCCTGGTCTTCAATGTGCATATTGATTGCCGCCCATGACAAGGAGATAATGGGTGGGCGTGACCAGATTCGGCAACACAATGGGTCCGTGTTTGTGTTTAAATGAAGCTGATCTTGCTGGTTTTTTAATCAACGGCGCGGAGGATGCTTAATCAAGCAGTATTTTGATGGATTCACAGAATGGGAAACCCATTCATCAAGTCAATTACACATTAATCACACGCTCACCCACAGATTTGGGAGTCCGACATAAGGGGGGGCTCCACGCTGTTCTTTGAAGCGCATTATGTAAAACCTCCTTCTTCATGGGAATGGGATTTGTGTTTTATGATGGGTATTTATTATCCAGGCATTGATGCAAACTCTTGAAGTACCTCTATTTCAACAATATTGCCGCCTTCCTGCAGCACCGTCAAGTTACAAACTGTGTATACAACCTTCATTTCAAATTAAATACGCCTTGCTGACACGCATCAACACCGCGTGATTGATATGTATATATCGAGCATTGCATTCTCCTATCCGACCATTTGATTTGCATAACTTCCTAAACTGGTTACTTTTGAGGTCACAACAGGTGACAAGCTATTCCCAAAAACCTCTCGCAGCTCCCATCAATAAATCATTCAGACTGACAAGCTTTCAAGGTTGCCAGGAAATCAAGAATGAAATATGAATTAAGAAAACAATGTGAGGGAAAAAAAAACGTGTGTGCGTGCAGATTACGCCTTGGGTTGTTTGAGCTAAATCTGACACGTTGTACAAACAGCTGAAGTGAGAGAGTGTGCTGCTTCTGTAAATTATACATTTCTTGTCATAAATGATATAAGTTCTGAATATTTGCATAACATGCATATTAATTAAGAATGAATAAACGCCCATATAATAGCAACGACTGGCTAAAATGAAATGTAATAACTGCAGAAAAACAAAAATAAGTTATCAATAATAATTTTCTTAAGGAAAATACACAGTAAGTCGTTTTGGAACCTAAAAACACCTCTGAACTGCTTTACAAGACATTTTGCGGACGTTAGCATGGTGACATCACAGACTGGTAGCTAGCTGCAAAACTGTGTTTCATTAGTGTGTAAATATATCCTCATTGTCATATATTATGTAAAAGCTAGCGAGAAATAAACACTTCTAAAACTGAAAACACTGTTTCTGGAACCTAAAATCACCTCTGAACTGCTTTACAAGACATTTCACGGACGTTGCATGGTGGCATTACAGGATGGTAGCTAGCTGCAAAACTCTGTTTCATTTGTGTGTAAATATATCCTCATTGTCATATATTATGTAAAAGCTAGCAAGAAATAAACACTTCTAAAACTGAAAACGCTGTTTTTGTAACCTGATAACACTTCTGAAGTTATTTACAAGACAGTTTGCAGACGTTAGCATGCATGCTAACTTCCACTAACTCAAAGCTAACTTCCTATGGAGTTAAATTTGTCTCATTAATACCTGCAAATGCACAGAATTTTGGTAAAAAGTGGTGCAAATTATTAGTTCAGGTAATAGGATTAATAAATGGAATAGTTTTGACTGTGTTGCGTTTGTATGACATGTGACATATGCTACCCTGTAACATGATAACTAAGCATGATACATGATGCAAACTATTCCTTTTTAAACCATATTCACTCAACTAATAATTTGCATCACTTTTTGCCAAAATTGGAGCAACTTTAACTTTTGACCCCTGTACAAATTGAAATTGAGCTTTGTCACCATTCTTGCTGTTTTTACCCCATAACTCCAGAACATTCATTCACAGATAGTCCAAAGTATACCGTTTTGGAATCTTTATGATAGACAAATAATATGGAATACCTTTGAATATGATTGGAGCATTTTTAAATTTTGACCCCTGTGCAATTCTTCAATTGACCCCTTCTTGGCTGCCTATTGAAAGTTCATGTGGCGACTCTGCATTTTTAAAAGAGTAATGTCTAAGGAGTATGTGTGCCACCTATCTGTTAGAAAACAGTCTCATTTTTTTTCTTTTTTGTGATACTGTCATGAAATACCTAACTCTAACCCAAACCCTAAAGACCCCATGGCACCCAAAATTTCATGATACCATCACAAAATAATGCTATGATACATCACGAAATGTGTCGCATTTTTGTGATTAAACCACTTTTCGTGACGCCATCACGAACGTGGCGTGAGATCGGGTTGCAGAAAACGTATCGGTGATGTCATCGAGGGTTTGTCCATTCTATAATATCTACGGTGGTTATCTTTAACAAGCCTATCCAAGATACATCACTAACAACTTTGCAGGCTTCCACCCTTAACTTCACGGTAAATACCAGCAACACCCTTTTTTGATGCTTTTACTGCCTACGTGAGTGCTCAGACTTGCATTTTGTGCACAGTGTCAGAGTGAAACGTGGGTTTTTAAGTGGTTACGCTTTACATATGCAAGAGAACTTGTGTATTTAACATGTGCCTAGAACGCTGCTAAATGGACTAACTCTCCACTCGTACGCGTAGGCCAGACCACATTTGTCAGAACCACTCTTGCATCTCAAATGATTAGCACAGTGATGGAGCATTATTTTTTAATTGCTGAAAACCTATTCATCATCCTTAGGTGCCCTTAATTTAAAAGGAGTGCAGTCAATCATGGCAGCTACGTTAGCGGAAAGTGGACATCACCGAAAACTGTGTTTTAATAAATGTCATTTCTTTTGAATTCTGACACTAATGCATCTCCAAGTCAACGAGGATTCTTTTTAAACACGCTGGTCTCTAGGAAACTGTGTTGTAGGTTATTTCTGCATCATGGCAGTTACAGAGCTACAGCAGAGTGGCTTAAAAACAAACAGTACCTTGTGAGTATGGCATCACGGTATGTTTGAAATATCACCACGGACGTGATCGTCGTGATTTTAAAGTCGACAAATGCCAACAAATGAAATCGAACCCTTTGGCCTTCACAACTGTTCTTTGTGGCATAAATTTAACACAGCGATGGAACTATTAATGTGAGGTTTTTGTACATATTGACATTACATCAGCAGCAGCCTGATGTAGTTGAAATCCAACATAATGGATCCATGCTGTCACCTTATTTACACCAATTTGAGACCAGAACATCACAATGTCACTGGAGAGATTTAAATAAGCCAAGACCAGGCAGTGTTTTCTAGTCTTCCATTGGCCAGTTTTGGTGTGCCAGTACCCAGTGTAGCCTAGGTTTCCTGTTCTTGTCTGACAGGAGTCGCACCAGGTGGTTATACTATCAGCTCGAACAAGTCTTCTCCAACATCTACAAGGCATTGTTGGCTAGAGAACCACCAACAATTAGTTGTTTCTTCTTCTTTTTTGGGTCATTTTCTGTTGATCTACGACAGCGGTAGGCACAGCTAACCAAAAAGTTAGCTTTGATAACCATTAATCCACTAACTGAAAAGTTATCTTTTATATCGCTAAACCAATAAACTGCTAAAAAAATTTATCGGAAGTTACAGATAACCAATAACTTTTAGTATTGAGTTGGACACGGCCACATCAGATTACACTGCCATTTCACTTTAAGCGCCACAGGGGCTGCTGGGTAAATTCAAAGATCAAGTCATTCCTAGGCAGGATCACAAACACAAAAAGAATGCACAAAAAAAGAAATTAATAAAAAAAAATAAAACCCCAAACACTGTCATCATCTTTCAAAAGCAGTTAAACACAGTATTAGAAGTCACAGTTTATCTGGGTATTACATACACAGTCATTTACGAACTAAAAGGTGATGCTTTTTTCACACGCTTTGAACCCTGTGGCTTAAACAACTAAAATACATCCATTAATGCATTGATTGGCAGAGTAAAAGACATGTAGTAAATATAAATTCTTACCTGTTAGTTTCAGTGGGATTTATTAAATTCTGTCAAAAAATAATAAAACACGTAATGCATCCTGATTATCCAAAAACGGTGTCTAAACGGTGAAGAAAAGTCCCTCTGTACACAGCTGCACCGTGAGATCTTCTCTCTCCCATCGAGTCTCGGCAATTGAATTATCCTGTCAGCCACAAAGAAATAATATAATGAAAAATAATATAATAATATAATAAAAAAATAAAATAATGTTAAAATTACTCTGTTTTGTTTCTGTGTCGAGCAGATGGTAACACTGTAATGTCCAAAGTGAACCTGTAGTACACTACCCACAATGCTCCCTGTGTCGACCGGCCAATCATGTCTTAATGATGACATCATCGGGAAGCGACAGCCAGTCTGTCACCAACACACAAAATGTTTGATTTTAGGGTTTACAAATGTTTTTGACCATTAAACTTTGCTCACTTTACTAGCAAAAAAAATGTTAGCAGACTGAAAGTTATTGGACCTAAATTTATCGGAAGATAATGTTCCACTGATGGTTTTAAAATTTATCTGAGAAGTTAATCTGTTAACAAAAACATTAGCTTTGATAACTATCGGTTAGCGGATTAGCTGAACTGTGCCCACCACTGATCTTAGAGATATTTGTGTTTTAAAATGCACTTTAACAGCAGTTTCTGAAATACCCCAATCAGTTCATCTGGCACCAACAACCTTGCAACGTTCAAAGTAATTTCAATCAACTATTTCCCTATTTTGGGTGCCTGGCTTGAGTATCAGCAGATCCTCTGCCAAATGACTGGTTGATTAGATAGTTTCTTAAATGAGCAGTTCAACAGGTGGACATAAAGAAAAGTGACCATTAGGTCCTGAGGTACAGTGGTGCCAGTGCTTGTCCTCCATTCTATAGCGTGAAACTGATCCCCCTGGATGGAAAGCCAGTCCATCACAGGTCATTTCCCCAACCAAGATCGGTATCAAATTGGATGGATGGATCGGAACAATACAGATGAAGTTTCTCGTCCAAGGACACACGGTTAGCATGACCAGGAATCAAACCTAGGTCTACATATTGGTAGCCCAACTGTGGTACCTACTCTGCCTGTGCAGCATAGTCATTGTCTTCCCAAGTAAAATCCCTTGATTCTCATGAATAAGCATATTTCTATGTTCTTTACTATGCTACAGTGTCTGTAGGGGCGCTATTTCTTCAAAGTACACCCAACATGGCAATTAATGGGAAACAATCAAATTAGTCACCCCCCCCCCCCCCCCCCAAAAAAAAAACCCACATCTGGTTTAAAATCTAATTAATTCTTCGTTAACCCATGCCCGACTGCTCCACCTAAGTGTTTTGGGATTAAAAAGTCTTAAAAATATCACCCACAGGTTGTTGCACAACAAGCAAAGAAAGCACTTGCTTTTTGAGAAAGTGTCCATTTACATAGAATTCCAAAATTGCCCGTGAACAAGTTGCTGCGAGGCATAGTGCCAGACTTAAAGCAAAACATGCTCATTCATAAATAATAAAATATTCCATGTAAATTAAACTCAAGACTACACGCTTTTAAATTCTAGGTGAAAAAGGCGCTCATGAATAAGCTTGTCAGTATGTGGAGGCACAGGATTCAACCGGCAACAATCTACAGTGTTGACGGATTGCATTTAATTCTATTAATGTACAAGTTCCTGAATGCGGTTTTGCAACCAAATCGCATAATTTATAACTTTAGAAATAATTCAGCGCTTGTTGGACAGAGATATAGACAACAAAACCTGTCATGAGATTTAAAAAAATAATGCAATCCATTTCAGAGGCATGTATTGCCTCGTTTGCGACAATTCTGTTGTCAAATACCTTAACACCTTCCAAAATGCCCTTTATAGTTGTACCATGTACTGCAATGGGAGGCTTATATTGCGCTATAACTGCTGAGACTTTGTTCGGCTACATTGTAAACTTGTGATAATACAGTTGAATGCAAAGGTTTGGGCACCCCTGATAATTTCCATGATTTTCCTTTATAAATCGTTGGTTGTCTGGATCAGAGATTTCAGTTAAATATATCATTTAACAGATGAACACACTGATATTTGAGAAGTGAAATGAAGTTTCTAGTATTTACAGAAAGTGTGCAAAAATTATTTAAACAAAATAAGGCAGGTGCATACATTTGGGCACCTTTGTCATTTTATTGATTTGAACACATGTAACACTAATTATTGGAACACAAAATTGGTTTGGTAAGCTCATTGACCCTTGACCTCCTTACACATGTGAATCCAATCATGAGAAAAGGTATTTAAGGTGGCCATTTGCAAATGTTTCCCCTCTTTGCATCTCTTCTAATGAGTGGCAACATGGGAGCCTCTAAACAACTCTCAAATGACCTGAAAACAAAGATTGTGCAACATCATGGTTTAGGGGAAGGATGCAAAATCTATCTCAGAGATTTCAGCTGTCAGTTTCCACTGTGAGGAACATAGTGAGAAAATGGAAGGCCACAGGCACAGTACTATTTATGGCCCGAAGTGGCAGGCCAAGAAAAATCTCAGATAAGCTGACGCAAAGGATGGTGTGAACAGTCATAGTCAACCCACAGACCTGCTCCAAAGACCTACAACATGATCTGGCTGCAGATAGTGTCTCAGTGCATCGTTCAACTATACAGCGCACTTTGTACAAGGAGGTGCTGTATGATGCTGTAAAGCAGAGGAAGCATTTTCTGCGTACACGCCACAAACAGAGTTGCTTGAGGTATGCTGAAGCACATTTGGACAAGCCAGCTTAATTTTGGAACAAGGTGCTGTGGATGAAACTAAAATTGAGTTATTTGGACATAACAAGGGGCTGAAAAAGAACACAGCATTCCAAGAAAAGCACTTGCTACCTACAGTAAAATTTGGAGGTGGCTCCATCATGCTGTGGGGCTGTGTGGCCAGTGCAGGTACTGGGAATCTTGTTAAAGTTGAGGGTCACATGGATTCCAGTCAATATCAGCAGATTCTTGAGAACAATGTTCATGAGTCAGTGACAAAGTTTAAGTTGCGCCGGGGCTGGATCTTTCAACAATACAACGACCCTAAACACTGCTCAAAATCTACAAAGACATTCATACAGAGGAACAAGTACAACATTCTGGAATGGCCATCTCAGTCCCCAGACCTGAATATTATTGAAAATCTGTGGTGTCATTTTAAGCGGGCTGACTATGCTTGGAGACCAACAAACCTGAGATGTTTTGTAAAGAAGAATGGTCCAAAATACCTTCCAACCAGACTCTCATTGGAAGCTATAGGAAGCATTTAGAGGCTGTCATTTCTGCAAAAGGAGGATCTACTAAATATTTTTGTATTTTTTCTGTTGGGGTGCCCAAATTTGTGCACCTGCATAATTTTGTTTAAAGTATTATTGCACAGGTCCTGTAAATCCTATAAACTTCATGTCACTTCTCAAATATCACTGTGTTTGTCTGCTATACGATATATTTAACTGAAATTGCTGATCCAAACAACCAATGATTTATAAAGGAAAATCATGGAAATCATCAGGTGTGCCCAAACCTTTACATACCACTGTATGTTTGAGATGTGTTTTAAGCACCTTTCTTGTCAAACAAAACCTCCGTCCAGTAACAGCTGGGTACTTTCACCCTTCCCTAGATTTTTTGCCACGGATGTTATGAGTGTTTCTGGCCAGCAGATACCCAAACCTTGTTCTCCTTTGGCAGTCCCCACCACCATATTTCTCCTGTCAATTCCAGACCTGAGGTAAGCCAGCTGGCTTTTCTCAATCATTGGCTGCAGCCCGAAAGCCATAGGACTCTCAAACCATGGAACAGTTTCAGCCAGGAAAACTCACAAAGATGTGACTGTGCCAAACCGTGAGGAGCCATATGCACATTAAATTTGTGTTGCATTGCAAATCCACAAACTATTGCCCATGTTTAAAAAAAGAGCAGCAGAGTAACAGCTATTGTGGATATGCCAGTGAACTTGAGGCAAGTTTCGCAAATGGAGATTTAAAATGAATTGACCTAAGAGTTCCAGACCTACTGGCTACTATGCATATTGCATATTATGCAACTATTGTTACGGTGGTGCATCATAAAAACATTGTGAGCAGATCAAGGGCAGCTGCAGGCAGCAGTAAGTAAAATGTGTAGCATTAAGAGCTACTACGTACTAAGGATGGGACGACTAGTTGTCACGGTCGACTACGACTACCTAACATCCGACAAGTTGACTATTTTTTTTTTTATACCTCTACAAGTTGAAAGCCATTTATTAAGTTAATTTAACCCTTAAAGGAATAGACCTGCTGGATCTACACCACTCCCTTCACTCGGTGAAGAAAGTACGTGAACCTTGACAGGTGAACTAGTCAGCTTAAACGGGTCGTCTATGCCTAGTAAATGCAGGTAGGTATTGTGTTTGTGCTAATGCTGTTTTTTTTTTTTTTTGTATTCATGATTTCGTGCTTATATTTGTAAAAATAAATGTCACATTGGAGTTTTACCATGAAGATTCGAAATTGGTTTAATTCATTCATTGTCAGATTTAGTCATTGGCTAATCGATGACTAAATTTGACAATGAATGAATTAAGCCAATCTTCTTTACCATGAAGATTGGCTTAATTCATTCAATGTCAAATTTAGTCATCAACTAGTCGATGACTCGATGACTAATGGTACCCAACTACGGTAGTCGACTAATGATTTTCATTGGTCGTCCCAACCTTACTACTAATGGTGTTGTCCTGATTATACTTCACAATAAAAGCAGTTCACTATCAAATCAGCAGTGGCTGCACGGTGTAAAGCTTTATTGTGAAAGGGTAATGCCATTACTGCTGTAATGTGCCAGGTCTTTGTTTTTTTCACCTGGGTGCATACCAGTGTAGTAGCCCAAAAAGTCCAACCCCACCTCCAAGACAATGGCAATGCCAAGGCCAATAAAAGAGACAAAAAAAAAAAAAAAAAAAAAAATAGATCATACGATGGAGATTCACACACAAAAAGAGAACAAGAACATGGATTTTTATATCTCAAATGGATATGTCTTGAAAGTAACATCAAGAACAGCAGTTGTTTACAGTAAAAGTAGTATTCTGTGTTGTACAGGTATAGGTACCTAAATTATATTTGAAAATGGCAAAACTCCATTCGCTTTGAATTTGCCCAAGGCATTGGTTATCCCAAGGTTATCAAGGCCAAGGCATCCAATACCAAGGTCAAGAACTAGGGAAATTATAGGGCCTTAAGGCCAAGCCTGATCATCAAGGTACTACAACACGGATGCATACCAGCTGATTAAATTAAACAAACAAGAAATATGGGCAGAGGCAGGTTTGACAAAAGTGCGCCAAGATTGAGAATTGGTTAAATATGGTGGATGAGAAGGAACGGGCTGTCAAGATTTTGTTGATATTTTCATATTGAGTTTGTGAAAAATGGACAAGAAAAGTCCAGATGAGCAACTGCCACAGGTGTTGAAAAAAGTAAATGACAATGTTTCCTTTTCCATTTCAGGATGACAAATTCAGAGCATCTTCGGAATACAACACCACTACAAGCTCACACACTGAGGCAACAACTAAGACATGTTGTTGACCATTGATCATAGAGGCAACCAACTCTGTGTCTGAAGTAAGTCAATTTCAGATTGAAAGTTATGCTTTTCATTAAAACCTTTGGAAGATCAACTCCATCCCAGTTAACCACAAACACCGTAACACCCTAGTTCTCTTGACAAACCTGTGACCATGTTTAGGAACCTGTTTACCGCATTTCTTATCTTGTTTTTGCTAACGCTGTATTTGTTATTTGTATCCTGCCTTGAAACCAAACCAGATAGCCTCAGAGGTCGATCAGCTGAGCCAGATAATGTTGGAGGAGGAAAAAAAAAGCCCCTTGGTATCAGACACAAACTCACTTCAGGCTTCATTCCTCCACCGAGGAGGATCGATCTATACTGCATGGTGAGATAAAGTCAAACTAGAAACACTTTGTCCTTGACTAACATACAACCCTTCCACCATGCTTAATTCATTTATGCTCCAAACAGAAATAGATCTTGAGCTTGGTCTCCTAGATCATAGGTCATGTGACCAATAATAAGGTAATATTTGTCTATATTCGTGTTGAATAATAACCATCGGTATATCTTTAACAAATTCCCTAGAACAGCCATTTTTAATATTCCCTATATGAGTCTATACAGTAGTGTTCAGAATAATAGTAGTGCTATGTGACTAAAAAGATTAATCCAGGTTTTGAGTATATTTCTTATTGTTACATGGGAAACAAGGTACCAGTAGATTCAGTAGATTCTCACAAATCCAACAAGATCAAGCATTCATGATATGCACACTCTTAAGGCTATGAAATTGGGCTATTAGTAAAAAAAAAAGTAGAAAAGGGGGTGTTCACAATAATAGTAGCATCTGCTGTTGACGCTAAAAACTCAAAACTGTTATGTTCAAACTGCTTTTTTAGGAACCCTGTGAATCACTAAACTAGTATTTAGTTGTATAACCACAGTTTTTCATGATTTCTTCACATCTGCGAGGCATTAATTTTGTTGGTTTGGAACGATGATTTTGCTTGGTTTCTAGTGTGCTTGGGGTCATTGTCTTGTTGAAACACCCATTTCAAGGGCATGTCCTCTTCATCATAAGGCAACATGACCTCTTCAAGTATTTCGACATATCCAAACTGATCCATGATACCTGGTATGTGATATATAGGCCCAACACCATAGTAGGAGAAACATGCCCATATCATGATGCTTGCACCACCATGCTTCACTGTCTTCACTGTGAACTGTGGCTTGAATTCAGAGTTTGGGGGTCGTCTCACAAACTGTCTGCGGCCCTAAGACCCAAAAAAAAAAAAACAATTTTACTCTCATCAGTCCACAAAATATTCCTCCATTTCTCTTTAGGCCAGTTGATGTTTTCTTTGGCAAATTGTAACCTCTTCTGCATGTCTTTTATTTAACAGAGGGACTTTGTGGGGGATTCTTGCAAAGAAATTAGCTTCACACAGGCGTCTTCTAACTGTCACAGCACTTACAGGTAACTCCAGACTGTCTTTGATCATCCTGGAGCTGATCAATGGATGAGCCTTTGCCATTCTGGTTATTCTTTTGATGGTTGTTTTCTGTTTTCTTCCACGCATCTCTGGTTATTTTGTCCATTTTAAAGCATTGGAGAATATTGTAGATGAACAGCCTATAATTTTTTGCACCTGTGTATAAGTTTTCCCCTCTCCAATCAACTTTTTAATCAAACTACGCTGTTCTTCTGAACAATGTCTTGAACGTCCCATTTTCCTCAGGCTTTCAAAGAGAAAAGCATGTTCAACAGGTGCTGGCTTCATCCTTACATAGGGGACACCTGATTCACACCTGTTTGTTCCACAAAATTGACGAACTCATTGACTGAATGCCACACTACTACAACCCCTGGCAAAAATTATGGAATCACCGGCCTCGGAGGATGTTCATTCAGTTGTTTAATTTTGTAGAAAAAAAGCAGATCACAGACATGACGCAAAACTAAAGTCATTTCAAATGGCAACTTTCTGGCTTTAAGAAACACTATAAGAAATCAAGAAAAAAAATTGTGGCAGTCAGTAACGGTGACTTTTTTAGACCAAGCAGAGGGAAAAAAAAAATGGAATCACTCAATTCTGAGGAATAAATTATGGAATCACCCTGTAAATTTTCATCCCCAAAACTAACACCTGCATCAAATCAGATCTGCTCGTTAGTCTGCATCTAAAAAGGAGTGATCACACCTTGGAGAGCTGTTGCACCAAGTGGACTGACATGAATCATGGCTCCAACACGAGAGATGTCAATTGAAACAAAGGAGAGGATTATCAAACTCTTAAGAGGGTAAATCATCATGCAATGTTGCAAAAGATGTTGGTTGTTCACAGTCAGCTGTGTCTAAACTCTGGACCAAATACAAACAACATGGGAAGGTTGTTAAAGGCAAACATACTGGTAGACCAAGGAAGACATCAAAGCGTCAAGACAGAAAACGTAAAGCAATATGTCTCAAAAATCAAAAATGCACAACAAAACAAATGAGGAACGAATGGGAGGAAACTGAAGTCAATGTCTGTGACCGAACTGTAAGAAACAGGCTAAAGGAAATGGGATTTACATACAGAAAAGCTAAACGAAAGCCATCATTAACACCTAAACAGAAAAAAAACAAGGTTACAATGGGCTAAGAAAAAGCAATCGTGGACTCTGGATGACTGGATGAAAGTCATATTCAGTGATTAATCTGGAATCTGCATTGGGCAAGGTGATGATGCTGGAACTTTTGTTTGGTGCCGTTCCAATGAGATTTATAAAGATGACTGCCTGAAGAGAACATGTAAATTTCCACAGTCATTGATGATATGGGGCTGCATGTCAGGTAAAGGCACTGGGAAGATGGCTGTCATTACATCATCAATAAATGCACAAGTTTACGTTGATATTTTGGACACTTTTCTTATCCCATCAATTGAAAGGATGTTTGGGGATGATGAAATCATTTTTCAATATGATAATGCATCTTGCCATAGAGCAAAAACTGTGAAAACATTCCTTGCAAAAAGACACATAGGGTCAATGTCATGGCCTGCAAATAGTCCGGATCTTAATCAAATCAATTCAAATCAATTTTATTTATATAGCGCCAAATCACAACAAACAGTTGCCTCAAGGCTCTTTATATTGTAAGGCAAGGCCATACAATAATTATGGAAAAACCCCAACGGTCAAAACGACCCCCTGTGAGCAAGCACTTGGCGATAGTGGGAAGGAAAAACTCCCTTTTAACAGGAAGAAACCTCCAGCAGAACCAGGCTCAGGGAGGGGCAGTCTTCTGCTGGGACTGGTTGGGGCTGAGGGAGAGAACCAGGAAAAAGACATGCTGTGGAGGGGAGCAGAGATCAATCACTAATGATTAAATGCAGAGTGGTGCATACAGAGCAAAAAGAGAAAGAAACACTCAGTGCATCATGGGAACCCCCCAGCAGTCTAAGTCTATAGCAGCATAACTAAGGGATGGTTCAGGGTCACCTGATCCAGCCCTAACTATAAGCTTTAGCAAAAAGGAAAGTTTTAAGCCTAATCTTAAAAGTAGAGAGGGTGTCTGTCTCCCTGATCTGAATTGGGAGCTGGTTCCACAGGAGAGGAGCCTGAAAGCTGAAGGCTCTGCCTCCCAGTCTACTCTTACAAACCCTAGGAACTACAAGTAAGCCTGCAGTCTGAGAGTGAAGCGCTCTATTGGGGTGATATGGTACTATGAGGTTCCTAAGATAAGATGGGACCTGATTATTCAAAACCTTATAAGTAAGAAGAAGAATTTTAAATTCTATTCTAGAATTAACAGGAAACCAATGAAGAGAGGCCAATATGGATGAGATATGCTCTTTCCTTCTAGTCCCTGTCAGTACTCTAGCTGCAGCATTTTGAATTAACTGAAGGATTTTCAGGGAACTTTTAGGACAACCTGATAATAATGAATTACAATAGTCCAGCCTAGAGGAAATAAATGCATGAATTAGTTTTTCAGCATCACTCTGAGACAAGACCTTTCTAATTTTAGAGATATTGTGCAAATGCAAAAAATATTATAATAAATATTTGTTTAATATGCGCATTGAATGACATATCCTGATCAAAAATGACTCCAAGATTTCTCACAGTATTGCTAGAGGTCAGGGTAATGCCATCCAGAGTAAGGATCTGGTTAGACACCATGTTTCTAAGATTTGTGGGGCCAAGTACAATAACTTCAGTTTTATCTGAGTTTAAAAGCAGGAAATTAGAGGTCATCCATGTCTTTATGTCTGTAAGACAATCCTGCAGTTTAGCTAATTGGTGTGTGTCCTCTGGCTTCATGGATAGATAAAGCTAGGTATCATCTGCGTAACAATGAAAATTTAAGCAATGCCGTCTAATAATACTGCCTAAGGGAAACATGTATAAAGTGAATAAAATTGGTCCTAGCACAGAACCTTGTGGAACTCCATAATTAACCTTAGTCTGTGAAGAAGATTCCCCATTTACATGAACAAATTGTAATCGATTAGATAAATATGATTCAAACCACCGCAGTGCAGTGCCTTTAATACCTTTTTCAAATGGCAATTTTCTGGCTTTAAGAAACACTATAAGAAATCAAGAAAAATAATTGTGGCAGTCAGTAAGGGTTACTTTTTTAGACCAAGCAGAGGGAAAAAAATACGGAATCACTCAATTCTGAGGAAAAAATTATGGAATCATGAAAAACAAAAGAATGCTCCAACACATCACTAGTATTTTGTTGCACCACCTCTGGCTTTTATAACAGCTTGCAGTCTCTGAGGCATGGACTTAATGAGTGACAAACAGTACTCTTCATCAATCTGGCTCCAACTTTGTCTGATTGCTGTTGCCAGATCAGCTTTGCAGGTTGGAGCCTTGTCATGGACCATTTTCTTCAACTTCCACCAAAGATTTTCAATTGGATTAACCACCTGGATTAACCACCTACCGCAGTGAAAGCCAACCACTTACTGGTGGTTGGCTCTCACTGCAGTATTGTATCACTTCCTGTTCTGGAGCACAGTGGTGTTTTGCTGTATCTGTTAGCTGTTTAATCTGCGCAGTTAGATTGATCTAGTTAACTAGATAACGATTTGTTTCACAGTGTAATCTTCACGTGCCTTAACTAAAGCACTCCCTCTGCTGAATCACCTCTAAATTATTTACACATTATTCACTTTGTGTGTTTTTAGGAATCCGCTAGCTTAGCGCAGCTACTAGCTCTTAGCCGATTTAGCATGGCGGCTTCTCCTGTCTCAGCCTGCACTTTTCTGCTCTGGGTGTGAAATGTTTAGTTATTCCTCGGCCTCCATTAGCACTAATGTAACTTGTAATAAGTGTAGCTTATTCGTAGCTTTGGAGGCCAGGCTGGGCGAATTGGAGACTCGGCTCCGCACCTTGGAAAATCCTACAGTTAGCCAGGTCCCTGTAGTCGGTGCAGACCAAGGTAGCTTAGCCGCCGTTAATTCCCTTCCAGCAGATCCCGAGCAGCCGGGAAAGCAGGCCGACTGGGTGACTGTGAGGAGGAAGCGTAGTTCTAAACAGAAGCCCCGTGTACACCGCCAACCCGTTCACATTTCTAACCGTTTTTCCCCACTCAGCGACACACACGCTGAGGAACAAACTCTGGTTACTGGCAACTCTCTTTTGAGAAATGTGAAGTTAGCGACACCAGCAACCATAGTCAATTGTCTTCCGGGGGCCAGAGCAGGCGACATTGAAGGAAATTTGAAACTGCTGGCTAAGGCTAAGCGTAAATTTGGTAAGATTGTAATTCACGTTGGCAGTAATGACACCCGGTTACACCAATCGGAGGTCACTAAAATTAACATTGAATCGGTGTGTAACTTTGCAAAAACAATGTCGGACTCTGTAGTTTTCTCTGGGCCCCTCCCCAATTGGACCGGGAGTGACATGTTTAGCCGCATGTTCTCCTTGAATTGCTGGCTGTCTGAGTGGTGCCCAAAAAATGAGGTGGGCTTCATAGATAATTGGCAAAGCTTCTGGGGAAAACCTGGTCTTGTTAGGAGAGACGGCATCCATCCCACTTTGGATGGAGCAGCTCTCATTTCTAGAAATCTGGCCAATTTTCTTAAATCCTCCAAACCGTGACTATCCAGGGTTGGGACCAGGAAGCAGACTTGTAGTCTTACACACCTCTCTGCAGCTTCTCTCCCCCTGCCATCCCCTCATTACCCCATCCCCGTAGAGACGGTGCCTGCTCCCAGACCACCAATAACCAGCAAAAATCTATTTAAGCATAAAAATTCAAAAAGAAAAAATAATATAGCACCTTCAACTGCACCACAGACTAAAACAGTTAAATGTGGTCTATTAAACATTAGGTCTCTCTCTTCTAAGTCCCTGTTAGTAAATGATATAATAATTGATCAACATATTGATTTATTATGCCTTACAGAAACCTGGTTACAGCAGGATGAATATGTTAGTTTAAATGAGTCAACACCCCCGAGTCACACTAACTGCCAGAATGCTCGTAGCACGGGCCGAGGCGGAGGATTAGCAGCAATCTTCCATTCCAGCTTATTAATTAATCAAAAACCCGGACAGAGCTTTAATTCATTTGAAAGCTTGACTCTTAGTCTTGTCCATCCAAATTGGAAGTCCCAAAAACCAGTTTTATTTGTTATTATCTATCGTCCACCTGGTCGTTACTGTGAGTTTCTCTGTGAATTTTCAGACCTTTTGTCTGACTTAGTGCTTAGCTCAGATAAGATAATTATAGTGAGCGATTTTAACATCCACACAGATGCTGAGAATGACAGCCTCAACACTGCATTTAATCTATTATTAGACTCAATTGGCTTTGCTCAAAATGTAAATGAGTCCACCCACCACTTTAATCATATCTTAGATCTTGTTCTGACTTATGGTATGGAAATAGAAGACTTAACAGTATTCCCTAAAAACTCCCTACTGTCTGATCATTTCTTAATAACATTTACATTTACTCTGATGGACCACCCAGCAGTGGGGAATAAGTTTCATTACACTAGAAGTCTTTCAGAAAGCGCTGTAACTAGATTTAAGGATATGATTCCTTCTTTATGTTCTCTAATGCCATATACCAATACAGTGCAGAGTAGCTACCTAAACTCTGTAAGTGAGATAGAGTATCTCATCAATAGTTTTACATCTTCATTGAAGACAACTTTGGATGCTGTAGCTCCTCTGAAAAAGAGAGCTTTAAAACAGAAGTGCCTGACTCCGTGGTATAACTCACAAACTCGCAGCTTAAAGCAGATAACCCGTAAGTTGGAGAGGAAATGGCGTCTCACTAATTTAGAAGATTTTCACTTAGCCTGGAAAAAGAGTCTGTTGCTCTATAAAAAAAGCCCTCCGTAAAGCTAGGACATCTTACTACTCATCACTAATTGAAGAAAATAAGAACAACCCCAGGTTTCTTTTCAGCACTGTAGCCAGGCTGACAAAGAGTCAGAGCTCTATTGAGCCGAGTATTCCTTTAATTTTAACTAGTAATGACTTCATGACTTTCTTTGCTAATAAAATTTTAACTATTAGAGAAAAAATTACTCATAACCATCCCAAAGACGTATCGTTATCTTTGGCTGCTTTCAGTGATGCCGGTATTTGGTTAGACTCTTTCTCTCCGATTGTTCTGTCTGAGTTATTTTCATTAGTTACTTCCTCCAAACCATCAACATGTCTATTAGACCCCATTCCTACGAGGCTGCTCAAGGAAGCCCTACCATTAATTAATGCTTCGATCTTAAATATGATCAATCTATCTTTATTAGTTGGTTATGTACCCAAGGCTTTTAAGGTGGCAGTAATTAAACCATTACTTAAAAAGCCATCACTTGACCCAGCTATCTTAGCTAATTATAGGCCAATCTCCAACCTTCCTTTTCTCTCAGAAATTCTTGAAAGGGTAGTTGTAAAACAGCTAACTGATCATCTGCAGAGGAATGGTCTATTTGAAGAGTTTCAGTCAGGTTTAGAATTCATCATAGTACAGAAACAGCATTAGTGAAGGTTACAAATGATCTTCTTATGGCCTCAGACAGTGGACTCATCTCTGTGCTTGTTCTGTTAGACCTCAGTGCTGCTTTTGATACTGTTGACCATAAAATTTTATTACAGAGATTAGAGCATGCCATAGGTATTAAAGGCACTGCGCTGCGGTGGTTTGAATCATATTTATCTAATAGATTACAATTTGTTCATGTAAATGGGGAATCTTCTTCACAGACTAAGGTTAATTATGGAGTTCCACAAGGTTCTGTGCTAGGACCAATTTTATTCACTTTATACGTTTCCCTTAGGCAGTATTATTAGACGGCATTGCTTAAATTTTCATTGTTACGCAGATGATACCCAGCTTTATCTATCCATGAAGCCAGAGGACACACACCAATTAGCTAAACTGCAGGATTGTCTTACAGACATAAAGACATGGATGACCTCTAATTTCCTGCTTTTAAACTCAGATAAAACTGAAGTTATTGTACTTGGCCCCACAAATCTTAGAAACATGGTGTCTAACCAGATCCTTACTCTGGATGGCATTACCCTGACCTCTAGTAATACTGTGAGAAATCTTGGAGTCATTTTTGATCAGGATATGTCATTCAATGCGCATATTAAACAAATATGTAGGACTGCTTTTTTTTTTGCATTTGCACAATATCTCTAAAATTAGAAAGGTCTTGTCTCAGAGTGATGCTGAAAAACTAATTCATGCATTTATTTCCTCTAGGCTGGACTATTGTAATTCATTATTATCAGGTTGTCCTAAAAGTTCCCTGAAAAGCCTTCAGTTAATTCAAAATGCTGCAGCTAGAGTACTGACAGGGACTAGAAGGAGAGAACATATCTCACCCATATTGGCCTCTTTTCATTGGCTTCCTGTTAATTCTAGAATAGAATTTAAAATTCTTCTTCTTACTTATAAGGTTTTGAATAATCAGGTCCCATCTTATCTTAGGGACCTCATAGTACCATATCACCCCAATAGAGCGCTTCGCTCTCAGACTGCGGGCTTACTTGTAGTTCCTAGGGTTTGTAAGAGTAGAATGGGAGGCAGAGCCTTCAGCTTTCAGGCTCCTCTCCTGTGGAACCAGCTCCCAATTCAGATCAGGGAGACAGACACCCTCTCTACTTTTAAGATTAGGCTTAAAACTTTCCTTTTTGCTAAAGCTTATAGTTAGGGCTGGATCAGGTGACCCTGAACCATCCCTTAGTTATGCTGCTATAGACTTAGACTGCTGGGGGGTTCCCATGATGCACTGAGTGTTTCTTTCTCTTTTTGCTCTGTATGCACCACTCTGCATTTAATCATTAGTGATTGATCTCTGCTCCCCTCCACAGCATGTCTTTTTCCTGGTTCTCTCCCTCAGCCCCAACCAGTCCCAGCAGAAGACTGCCCCTCCCTGAGCCTGGTTCTGCTGGAGGTTTCTTCCTGTTAAAAGAGAGTTTTTCTTTTCCACTGTCGCCAAGTGCTTGCTCACAGGGGGTTGTTTTGACCGTTGGGGTTTTTCCGTAATTATTGTATGGCTTTGCCTTACAATATAAAGCAACTTGGGGCAACTGTTTGTTGTGATTTGGCGCTATATAAATAAAATTGATTGATTTGATTTGATTTGATTTGAAATGACTTTAGTTTTGTGTCATGTCTGTGATCTGCTTTTTTTCTACAAAATTAAAGAACTGAATGAACATCCTCCGAGGCCGGTGATTCCATAATTTTTGCCAGGGGTTGTATTATTGTGAACACCCCCTTTTCTACTTTTTTTTTTACTAATAGCCCAATTTCATAGCCTTAAGAGTGTGCATATCATGAATGCTTGGTCTTGTTGGATTTGTGAGAATCTACTGGTACCTTGTTTCCCATGTAACAATAAGAAATATACTCAAAACCTGTATTAATCTTTTTAGTCACATAGCACTACTGTTATTCTGAACACTACTGTATGTAACAAATCATTTAAAACTTCAAATCTATTTATTTATTAATCAAAATAATTTGTATTCATCTTTAATAAGTGACTGAATCATGCAAACAAGTGGAAAAAGTGTTTTCATCACATTTCTTTTAAAATGCCAATTAAGTTTCCAAATCAGCGTTTATGTATGTATACTTTTTTCATGCATTACGATATCTCTACGATATATGATGATATCAACAACGACACGATGCTCAGACAACCATTTTCTCCTTCCTTGATGATGTAATCAAAGATTGTGGTACTGTGGGCTTCCCAGAAATGTGTGTATCACATGGGGCTCGATTCCCAGGAAATACCAATATTTGTTATGCATGTTATTTCTTGACAGATTCCACATTTTGATCATTTTATGTGATGTACATTTAACACAGGCGGCCCATAAGACAAGAGATTTGATTTTTTGTTTGGGAATTGTACAATAATGTGATTGATGCCCAAAAAAGTCATGTATCATGGCTTTTTTGACGAGATATTTAAACCAGTAGCTGGAATTTATTTTATGGTTTTGTGATGGACACAGTAACATGCGCAAGGATTGATTTTTTCCCTCTAATTTTTGGGTAAAAAAAGGCGTGGTTGG
Source organism: Thalassophryne amazonica (assembly GCF_902500255.1). Lineage (NCBI taxonomy): Eukaryota > Metazoa > Chordata > Actinopteri > Batrachoidiformes > Batrachoididae > Thalassophryne > Thalassophryne amazonica. The sequence goes on along the minus strand of NC_047124.1, from coordinate 19,693,988 downwards.
GATTTTGAAGTGAATTTCACACAGTTTTGTAAAATCGTTTTCGGAAACGGCAGTCCTTTTGTCACTAAAATACTTAAAATACGCAAAGTTTTGGCTCGTCAGAATTCTCACATTTAACGGGGTCAAATTTTTTGGCTCACATGAATAAAGCTTTTTTTCTTAAATGTAATAGTTGTGATGCACAAATTTATTTATATTATCTCTTATAACTATATTGTTTTATTCAAAGCCATGAACATATGAATCCACCCATAAATATATGTGATATTTCACATTTTAATAGTGTTATTCGATAATAACAGCTCATATATAGTGCAGCAGATAAGTGAATATTTACTGACTGATCCTTCAAATGGTGATGCAAGCACCAAATTTGGCACACGCACTCCTTAGACATTACTCTTTTGAAAATGCAGAGTGGCCACATGAACTTTCAATAGGCAGCCAAGAAGGGGTCAATTAAAGAATTACACTGGGTCAAAATTTAAAAATGCTCCAATCATATTGAAACATATTCCATATTATTTGTCTGATCATAAAGATTCCAAAAAGGTATAGTTTGGACTATCTGTGAATAAATGTTCTGGAGTTATGGGGTAAAAACAGCAAAAACACCAAGAAAGATCAGTTTCAGTTTGTACAGGGGTCAAAAGTTAAAGTTGCTCCGATTTAGGTAAAAAGTGGTGCAAATTACTGGTTGAGCTAATAGGATTAATAAATGGAATAGTTTTGACTGTGTTGTGTGCTTGGTTTGCAAAGTAAAGGCTAAACAATGTCAGCATCCATTGCATTCTATGACATGTGACATATGTTACCCTGTAACATGAAACTAAGCATGATACATGATGCAAACTATTCCTTTTTTAAACCATATTCACTCAACTAATAATTTGCATCACTTTTTACCAAAATTGGAGCAACTTTAACTTTTGACCCCTGTACAAATTGAAATTGAGCTTTGTCACCATTCTTGCTGTTTTTACCCCATAACTCCAGATCATTCATTCACAGATAGTCAAACTATACCTTTTTTAAAACCTTGGCTAATCATTGTTGATTTGAACTTATTTTTCTCAAAATCATGTAACTTTGTCCTTGTCTGACCGTGACTCATTCCACCAAATTTGGCCCAAATTGGATAAAAATTCTGAGTTATATCGTTCACAGGAACTTTCATTGCAGTTCTACATAAAGTGTTTTGCCTTTTTCCAGCTTTTTTTTTTTTTAAACATCTCTGTGTCTGATATTCTAACTGAGCAGGAACAGACACTGTGTTATATTTGTCACTATTATTCATTCATGTGAACAATAATCTATCCTTCTGTCAGATACCTAAACCAGAGTGTGCCGAGCAACAGGCCCCACTCATGATGTGAACATTGGGGCTCCATGTAGATAAACCCGTCCACAAAAACACCACAGGGATCTATCTGACTGGCCAAATGAGACGCACTACTTTGCTCCGTCACTGAGCTGTATCCAGAAGAAAAATGTATATGTTTGTGCAGCCGGCGCTCACCAGAAACAATCTCAGGAGGCGTCTCTATTACAGTGTGTAGAACTACTGTGAAACGTGGACAAATTCTTCTTTCTCTTGATCTTTTTACCACCTCTGTGTCCAGCTGATGTGCTCCACAAATGGGCGGTTTGGGCTTCTGTGTCTTGCCCAAGGACACTTTGACACTTACAGTAGGAGCAATTGTTGTTTGAATTCATTGGACAATCTCCGTCTTACTCTGCTCACCATTGGGCATTGCAATTACCTCTGCCAGCAAAGATGGGCAGAGGTTATATTTTTGTCCCTCTTTGTTTGTCTGTTTGTCTCTTTGTGAACAGCTTGTAACCCACAATTTTTCCTAAATTGTTATTAAGTTTTTTTTTTTTTTTTTTTTTTTTTTTTTTTTTTTTTTTTTTAACGGAGGATTCATATCCAGATTGTCAAGAATGGACTTGATTCAATCCAACTGATTCAATTTTTACTCTGTGTGCTTCTTACCCTGTGTGCTGCTAAACAATGCTGATGGAACCTCACTTTCCCTAAGGGGGTCTTTCCAAGGGATCAGTAAAGTTCTGCCTAATCTATTCTAATTTTCATGGTCATAGGTCAAAGGTCAAAGTCAGGAAAAACCTTGGAAAATTAGAAAAATCCCTATCTTTAACACTGAACAAATTTTCAAAAATTCATAACTGTCAAAAAAGGTCACATTTCTTTCATATTTGAGAGCCTTATGTAGGTTCTCAAATATGTAGACTCTATTCAATTCAACTAATTCAAGAACTGATTCAACTGATTTTTTTACTCTGTGTGCTTCTTACCCTGTGTGCTGCTATACAATGCTGATGGAATCTCAATTTCCCTGAGAGAGTCTTCCCATGGGATCAATACAGTTCTGTCTAATCTAATGTAATTTTCAAGGTCATAGGTTAAAGGTCAAAGTCAGGAAAAATCTTGGAAAATTAGAAAAATCTCTATCCTTTAACTTCAAACAAATTTTGAAAAATTCATAACTGTCAAAACAGATCAAATTTCTTTCATATTTGAGAGCCTTATGTAGGCTCTCAAATATGTAGACTCTATTCAATTCAACTGGCTCAAGAACTGATTCAATTGATCTTTGTTTTTTTTTTTAACTCTGTGTGCTTCTTACCCTGTGTGCTGCTATACAATGGAACCTCAATTTCCCTGAGGGAGTCTTTCCAAGGGATTAATAAAGTTCTATCTAATCAAATCTAATTTTTAAGGTCATAGGTCAAAGTCAGGAAAAATCTTGGAAAATGAGAAAAATCTCTATCCTTTAACATTGAACAAATTTTCAAAAATTCATAACTCTGTCAAAAAAGATCAGATTTCTTTCATATTTTTTAACCTTATGTAGGATGATATCCTTTATCGACTGACAAAGTTTGATCCGGATCCAGATCTGATCTGATTTACAGATTTTGTGGCCATTTAAATTTAACATTGAAAGCTCCTTTTAATGTATATTTTACATTATATCTTAATCAAACATGCCCCAATCACTTTCATATTTCAGAGTGAGGTGCAGACTGGCACTCACTATCACCTGACAAGTTTTCTATTTTCTATTTTTTCAAACAGAAAAAACAGTGGTATAACGGAGCAATACTCTATTCACTTTATAAATGTATACGTTATTGTTCTCAAAAGGACATAATAAAGCGGCTTGTATTATTTATGTACATACACTCTTTATTGTCAGTTTACTATTGTTCTTCAATATAATTTTTAAGAAATGGTTCAAACACACACTGTTGTATCTTCTTCTTATAAATCACTGCGTGCGTTGGGATTACCGCTGTTTAAATTAAACACCGCTGCATAAAACTCAATATTACAAACATGCTGTGGCCGTTTCATTCATTAACCTGCATTAATAATACAAATTGAAGATAAACGACTCAATTCTTCTCACGCACACGTGAGATTGATTTGGGTTTTTTTTCCTGCACTATTATGTAATTTAGAAACCATCAAAAGGCTTATTAGAGTTCACTTTGTATAACTGGTGTTTGTACATTTATCTCTCATTTTTCTTCATTCCAGTGTTTAAAGGTTTTCAAACGATCCATTTTCCTTCACCCAGTGTGATCTAAATATTCTATTAATGTCGTCTTCACTCACATTAAGTGCAGTATATGAAGGTTTTAGAATGCTTAGTGTTACAACAGGTTTTACTTTATGGGTGATTCTTAGACTACGGGCACTTATTATGTCCTTTGATCATATTGTATGAAAAACAGAAAAAAGGGGAAATTTCACACTTTTATAGTTATCTTTACAATGAAAGTGTGTTAAGAAATTTGTTCTAGTAGTCTATGATGACTTTTTCACCTTTTTTCAGCATCATTATATGCAAATATTGCCGTTTTGTGCTTGTCCCACACCCAGACTTTTGATCTTCAATGATAAAAATGAATGGTAAAGAAACGTTTTTTCTAATGTTTTAAAATATCTCTGAATAAAATATTAGTAAAATAATCAAAACATAATTGGGGTATTCAATGTCATACAACTGTTGTGATTTTTTTTAAACAAAATGTAGTTGTCCCACACTATTGCCATAATTTCCACCACAACACTGTAATGTCCCTAAACAGTTTGTATGAAAGATTGTTTGGGTAGTTTCTATGGAGATAAACAGTGACATCAGAGCACATGTATATAGTGCCAAATCACAACAAACAGTTTCCCCAAGGCGCTTTGTATTGTAAGGCAATGGTGTGGTGGAAATTACATTTACAAGGCCAATAGTGCCCGTAGTTAAAGAATCACCCTTATATGTCCATCTCGAAAACACAACTTAGCTTCAATTTTCTAGATTTTGTCTTCACACTTAATTCTGATTAAACTCTGCTACTTTATCTAAATGTTAACCCACTAAAGAAGCACTAATATCAGCATTGAAGTTCAAAACTTTTTGCATCACAATCAGTGGTGACAAACGTGAATGCACAAGCAACTTTGAAAACATGATGTCTTGATTTACAGATTTCTTGGATTATATAAGATTATGTCCAAGAGGTTTACAGATACCATTTTTTTTTATTTTCACTACGTTGCTTTTAAATCATCCCTATTTCACTAAAACTGCAATAATTCTTGTCAGCAAATGTAGTTCGACTAATTCTGCAAAGAAGTCCTTAGATTGCAGTGTGTTGTTGACAGTGTAACACTCGGAGGCCCAAGCTTTTCTCTTCTACCTGTAAAGCCCATGGAGAGTCAAATGACCCTGGCTAGCTGACTTGGCTAGCCACATTCTTGTGTTTGCATATTTGCTGTCTGTGTGTTCTGAGACTTCCTTGTTTACATAACAGAAGTAGCTCTCCACAGGGGATCTTGGAGTCACTTGCCTGCTTAGCTGAAAGGGCTGCGTATGAAGCAGGAGTTGTGTGCAAAAGGTGTTAAAGTACAGCTGCCTAGTACACCTATTGCTACAACTATTTGTGCACCACAGCGGCTGAAAGATCTGTCGTTCTGGATGTCCCAGCTGGACAACATGTACTGTGTTTGGATAGACATGGACTAACAACTGCCCACTGTGATGCATGTGTGTCTGCTTGCTGTCATCATGTGGACATAATGACATAATAACAGTGTGGGGACTGTTAGTCATTGTGAGTGACTGTAACCTGTACCTATTGTATATATTTTGGTTTTCTGGTGTGTTTTTTGGTACATTTTGTTACATTTCAATAAAATCCAGAAAATAAAGTTTTCTTTTGGTGTGTTTTTTGGTACATTTCAATACAATTCAGAAAACAAAGTTTTCTTTTGGTGTGTTTTTTGGTACATTTCAATACAATTCAGAAAACAAAATTTCATCTCTCCCCCAGGGTAAAGTTATTTATCCACCTAAGCACAAATCAGCAGCCCTTTCAGACAGCAAATATTCAAACACAAGAATGTGGCTAGCCAAGTCAGCCCCTCCCCTGAGGTGGACTTCCTTGTTTACATAACAGAAGTAGCTCTCCACAGGGGATCTTGGAGTCATTTGACTATCCGTGGACTTTAGAGGTAGATTGGTCATTTGACCAGACTTTGGCCTTCTGGGTGGTAAAGACCACTGAAATATTTTGTGATTTGGGGCTTTATAATTAAAATTTTGTTGAATTGCAATGCATGGTACACACACAATACTTACAAAGGTATTCTGAGGGGAGCAGGTTGGCTTATTACATTTCAGGGTTGTTTGGTGTATATGTTTGCATAATAATAAGGATTAAGTGATACTGTAATCGCTCATGTGTATGACTTTGTGCAAAATAACTCTGAAACAGATGAGCAGATTTTCACCAAACTTGGTTCACATAGTCCTTTTATGAGTATCTCCAGATGGCTAACGTTTGTAATAGATTGATCAAAGGTGAAGGTCAAGATGTTCGGAAAGCCAAACGTCTAACCACGAACCAAACTGAGACAGTACAGATGTGGGGAAAAAAAACAACAAAAAAAATCAATGTACAAGTATACAAAATGATATACAGGCAATGTCAAAACAGGTTGTGGAAATCTATGGCATCATCTGGTGGAGGTTGCTTCTACTTGCAGCTGTACTGCTTGGATAATGGAAAAAAGAGGTGACAGTGATTAGCAGAGAGAATTAGGACCAGCAGCAGCAGCGCTAAACAACACACTGTGAGCAACGGAATGATCTGGACTGTATCTAGCTTGGAAGTGATTTAAATAAAGTAGCTATTTGTGTGGCGTCTTCCTTGCCTGGCCGTCCTGGGCTTGAGTGGTGACGAATGATGTCCGGAATGGTTCTTGTTGTGGCTTGAAAAACTTGATATCCTCTCATGAGCGTGGAGATGTGGCTGTGGTCTTTGCTGTAGATCCCACTGGAAGCTTTGGGAAGCACTGGTAGCAATGGACACAATCCACCAACCTGACATGGGGTGAGTTCCTGCTTAAATAGTGACACAGTTGATTAGTTGAATGTGGCATTAACTGGGTTCAGGATGAATCATTTCTCAGCTCCATCCATTTCAGTCTGTCAGGCAGAATCCTGGTACAAGGTAGTGAAAAATATATACCGAAAAACACATTTTCCTAATATCGCCACAGGATTCTAACCTATAAAAAAATCAAAAAATTTATCTTTTTCATTCCGTGATCCTAATGTCGAAAATTTAATCTCTTTCATTCCGTGTTAAATGTGATTTGATGACATCACTAAAACATCACGAAATGATGTCGCTATAGTCTAGAAAAAGCATTCATTGTGTGCACGCAAATTATGCATTTCCCCTCCGATGCCTTTTATTTCTCTTGTGAACATAATAACTCGTTAACCACACATGAGAAATGATTAATACTTGCTGAGGAATAGATGAGCCGATGACATTTTGGGGTTGTTTGGTGCAAATGTTTCCACATTAATAAGGATTAAGTGATTGTTCATGTGAACAAGAAGATCATTAAGTGATTATATTCCCTGCACTGGTAAGAGCTGAGGTCTACAGTAACATTTAGATAAGTGAGTGGATGAGTAACTCGCCCAGTTTAAGGAGCACATAACGAGGATGATGTGATTCAACGGTGGTTAACTTTGACTCACCAGATCAGCTTTGTCTGCCACCTAGTGGATGGTTCAGGACTATGCATCCATATAACAGATATTTAGAATGGCTATTCCAAGGCATTGGTGGCAGTGGTGGTGGTCAAGTGCTTAAGTGCACGTTTTTCCAGTGTGGATGGTTCTGGGTTCAAACCCTTCCCTGCCCATTCTCCATATAATGTCAGGAAGGGCATCCAGTGTAAAACTTGTGCCAAATCAACATGTAGAGCCACCTTGGAGTGAAAACAAGGGAACAGCCAAATGGGCTCACTTACTAATCAAAGGAATTGGTTAAAAATGTACCCATGGTCACATGTTTGAGTCAAATAGTTTGGTGGTCCATTCTTGTCCATGCAAATGGTTCTATGATGCAAGAAGAGGCAGAGTACAGAGAAAAACTCAATGCAGTGAGACTGCAAGCATGAATATGGACACGATGTTGGACAAGTTGTTTCTTTATCAATGCATGCACTCCCTTTTCTTCCATCCATGTACATTCACACACGCCATCCACTGCTCTCACTTCCCCCCTGAATGCTCGCTCTCCCCGTCCCAATTCTCTCCTGGTGGATCAAAAGCAAACTACCATCAATCATACATACACCCCTCCAATCTGGACAATGTCCTTGGCTCCAGAATCCACTCATCCTGTGTGTCTGTGTTGGTTACCTCCATCCTTACCTTCCTCTCATTCTCTCCTGTCTCCCTAATCCTCCCAAACACTCTCATTTCAAAGCCAGCGAGGACAGCTGTCGGGCTGTGGATCTAAACAGCAGGCAGACGTCATGGCAGGAGGTGAATTAATCCACCCTGGCATTTTAATACCCCAGGCTCCTTCCATACAGTTCTATCTGGGCAGCCCCCTGCATGTTCAGCACTTAATGCACGCCAGACACTGATGTGGACACAGCTAGACGAATGTCATAATTTGGCATTTAATAATAGACAGTGACAATGCCTTGTAGCCCAGTGAGTGGTGATTGCTGTTGTTTTTTCCAAAATAATTCAACTGTGCTCTATAAAGACAGTAAATGTGCATCACTGTGATCTCTGACCCCGTACTGCCAAAGACACACAGGTTGGATGAATTGGGCATTCTAAGTTGACCGCAGGGGTGAGTGAGAGTGGAAGTGTGAACGTGCTTGTCTATCTGTAAGTGTACCACTGCTGGGATAGGCTCCCGTGCCCCTCTCCATGACCCTTAACTGTAATAAACAGGATCAGACAATGGATGTAAAGGTGTGATTCAACGCACTAAGATCCACTAATATCTCCTTAAAGCAGAAGCAACTCCAAGAATGGGGCAATACCCCCAAAAGTAGCCTTTACAATGTTTTGCAATTAGTATTTCTCAACAAAACAGCAATATATGAGTTTGTGTTTGAGGCTCAATTCATCTGGAACAAAATGACCCCAGGCACAACATTTTATGTTGATGTAAACCTGAGATAAATCCAGTGAAACCACCAGAAAACCTCTGGACTAAATCGTGATTATATAGGAGAGTCGCATCTATTTGATTTATGGGCCATATAACCATATTGGCAGCTTTTGTTTTGGCACCTCCATTGGGGAGGTGATGGTCTAGTGGTTAAGCATTGGGCTTGAGACCAGAGGATCCTTGGTTCAAATCCCAGCCTGACCAGAAAATCATTAAGGGTACTTGGGCAAGGTCCTTAACCCCCTAGTTGCTCCCGGTGTGTAGCAAGCGCCTTGTATGGCAGCAGCCTGACATCGGGGTGAACATGAGGCATTATTGTAAAGCGCTTTGAGCATCTGATGCAGATGGAAAAGCGCTATATAAATGCAGTCCATTACCATTTTTGTTTAGCCATGGCAACAGGCATGGTTTTCTGTGCAGAAAAAAGTGGGAAGTGACTGTTGTTATCTGTCTGGAATGCAAAAAATGGTGTGGAGTGCCTTATGACAAGGTTTGCAGTTCCAAGACTTTTCCTGACTTTGCCCATTGACCTACGATCTTGAAAATTGAATCACTTCTTGCCTATCCGGAGATGAATCTTCAGTAAAAATTTCATAATGATATATGAAAAATTGTGGGCTCCAGGCTATTAACAAACAAGCATTTAAACAAACCTTGATGATCCATGTGATGGTTTTTCAGAAAACGGATTGCACAGCTTCTGGATCAGGGCTGCTAATTTGTGGCCCGTGGGCCACATCCGGCCCGCCCTCTACTTGTTTTAAATACTTCACAGAGGGTCTGGAGTCAAAATTTCAAGAAAATACCGTGTGAATTGTGTGGTCCTCTGTTTTATTGTTTGTTTTTTATCCAGGTTGATTTTATTGGTTTTATCTTTTGTATGCTGTATTAATTTATTTCTGTTGATTTTATTAGGGGTTTTTTTCTTTGCATGTTTTATTTATTTTTATTTTACTTATTTTAAATTTATTTCTTGACTATTGGGGTCCTATCTACCGTGATTCTATGTGCAGCACTTTGGAACATCTGTTGTTAAACATTTGGTGTTAAATCTAAAGTGGGTTGGATTGGATTTCATGACAGTATCACAAAATTATTTCGTGAAGGTATCATGAAATATCTGGAATGCCATGGAGGTGGGGAGCATGGGGGTTATGGATAGGGTTAAAAACAGTGAACTAAACATGGGTGCATCATGAAAATTTGATGCATTTTGCAGTGTATCATGAAAACAAACAAACAAATAAACTCTGAAACAGGGGCTGGGGTGCATTTTCTCCTAAGGTGTTCCTGCAGGAATGCGAAACGTAAGCCCACAAATCGCGAATATGTGCGAAACGTAAGACACATCATGAAGAATTTCACATTTTCCCGAGATGTGCGTTCACATTTCGTGAGATATTTTTGTTCCGTATTCATGTTTTGCAATTCACGGTTTGCGGATAATTCAAGATTTGCAGCAGATTGACGTCTGGGAGGTTAACAGACTCAAATCAAATCACAGAAGGCCTTGCTGACCCTGATGGTCCACAACTGGTTTAACCCTCGTGAACAGGGTTGATGTCAATTCAAACAACAGGTTTGGTTGTTCAATGCAAAAGTCGAGGATGATGGACCTTGGTGGAGGAATGCACTCGAAATAAGAGCCAAACATAAGGAACAATTCCCACAAACTACTCAGACACATGCACAGACACACCTATGCAGTGCAGACTAAAGAGAAGTGTGCGTCTTTAAGATGAGACGGTGGTAATTAAAAACCAAGAGCAGCATTAATATGCAATACCACAGGGATAGAAAAAGTAGCAGTAACAGCTGGATGTGTGCCGAGTACTCCTGTTCAGTGAATACAGACTGCAAGCTTCATCTTGGGCACGATTGCTGTTGAAGTAGTCACGACGAACATCAGTACACCTGTGACTGTAAGACACAACACATTTGGAGAAAGGTGGAAAAAAAAGGACACAAATCTCATTCTGCTTCTCTCTTGAACAATTCAAGATGCAATGATTGACAGATATTTTTTAGACAAAGCTGGGACTAAGTGAGATTTAACCAGGTTTTACAAGCTGCATTTTGTCTATTAAAAATTAAACCCAGAAAACAGGATAAACTAAATGAACACAATAAAATAAAAGGGAAACTAAAATGTAAACACTTCATATGTTGAAGTGATCACAGTTCCCAACTCACTTTGGGCAGCACGGTGGTTTAGTGGTTAGCACTGTTGCCTCACAGCAAGACGGTCATGGGTTCGATTCCCATCTGTGGCCTTTCCGTGTGGAGTTTGCATGTTCTCCCCATGTTTATGTGTGTTTCCTCCCACATTTAAGGACATCCAGGTTAGGTGGACTGGAAACTTTATAAATGTCCAGGTCTCCCTTGCAAAAGAGGTCTCGAGCTCAATGGGACTAACCTGGTTAAATTAAAAAAATAACTTTGGACACTCTGAGGGTTTTTGGGTGAGAAAAAGAACATGGTTTTTGTTCTGCACTTAGAGGCTACTTCAACAATACCGAGCTCCAGCATTAAGTAATTAACTACTCTATATCCATTGGTGGGCACAGTGCAAGCTAATGTTTTTGCTATCAGATTAGCTTTTCAGATAAGTTTTAAAACCATCATCAGACCAATTATCTTCCAATAAATTTAGCTCTGATAACTTTTAGTCCGATAACATTTTTTTGCTGGTAAAGTGAGCAAAGTTTAACTGTAAAAAAAACAAACAACAACAACAACAACAACAACAAAAAACGTTTGTACAACCCCTGGCAATAATTATGGAATCACCAGCCTCGGAGGATGTTCATTCAGTTGTTTAATTTTGTAGAAAAAAAGCAGATCACAGACATGACACAAAACTAAAGTCATTTCAAATGGCAACTTTCTGGCTTTAAGAAACACTATAAGAAATTAGGAAAAAAAATTGTGGCAGTCAGTAACAGTTACTTTTTTAGACCAAGCAGAGGGAAAAAAAAAATATGGACTCACTCAATTCTGAGGAATAAATTATGGAATCACCCTGTAAATTTTCATCCCCAAAACTAACACCTGCATCCAGTGGTGGGCACAGATAACCAAAAAATGAACTTTGATAACAGATAATAAGATACAAGACATTTTGCAGATGTTACTGTGGTGACATCACAAGCTAGTCTAGCTAGGTGCAAACTTTGTTTTGTTTCTGTGTAAATATAATTTCTGTCATATATTATGTAAAAGCTAGTGAGAAATAAACACTTCTAAAACCGAGAAAACTGTTTTTGGAACCTGGTGAAACCTCTGAAGTGACTTACAAGACATTTTGCAGATGTTACTGTGGTGACATCACAAGCTAGTCTAGCTAGGTGCAAACTTTGTTTTGTTTCTGTGTAAATATAATTTCTGTCATATATTATGTAAAAGCTAGTGAGAAATAAACACTTCTAAAACCGAGAAAACTGTTTTTGGAACCTGGTGAAACCTCTGAAGTGACTTACAAGACATTTTGCAGATGTTACTATGGTGACATCACAAGCTGGTCTAGCTAGGTGCAAACTCTTTCGTTTCTGTGTAAATATAACCTCTGTCATATATTCAGTGGTGGGTGGGCACAAATAACCAAAAAATTAACTTCGATAACAGATAATAAGATAAATGGAAAGTTATCTTTGATAAAGATAAACCAATAAACCACCCAAAAATGTATCGGAAGTTACAGATACTCGATAACCGATAAATTCCGGTGTTGTCCATGGGACATTTGCAGTTACTAAAGAGCTGAAATTGATTTTTAACACAAAGCGGTCAAAGATCTAAAGAATAAGCAAGAATGTTTGACAATGCTGCCCCCTGCAGGAAGCAGCACAGACAAATCCTGAGAGCACCCACAAAATCAACTCTTTACTAATCATAATCATTTTTTTTTTCAACATTGTGCCCCCACTGGAAGCTCTTGTTTACAACAGCACTCCCACCACAGAGACAAACCAAGAGCAGCCATAAGGCCAAATCCCTGTCAATTTCAACACTCCGGTCAGGCGGAGGTCTTGAAAAATAAAGTCATACTAACTTATGGTTTTTTGAAAATACTGATAGAATAACTCCATTAATGTCAATTGTACAAAGTTACAACATAACATATATCTTTTAATGTTGAATAAGGCACTAATTCTGAGGTTTTGTAACAAACACAGACCACAAAGCATTCTGGGTAAAAGTGCTAAACAGTGATTGGTTCAGTAATCCATTATGTAAACCAACACGTTAATGTGACGTGTGTCGTGTGTTGGTTTAAAGATAAATGTGCTTTTGTAAAATATTCCATTTTTATTTGTAAAAACAGGCATTTTTACGGAGCCCTGGAAGTGTCATCGCAATTGCATGTTTTAAAACTTTTCTGATGTTGCAAAACGTGCACTCAATATTAGTAAGTAAGTAAGTAAATTTATTTATATAGTGCCTTTCACAGACATAAGGCCATGTACACACGTTGTCGGGTATTTGTAAAACCGAATATCTTACCCTTTCAGTTTGGGGAAAAAACTTCATCCACACTACGTCATTTAAAAAAAAAAATCCATCCACATCGAACCGTATAAATGTGTTGTAATTAGTCTGCCAAACCTTTGGGTGGCGGTACTGATTAAAATTCTATCCAATCAGGAGCCTTATTCTCTTGTCGTCACTTCCACAAAAATCAAAAACATGGCGCCAACCTCGTTCGTGTGGACCGATAAGGAGTCGGAATTACTTCTAACCGTAGTTTTAGAATACAAAGTTAACATATATATATATATATGCACACAAAAAGCACCTGGACAATGGACAATACCAACACTTTGAGAGCAGCCAGGTACCCAGACGTTTAATACTGCCATGAACACTCCTGGCCAGTAGATGGCAGTAGCGGCCTTGAAAAAATGTCAAACAAAATTCCAGATAATCTGGGTCGGCTACATTTAAGATGCGTGGAATTTAACAAATGAAAATACACTAACGTCTATAAACCCAGAGAATATATTCACAAGAGTTTTAGGCACTAGAGTTTAATGCTGTTATCTGTGGACCCTGAACAGAGTGTCTGAAATGCATTTGTCCTGTCGTGAACGTCTGAGATTACCTTATGCTACCCATAATGCATTGCTGCCTGGCACAGCATGTGCTCACAAAACCTTAAAAATTAGCACATTACTTTAAAACGAAAACATATATCTGATATTTTCACTTTATAAACCTCAGACATGACAATAATTTTAAATAACTTGTCTAAAATGAGTGGTTAAAATTTGAACCATAAGTTAAACATGTATGCCTCTGGATGACTTGGTGACATTGTGATTATATTAGTATGGTGTTAAAGGAAATGACTTTTTTTTTTGGTCACCAGTTCTCCTTTGCTTACAGACGATAGAGTGGTTTCTGTTTGCAGAGGGTAGAACAACATGCCTATTAGGAAACTTTTAACAGATAGGTCTAATTAGTCTGATGATGGTTTTTAAATTTATCTAAAAAGATAATCTGATAATGAAAACATTATCTTCAATAATTATCAGATTATCAGAAGTATGCCCACCACTGCCTGCATCAAATCAGATCTGATCACACCTTGGAGAGCTGTTGCACCAAGTGGACTGACATGAATCATGGCTCCAACACGAGAGATGTCAAGTGAAACAAAGGAGAGGATTATCAAACTCTTAAAAAAGGGTAAATCATCACGCAATGTTGCAAAAGATGTTGGTTGTTCACAGTCAGCTGTGTCTAAACTCTGGACCAAATACAAACAACATGGGAAGGTTGTTAAAGGCAAACATACTGGTAGACCAAGGACGACATCAAAGCGTCAAGACAGAAAACTTAAAGCAATATGTCTCAAAAATTGAAAATGCACAACAAAACAAATGAGGAACGAATGGGAGGAAACTGGAGTCAACGTCTGTGACCGAACTGTAAGAAACCGCTTAAAGGAAATGGGATTTACATACAGAAAAGCTAAACGAAAGCCACCATTAATACCTAAACAGAAAAAAAACACAAGGTTACAATGGGCTAAGGAAAAGCAATCGTGGACTGTGGATGACTGGATGAAAGTCATATTCAGTGATGAATCTCGAATCTGGATTGGGCAAGGTGATGATGCTGGAACGTTTGTTTGGTGCTGTTCCAATGAGAATTATAAAGATGACTGCCTGAAGAGATCATGTAAATTTCCACAGTCATTGATGATATGGGGCTGCATGTCAGGTAAAGGCACTGGGGAGATGGCTGTCATTACATCATCAATAAATGCACAAGTTTATGTTGATATTTTGGACACTTTTCTTATCCCATCAATTGAAAGGATGTTTGGGGATGATGAAATCATTTTTCAAGATGATAATGCATCTTGCCATAGAGCAAAAACTGTGAAAACATTCCTTGCAAAAAGACACATAGGGTCAATGTCATGGCCTGCAAATAGTCCGGATCTTAATCCAATTGAAAATCTTTGGTGGAAGTTGAAGAAAATGGTCCATGACAAGGCTCCAACCTGCAAAGCTGATCTGGCAACAGCAATCAGAGAAAGTTGGAGCCAGATTGATGAAGAGTACTGTTTGTCACTCATTAAGTCCATGCCTCAGAGACTGCAAGCTGTTATAAAAGCCAGAGGTGGTGCAACAAAATACTAGTGATGTGTTGGAGCGTTCTTTTGTTTTTCATGATTCCATATTTTTTTCCCTCTGCTTGGTCTAAAAAAGTAACCGTTACTGACTGCCACAATTTTTTCTTGATTTCTTATAGTGTTTCTTAAAGCCAGAAAGTTGCCATTTGAAATGACTTTAGTTTTGTGTCATGTCTGTGATTTGCTTTTTTCTACAAAATTAAACAACTGAATGAACATCCTCTGAGGCCGGTGATTCCATAATTTTTGCCAGGGTTTGTAAACCCTAAAATCAAACATTTTAGTGTGTTTGTTGTGTGTTTGTAGCAGACTGGCTGCCTGTTGCTTGCTGATGACATCATCATTAAGCGCAAAACGTGATTGGCCGGTCAATGCAGGGAGCATTGTGGGTAGTGTAGTTCAGGTTCACTTTGGATGTTACAGTGAGTCATCCAAAAACAAAACAGACTAATTTTAACATTATTTTATTTTATTTCTTTGTGGCTGTAATTTAATCGCCAAGACTCGCTGGGGGAGAGGAGCTGTCACGGTGTAGCTGTGTACAGAGGGACTTTTCTTTACATTTAGACACTGTTTTGGATTTTTTTTTTTTAAAGGACACTTTATGTGGATTATTTAATCAGATGAATCCCACTGAAAGTAACAGGTAAAATTGATATTTACTACGTGTCTTTTACTCTGCCAATCAATGCATTAATGGATGTATTTCGGTTGTTTAAGCCGCACGGTTCAAAGGGTTAGCTAAAAGCGGCAGCTTTTAGCTCATAAATGACGGTGTATCTAATACCGAGATAAACTGTGACTTCTAATACTGCGTTTTACTGCTTTTGAAAGATGATGACAGTGTTTGGGGTTTTATTTTTTATTTATTTATTTTCCATGTGTTCTTTGTGTTTGTGATCCTTGAATTTACCCAGCAGCCCCTGCGGAGCTTGAAGTGAAACTGGTTTATCAGAAGCCGACAGTGTAATCTGATGTGGCCACGTCCAAATAAATACTAAAAGCTATCGGTTATCTGTAATGAAGATACATTTTTTAGGAGTTTATTGGTTTATCGTTATAAAACTTTTCAATTATCTGATTAATGGTTATCAAAGCTAACTTTTTGGTTAGCTGTGCCCACCACTGTCTATATCCCTACTTGTACAACTGAAAACATCATTTGGTCAACAATCTTGGCCTATTACTTACTAATACAATGGCTAAACCAGAAACCTCAGAGTTTCTACTCTGGAGGACACCTTGCATCCACAAGGATCCTGTAATTTTCGGAGGGTTGAAAGGACAGCAACTGAGATATGGCAGGGAAATAAATGGGTTAGGACACCAAGGTGATCGTAGGTCAAGTAGGGCAGGTTGTTCATTAACCCAAGAGCTGGTGGATCAATTCCTGGCTCCCCTTAAACTCCACATTGCTTCCACTGCACACGACTGTTCTTTGCATGTACAAAATTTTAAGTAAGACTGTAAGTCACTTTGTATAAACCTTTCTGCCAAATCCATAAATGTAAATTTAGACGAGCGCTACAATAGCACTTCAAATTTGGTGAATTTTTTCTATTTTCATAATAATAATAAAACAAATTCTACATATCTTCAATAACAAGTAAAACAATTTTTTTCATCCCATCAGATTTAGCAACGGCAACTTAATTTATTATTGCTTATTTAAACTGTAGTTGGCGAGGTCTGATTCTGCACTTTATTGAACTCTTAAACCTTCACTGTCTCTGTGATTCTGAAGCTCTTTTCATCTCAACCGGCGCGCTTTCTCTCTTCAATTATTCACTCTCTCACTCGCTTGGTTTCCAGCTCGCAGATGCATTTTAATTTCCAATTTCTTTTGGTGAGCCTTTCATGTATGACCGAACCATTCTGTGAAAATAACAAACCTGATTTCTTTGCGAAAACATCATATTTTCCCTCCACAATTCACCAGCTGCCATTTAAAATGGATTTGAATGCACTATAAACGACTATCAGTGCAACACCTGTCACCATTTACAAATTTATAGGGTGAGTTTGGATGTAGGCCCTAGAAACAATACATTGTGCAGATTGGACCAAAAGTTCAACCTTTCCTGCTTCCAGAGTTTAAGAGACAGATGTTGCAAAATGCATTTAATTGCAACCTTCTCCTCATTTTTACACAAGTTTTTATGTAAATCAGAATTATGTGTTGTAGGAGGAGGAGGAGGCCTGTAACCAAAATACACCTCTGGGAATAGTATGTTGGATGAGTTGTTTATTCAATTAAAACCTCACCCGTGTACACCTCACAGTTTTCTTGTGCAACCACCAGTTTTGCGGATGAAATGCTTCATTATTTTCTGATTATTAATCATGAAATAATCAATTTTCAAACAGCCCCTTTGTTGCCCTCACGCAATTTGATTGTTTTGCATCACTCACGCAGACTAAAAAAAGTGAAAACCTCAACGAACTGACACAGACATCTAATAGGCTGTCACTTAAAGGTGCTCTAAATGACATTTAAAAGATGAAGATTGTAACTAACAGCTATTTTCTATATAAACATGTAGAGGTTTAACATTTAACACTCCCTCTGTGTGTGTTGTTATCTGAGCTTTTCTGTCCTGTGTATATATATTTCTGTTTCAACTGGACATGCGCATTTAGTGCATGACATTTCTACATATGCACATTTAGGATACATGAGTCCCACCCTATGAAACCATAGTCACTCCTTACATTTATAAATAAAAACAGCAGTACAGTTTTCAAGATGGCATACAGTTGCAAATTTTCATAAATCCCATCAAATCAACACTCAGTGTTGAAAAAGAAGTCTGACCAAGAACATGATCAGACAACAATCAGGATACATCTGGCTTTTCCACATGGAGAGCTGTTTGACCTGACAAAAGGCTCCACCTTACATTCCTTCTGCACATTTGTCTCTTAAAATCATCAGAAATATTCATGTATTGGCTATTCTTAAAGGACATGTTGCACCAAAATCATAACAACTTGGATTACTTTGTTAGTGTTGCTTTGTGCTCTTCCATGGCCAGTGTCATCAATCACCTATGGAGACTGCCGAAAACAAAGTAGTCATGAGTACTTGTTTTTCCAAATGTTTCCAAAAGTATTTATGTAGCTTTGAGAAAAACGTCCCAGCACATGCTTGAAAGCATTGTAGCTGCTAAAGTTAAGAACAGAGCCGCAGATTAATAGCAAACTTTTCATAAGTCTGATGTTGTGCTATAATATCTCGTTCTCAGCTGATAACTGTTAATTTTGATGCAGTGACTGTAAAAGCAGCAGCTGCTCTCAACTGTGAAAAGGCATGCAAGTCCATCATGAATGCAGCCTGTTAAAAACAGCCTCTGCTAGAGGCTCAGCTTTGTGCATGCTTTTAAGTGTTGTCATCGATATAACTGTGAAAAATCTAAGAAATACATCTGTATTATCAGACAGCCTGACAACAGTGGAAAATTCTGCGTGCACGTTCATGGTCGGAGTGAAATGACGTTAAAACAGGGTGCTGCTCCCATTCAGAGAACAGACTCCACACACATCAAGACCCAAAATCTGACAGACTCTCTCAAAGTAAAATAAAAATAACAAAGCCTAACAACTCCACTGAAGAGAACAAAATACAAAGGAAACAAAATACTGAACAGGGCACTCACCCGCTTTTAGAATAATTTCCAAGATTAACTATGTAAAGTCCACACCATCACAGAGGTCGTCATGCATGGATCTTGCGTGATTGGCAGATGGAGAATAATATCCAGGTCCACTCCATCAAAGATGTCGTCACGCACAGATTGCGTGTGATCGTCATGATCCAAAATCCAACAGACTCTCAAAAATTAAGAGTTTCAGGGCAAAGTGTGTTGCCTCCTCTCTGTACATCCTATGTAATGCTGAGCCATCAATTTCTAATGAAAGCTCAGGAGCTTCGTTATCAGATGTAGCAGTGTTCATTTCACTCTGTCTGACACCCATTGGGATGTTTTGGCTTTTCCTAAAATGTACGTCATATGCCAAGAAATGCAGACTAAGATGTTTTCTGGAAATGGCCCTGCTGACTCGCAGAGGGAGAGGGATAATTAGCAATAAAACATATCAGCAACCACTAATTATTACTGTATGTGCATGGATAGACTTACAATCATGAATACTTTGATGTTGTGTTGCTAACCGAGACGTTAAATAACGTGACGTCCTTTAATGCCAGCTGGTTCCCTAGGGTGATAGATGTTGAAGTGTACAGCATCAGCACCTGCTGCTTGACCTGACCTGACATCTCCACTCGGTAAAGCTGCTATTCAGGGTAAGGCCTTGGGCAATTGACTTCTTGTAGATTGTGACATTTCACTGGTAATGCTTTATCTCCGCTCCTTTTAGACCTCAATTGAGTTTCCTTTTACAAAGACAATTCACAGCTGCGCCTTTGGTTAAAATCAACTGCCTTTTCTTCTCAAGTGCATCAAAGTTTTTGGCCTGACAAATTTCATGATTTGTTGAAAATTAAAAGCATAAACTTTAATTCAACGACTCGGCACTCACCAAACACTACACTGCTACAAACACTTTTAATAGTTATGTTAAAACTGTAATGAATAAAATTAGTTCTCTCGTAGGGTCAGTGTGCAAGTATGTTTTTGGTTTACAATTTCCTTTGAGTGTCTCCAATTATTCATATGATTACAGCTTGTGTTTTATATTTTTAACTTCCTACTGACTTTCTTTTTAACTACTTGAGTGTACTTCTTTATTTCTCTGAGGCATATTGGTCAGTATAACTGAGAAATGTGTGCTACAAACAGGGATGAATCAAAGAGGACATGGGTCCCTGGGTTATACTTGTCTGTAGACATTTTCACAGAACAAAAGTTGAATAGCACCAAACTGAAAACAAACAAACAAAACAAAAACACTGAGCATAGGACATAACACTTAATTATGGAAATACTCTACTAATTAAGCACTTTTTCAGGTAGAATCTCAAAACAATATATATATATATATATATATTGAGGGAGTGTTAATTTTACCCTGGTGATTTTACTGCGTGAGATGTGCCAGTTTGTCATGCAGTGGGACAGTGTTCTGTTAGTAATCATCAATATTACGTATTCATTACGCGGGACAAAACCACCTCGGTGTTGGTCTCACAGGACAGCTTAAAGGTGTATTTCAGACGGATTCCGGTTGCTTTTCAGTCGTGTGAGTATCCGATTGTGATTGTGCATGAGCTGGACATGCCCCAACATGTCCTGGAAGGCTTCATCACGGCGTTGCTTTGTGCCATGCAGCTCCACTGCGACGCGCGGAATTCCTCCGCATGTCTGTCTCAATGTGCCGAAAAAATGCTGATGTCCACTCTTTTCACAATTCCTGTGCTAGTCAGACGACATACCGGCTGAAGACAGCGTCCAGTTTAGAAATGAACGGCACATTCCACTGTTACAGGAGTTTTTGTCATGGAAAGAGGAGCGGAGGGACGCGCCACGCAACTGTTCATTACGCGGGACAAAACCACCTCGGTGTTGGTCTCACACGACAGTTTAAAGGTGGATTTCAGACAGCTGTCGGTTGCTTTTCAGTCGTGTGATTATCCGATTGTGATTGTGCATGAGCTGGACATGCCCCAACATGTCCTGGAAGGCTTCATCACGGTGTTGCTTTGCGCCATGCAGCTCCACCGCGACGCGCGGTGGAGCCGCTCCTCTTTCCATGACAAAAACTCCTGTAACAGTGGAATGTGCCATTCATTTCTAAACTGGACGCGGTCTTAATCCGGTATGTCGTCTGACTAGCACAGGAATTGTGAAAAGACGTGGACATCAGCATTTTTTCGGCACATTGAGACAGATGTGCGGAGGAATTCCGCGCGTCGCAGTGGAGCTGCATGGTGCAAAGCCGTGATGAAGCCTTCCAGGACATGTTCTGGCATGTCCAGCTCATGCACAATCACACGACTGAAAAGCAACCGGAATCCGGGAGCGTGCTGCGCTCTCAGCAGTTGTGGGCGGTCTTTAAACCATCTGGATCACTCCTTAATCTGTTTAATCCCCATAAAATCGTCCCTGAAAGCCATATTAATTTTCCGAACGGTGTCCACCTGGAGGTCTCTCACAGTTTCTGGAAAAAAATTGATGCAGCAAAGCTCCAAATCGTTCAGACATTTATTCGCAATAAAAATCCGACGGCAGGGGTGGACCACTGCTCACACAAGGCCTGCTCACAGGCGAATGACGCAAGCGACAGGCGTGAAAAAACTCATGCTTGTGCATGAAGGTTCAAGCTTGGCTGATGCAATCACACGTGATTCAAATCCATATGGTTTTTGAAAAAAATAAAAAGGTCGGATACTTTTCTAACAGACCTCGTACATATTATTCGCATTGTTGGTATTATTATGTATGATATTGTGTGTGTTCTCAACAGTATTTCTGTGGGCAAATTTTGGGTCCCTGTGTGACTTTGGGCCCCCTGATCTTCAGCCCATACAAGCATGTGCATTGATATGGCCCTGTCTATAAATAAATGTGACTGACAGATATGTGTATGTTTTTTTAAAGAAGTCTTGGACAACATCAACAAAAGTAAATAATACGATTGTACCAATTTCAAGTAGGTGTGTATCTTGAGGTGAGGTGTTGAGTTATTGTAATAATTTCAGTATTTTAATGAATAAATTACCCAGATTGAAAAAACACATGATAATAAACAAACCCAACAACCCATTTTGTTGACAATTTTCAGAAATAATAATCAAGCATTTATTTGTTAAACACATAGACTACAACAGTGTATGCCTAATTAAGAACAATAAAAAGAAACAAAACTAAATCATAAAAGGACATTGATTGGAAATAAAGCAGTGCTCGTTGGCCTGAATTTAATAAATGTGCACCAGTTAGAAGAGTTTTTATAAAATAAACAAATCATGTTCTCCAAGCATAATCATATATCATCTGATTAAGAAAAATACTTTGCATAATCAAGTGAGTAAGTGTAAATTTGAGTTTGTTTAATCCTCTGGAATGATAATTAAAGTGAATCAAATGTGATTTGTAATCAAGGTGTATGTTAATAACCGTTAACACCGCTGAGCAGTTTCTTCTCGTTTAATCGCACTCGCAACCAACTTTGGCGGTAGGAAAGTCTTATGCAATTAGTGTACTCTCATCAATAGTGGCCGTTTTTCACAGCAAGGCTTCGTCGATGACGCTCGGGCTCAGCGCTCACCGTTAAAGTCAAAGAGTTGGATCGGCTGTGACACCTCCAGCTTTTTTTTTTTTTTTATTCCCGTCCGCACGCCTGGAAGCACAAAAAAGAAGTCCTTTACGGGGATTGTGTCCAAGGTTACGTTGACCCTTCATTCCTCAAAGGGCCAAGTCATTTCTCCCACAACTACTGGAGCAGAAAAACCGTTGGCGGCAATGTGATGGCTCTCACTCAAATTTGCTAGGAAAATTCACCCTTTTCCCTCCCCCCTTGGCTCCCTTTGGTGAACAATGGCAATTAAAAAAGAAAATCATTACAAGAAGAAGGTAGCTCAGAACCTGGCAAAAAGGGGGGAAAGATAACCAACTGAGCCATGGGGTGGCCAGCAGACAACAGACCAATTAGAGATGACAGACAAGATATTATGTATCACTGGTATTGTGCGAGTACAATCCAATACCTTCATGCGTCTCGTCCATTTTCATTCTCCCGATCTAAGGCTTTGGACTGGAACGGCATCGTAAAGTACAGTAGATTTTGTCCTTTGCGTAGCACCGTGCACTTTCATGCATTCCCAATAATATCGTTTGTGCGACTATATGATATCGAGTGTGTCGTTGTGTGAAAACTCATCTCTTTAATGGGACCCATCCTTTGTCTACCACTGACAAGCGTGACCGCTGTCACTATCCCCTCAATGTAGTTTCATGCATGGCTGCAACAAATTATTACGCGCGTGGACACGGTGACAGTTTCACACAAAAGACGGAGAATATTGCAGGCGCGGGGAATGAGAAAGCCTGTCACTACTTTTTATGCAAACTGCAAACTTGAAAAATAGTTTTTGTGATAAACATTTGCCACTGTCATCTTTAAACAGAACTCACACATGCGGTTTGTTCAGAACCTTTATTCAACATCACAATGGTGAAATTCTGAAAACCAAATGGTGTATAAAATATAATTTAATCTACATCTTACTGTTTTTGAGCTCGTGTGGGATGCTGTTTGTCCAAACTGCCAGTGGGGGTGCTGTAGCGCTGGCATGGAAAATAATTTCAGGATTTTTTTTTAAAAATATACGGTGCCTCGAAAAAGTATTCATCCCCTTGAGATTTTACACATTTGAATGTGTTTATGCCATTTCAAATGCAAAAAGTAATTCAGGCTTCTTTATTAAAATTTCTAAAATTATGGTCCTTAAACTCAGACTCAAAACAAATCTCTACAACTTGATATAAATTAAATAAAAGTATCAAAGCCAAGATGGGTTGTATAAGTAATGGAACCCTTTGGTATAACATACATAAATAATCAGTTTTATTGCCAGTTTTCTTCAGACAAGTCAGGGGATGGATACATGTACATTTCCATGTCACTGAATATGTCCTGGACTTAATTTGCATCAGTCTTTAAGAAATACAAACAGTACTGTATGGTAACTGTTTGGAAGAGGCAATTCTCAAAAGCTAAGTGACTGTGCATGAGGAAAGTTCATCTACAAGTTTCCAGAAGGTACATCTGAGATTAAATCCTAGATTTGATCTGTTTTGGTGAAAGACTATCCATCTCTGCTCCACTCCAGCATGAAGCTAAGAGTGGTGATGGCCATTACTTATGCAACCCATGTTCTTGGCTTTGATATTTCATTTTATTTTATTTAATTTATATCAAGTGGTTGAGATTTGCTGTGCGAATGATTTTAACGAGGATAATTTTAGAAGTTTTATCAGACAGACAAGCAAACAAATAATACATTGTGGTATCAATCGTTATTAAATGCTAGTAAATACATTGCAGGGAAAGATTTGTGTCCCACATTTTTGACAATAAGGTAGCGAAAGCTTCCCATATTAGAGAGTAGTGTGCAAGCATTGATGTTTTCCCTCCACTAGGTGGCAGCATAGGGGACTATATACCTACGTTTATGGTAATAAACAGTAGTTTATCAAAATGGCAACAAATTCACACTCGAACTTGTCAATATTCACCACCATGCAAAATTACAAGTTCTTATCTATAACCGTGCACCATTTGTTGAGTTGACAATCTTTCCTGTACTGACTAAGTGACTAGCTTACACACTCATATGTTGGGGTCTAAACCCTGCAGGACTAAGACTGCCATGGATGAGTAAATCTTGTAAAGGCAGTGAGGCCCGTTGGTGCTTATCCCTGGATTCTGTAGCATGAAGTAAATTAGAACCTATAACTCCACCAAAATAGGCCACCAATCCAACGTACCACAGTACTTCCTAAGCAAAGGCTGGTACAGCAGTTGGACTGGGAAAATGTAGATGAAGTGTTCTGTCCAAGGACACAACCATGAATCAAAAACTGGTCTCCATATTGGTAGCCCACCTTGTCTTCTAAGTTACACCTAAAGATAATGGATAAATGTTCACGTTTACAACTGTCAGGCCCAAGACTTTATCTCAGGGAAGATGTCTACCAGGTCCCAAACTTTTTTCTTGATGAGTAATCTTTGGATTGTTGCTCAAAGTCTGGACCCTGCTGTGTCACATACCAGTTATTTTTCTGGCACTTCCAATTTTACATGTACAGTGAATCAAATACACTCACCGGCCATTTGATTAAGTACACCTTGATAGTACTGGGTTGGAACCCCCTTTTGCCTTCAGAATTACCTTAATTCTTTGTGGCGTAGATTCAACAAGGTGTTGAAAACAGTCCCCAATCAACAAGCCATTTTCATCCACACATCTGCCGCTCACTGGATATCTTCTCTTTTTTGGGCCATTCTCTGTAAACACTAGAGATGGTTGTGTGTGAAAATCCCAGTAGATCAGCCGTTTCTGAAATACTCAGATCAGCCAGTCTGTCACCAACAACCATGCCACCTTCAAAGTCCCTTAAATCCCCTTTCTTTCCCATTCTGATACTCGGTTTGAACTTCACCAAGTCGTCTTCACCATGTCTAGATGCCTAAACGGTTTGGCTTGCTGCCGTGTGATTGGCTGATTATATATTTGTGTCAACAAGCAATTGAACAAGTGTACCTAATAAAGTGGCCAGTGGGTGTAAAAGCCAACACCTATTTTGCTTCTGTAACCATGACTACAGCTCATTTGGTAAAGCAGGCATCCTACCCCACAGGGTTCAATCCACAAATCTACAGAAATGTCTACAGAAATGTTCTTTTTTTTTTTTTTTTTAGTCAAACAATTTTAAACATCATAATTTAGCACTTACAATGCTTCAAGGATTCCTGCTTCTCTATTTCGTCGTGCTTTAATTGTACTTTTATTGCCGTGACGGATGTAATTGCAACAATGTAACTGCAGTTTTAACAGCAGGGAAATGATTGAGATGGTCGAGCTTCTTGGAAACAACATTTGACTATATGTAAAAAATAAAAATAATGTTCTTTTGAGTCGACCCAAAGCATAAGCCTGGCTGCATTAAACCAAATCAGCATTGCTGGAGTGAAAGCAACACACTAAATTAATTTTTTCCCCTTGAAGTCTCATAAAGACATCGGAATATTTTATGCTGAAAGCAAATCCGGTTTTCTTTATAGAATATAAGTGTCTGTTAAAGATAATTGTTGTGCATGACTCCTCATTTCCAGCCATCATTAGGCTTGATTGAACATAGAAATCTGGAACGTACACTGCACATAGTCACACATACGCACGCGCCATAAATTGGCATGATGCTGTAAGCATTTAGATGACAATGTTATCTTGATCTGCTAATTAAACGCCTCACGTCAGCGCGTGCAAGGCTAATGATAATGGATTCTGCTGTTAGTTAGTGTTACACTTATTGATTACCATGTGTCATCACCGCCAGGCACAGTCAAACCACCCATTATTTAGCACATGAAACAGAGGAAAGGCCAGTGTTTTATGGGAAAATATGGAATTTAAGCAACAGCTTTGGCTCATTTGCTGACGCCGCGGCTCAATGCGAGATGTATATCACATTGCATTAATTCAAATGAACGGAAATTACTCTAGACTCAGCTCAACTGAGCAATATGCTAAATTCAACGCCTCGGAAAGAGAAAACATCACCGTGTTCCAGAGTGGGGAGACTCCCGATTCACTCAGATCGTTCAGTCGGATCCTATTAATAACCTGGGAGGTACGAGTCCGTGGCCTCCATGAAATCGGAACCGTTTGTTCCAAACCTGCTGCCAACACCAGGCGATGCATACAAATGAAGGAATAATGCTTCACTCTAGAGCTGAAACAACTAATCGAGTTAATCACGATTATTAAAATAGTTGTCAACTAATTTAGTCATCGATTAGTTGCTAAATAACTTTGTTTTATCGCAAATGTTTCGTTTCTTCCATATAATCAACCAAGCTTTGCTTTGAATCTTGAACCAGTGAAGGAGTGCTTCGAGCTGCTGCTTCGTTGGTTTCATTTGTTTTATTTCGCTTTATCTTAATTTTTCTCCACTAAAACCCTAAAGAGCATATGTCTGTGAGGAATATTTACCTTTTTTTTATGTTAAACTGACCTGTTATGGTCTTCTGAAACAGTTGATAGATGTATTTTATGCTAACGCCGATGCTAATGCATTAGCATGTCTATGGTGTTTTCAGTGTTAAAGTTAGCATTAAGCCGCTGGCATTTCAGCATGTTTGTGCATTTGTTTTCTATATAATAATTAATGGCTCAGGGTTTGTTGTCGTAAAAGAGTCAAATGTATTACAAATTAAAATATTTTTAAATTTATTTTTATTTATATATTAATAATAATAGCAACAATAATAATATTAATAATAACTAATAATGCTACAATACAATTTTAGAGAAAGAGACAGGAAGTGAACTTGGAATCACTGAAACATGTGTCACTGTGAAATGACCACATAGTTTACAAGTTATAATGAGTCAGGCTACAGTTGTTGATTTAGGTTTTATGGTTAACTGGTTATGCGAATTGCTCATTTGCAGCAACAAAATATCTCTTTTTTCACCATATATTTTCTAACATTTATATGTTTCAATGTTGTTTTATGGCAACTCAGCACTTTGATAAAGCAATGTCATTTGAAATAATATTTTTTGTTCTTTATTATAAACTGTTTTATTCTTTATTATTTTATATTTCGACAGCAAAGGGACATTTGACGATTTGTTGATTTTCCAGTATTTTAAGTTTTCAAATAATGTTCTGTTGTTAAAGTGATTGAAGGAGAGAAAAATTGTTTCCCTGGCACATTTGTAAAAAATTCCCCGCTAATCTGATTAATCAATTAATTGTGTCGAAACCCTATCAGATTCATCGGTGATCCAAATAATCGTTTGTTGCAGCCCTACTTCACTCATTACACTCTTTATAATCTGCATAGTCTGAGTATAGGCAGCATGGTAACACTGTTGCCTCACATGTTCTCCAGATGTTTGGGCGGGTTCCGTCCGGGTGCTCCAGCTTCCTCCCAAATCCAAACACATGCAGGATAGGTTGACTGGAAACTTTAAATTGTCCAAATGTGTTTGTCCGTCTATATGTGGCCAAGTGATAGACTGGCACAACTGTCCAGGGTGTACCCTCTCTCACAGCCCACCCAGTGACCCTTAATTGGAGTAAATGGGTAGAGAAAATGGATGGATGGATGGATGGATGCACAGTCTGATTACTATGGAGGCATGAAACAAGATGCGAGATCTCGCAAAACAATGGCAAGATCTCGATGTCCCTTTCGGGCCTCCATATATTACTACGTATTGCGGTAGATCTGAGTATTGGGCTCTTCTTGCTAGTGAGAATGAGAGCGGACTCAGATTCATTGACGCCAACTGCTCTCCACATCCAGGGCTGGGTCTCACATGACTCAAGGATTTGTTGACTGAATGAGAATCTCAGCTGCCAGAGCAAATCGCCGCAGACTCGGACTCTTTGACGCCGATTGCTTCCTGTATAGGGACTCATGAATTTCTTGAGTAATTCCGGATCTTCCTCATCAGGGTGGATAAAAAGTGGACTCAGATCCCTGCATCCAGAGTTGGGCCTCGTGTGACATAAGGATTTGCTCAATGAATCTGAGTCTCAAGATGAACTTGGAATCACTGAAATAGATTTCTGCTTCCACCAAAGTCAACACTCATGTGACTCAAGGAATCACCGTCTTCCTAGAAAATCCAAATCAGTGGAGAATCAGATTTGTTGACACCGAGTGCTCCCTCCTTCTGGAACCAGGACTCGCATGACTCAGATTTGCTGGATAAATCAGGATCTTCCTCAGATCTCTTCATCTGGAGTTGGGACTCATAGATGTGCTGAGTGATTTGGGATCTTCCTCATCAGCTCAAGTCAGAATAGACTCGAATCCGTGCATCGGGGCTGGTGTAACTCATGGGTTTGCTCAGTGAATCTGGACTTTCTCAAATTTTCCAACATAAATTGTCTGCGTCTGTTTTTTTAACACATACCCAATTGTTGCCATTAATATTTATCACTATGTTCATCCAAGAGCAGTTTTGACACTTTTAAGCTCCAATACCCTAGGAGCAGTAAATGATCAATTGGGACGTGGTGTAAAATAATAATAATAAAAAAAAAACATTTAAGGTCATGTTTGCTTTTCAGAGGCCATTGATTTATCAAATGTTATGTGCCAGCATATTGTTTAACTTTTATCATCGTCCACACATGAAGTTAAAGTTCTTTTACTTCTGTTGCCAACCCTTTTCTCTGACTTTCAGTTATTTATATTGCTGTCCATCAGC
Source organism: Thalassophryne amazonica (assembly GCF_902500255.1). Classification (NCBI taxonomy): domain Eukaryota; kingdom Metazoa; phylum Chordata; class Actinopteri; order Batrachoidiformes; family Batrachoididae; genus Thalassophryne; species Thalassophryne amazonica. Next base: position 19,664,910 of record NC_047124.1, on the reverse strand, counting down.
TCTTGTGTTGCTTTTCCTAATATTGTTTTACATGCATCTTTGGAGTGAAAACTCCAGTGCTATTTCCGTAGCATGACATCAGTGCAAAGCACGGTGCAGCATGCGTGTGTTTCGTGCATAACACAAAATAAACAAATATGTTATCCATTTAAGAAACCAGAGTGCACTACTATTCAGAAAAGCGGACTCAAGCGGGAGGTTTTCTCATGAGTGAGCAGATGTGCACAGATGCGACAAAGTGGAGAGCAACCACCAAAGCTCCCTGAGGTGAAGCATTGATGCAGTAATATGATGTTTTGTTCCAATTTTTAAATCAGATTTTACCACATTCTCATTTTGTGATGCCTCAGACTGACACAGATGAGTGTTTTTTTTTTTTTTACATCACGGCTGTCCAAAATAATTTCAGTCTAGGCAAACGGAGCACACACACATGGGCATACAGACCTTTTAACCTGGTACAAAAATCCTTTTCAGAGCATTAAGCAAGACATGAGGGTTGGCAGTGACCTGCTCTGTGTTGAGAAAACTATACACAAAAGCACCTGCACATTTTTTTTTTCTTTCTTCGATGCAGATGGCATTCATCTGATCTGACAAAGCAGACTTGGACTATGGAAAGGAAAGCATAAAAACTCAGGCTCTTATGTGTCTTTGTTATGTGTCTTTGATATTTCTATGGTCACCAGGCTCCTTTCTGTGTCTCACTTAGTAGCACTGAAAGAGAGGTTCAAAGCAGCTGTGGACATGTGGGTGAAAGCAAACGCAAAAAGAGAAAGCGTTTTTTAATTGAGTCTTCAGATCATCCCAGTCAATGAGTGAATGCCTACATTTGGAACTACTGAGACCACAGTGCCTCTGGCATAAACCAAAAAAAAAAAAAAAAATGTGACCATTTCTTGATAACAACTACATGAGAGAGGCTTTGAGTTGCTTTTATAGGTCTGCACAAGTAAAATAAAAAAGTGTTTTTTCTTCCTTGTATTTTTTATTTTGGTTGTCTCCCTGAAGTATTTCTGAATTAAAACCTGGACTAGGATGGCACTTATTAGTGGGAACATTCGATTAGATGTTTAAGCACACTTTATTTTCAGATTTGTCCTACAATTCCATTGATTCCCTTCCAGGATGGATACCCGTTATCTTGGAGGCTGCTTGGACCACCTACTATTCCGGTTTCTCATCACACCCAGGACAGAAGTCATCCAAAGCTTTTAGTAACCTCAACCATGGACCTTATGACCTCAAAATGAATATGGCTGTTGGAGTTTAGCTATGTTTGGTAACAACTGGGAATGTACATACATCATAAGTTACCTTGCTTGACAATTTTTTGTTGTTGTTTTGATTTCCATCATATTGAAACAAGCACAAGGATGGTTGCCCTGCGATAGACTGGCATCTTGTCCGGGGATAGGCTCCAGCCCCCCCCCACACACACAATGACCCTTAATTGGAGTAAGCAGATATAGAAAGTGGATGGATATATGTACAAGGATGGTTGGGCACCTGGCCACATTCTTTTTGAGGTTTTCAAGCATGTCCAGTTTGGAAGAGACCCTATTGTACATCCAGAGCAACCTTCAAGGATTATATATTCCATATAAAATAGGCCTCTACTGGTGGTTGGCTCTCACTGCAGTATTGTATCACTTCCTGTTCCGGAGCACAGTGGTGTTTTGCTGTATCTGTTAACTGTTTAATCTGCGCAGTTAGATTGATCTAGTTAACTAGATAACGATTTGTTTCACAGTGTAATCTTAACGTGTCTTAACTAAAGCACTCCCTCTGCTGAATCACCTCTAAATTATTTACACATTATTCACTTTGTGTGTTTTTAGGAATCCGCTAGCTTAGCGCAGCTACTAGCTCTTAGCCGATTTAGCATGGCGGCTTCTCCTGTCTCTCCTGCACTTTTCTGCTCTGGGTGTGAAATGTTTAGTTATTCCTCGGCCTCCTTTAGCAGTAATGGTACATGTAATAAGTGTAGCTTATTCGTAGCTTTGGAGGCCAGGCTGGGCGAATTGGAGACTCGGCTCCGCACCGTTGAAAATTCTACAGCTAGCCAGGCCCCTGTAGTCGTTGCGGACCAAGGTAGCTTAGCCGCCATTAGTTCCCTTCCAGCAGATCCCGAGCAGCCGGGAAAGCAGGCCGACTGGGTGACTGTGAGGAGGAAGCGTAGCCCTAAACAGAAGCCCCATGTACACCGCCAACCCGTTCACATTTCTAACCGTTTTTCCCCACTCAGCGACACACCCACCGAGGAACAAACTCTGGTTATTGGCGACTCTGTTTTGAGAAGTGTGAAGTTAGCGACACCAGCAACCATAGTCAATTGTCTTCTGGGGGCCAGAGCAGGCAACACTGAAGGAAATTTGAAACTGCTGGCTAAGGCTAAGCGTAAATTTGGTAAGATTGTAATTCACGTCGGCAGTAATGACACCCGGTTACGCCAATCGGAGGTCACTAAAATTAACATTGAACTGGTGTGTAACTTTGCAAAAACAATGTCGGACTCTGTAGTTTTCTCTGGGCCCCTCCCCAATCGGACCGGGAGTGACATGTTTAGCCGCATGTTCTCCTTGAATTGCTGGCTGTCTGAGTGGTGTCCAAAAAATGAGGTGGGCTTCATAGATAATTGGCAAAGCTTCTGGGGAAAACCTGGTCTTGTTAGGAGAGACGGCATCCATTCCACTTTGGATGGAGCAGCTATCATTTCTAGAAATCTGGCCAATTTTCTTAAATCCTCCAAACCGTGACTATCCAGGGTTGGGACCAGGAAGCAGAGTTGTAGTCTTACACACCTCTCTGCAGCTTCTCTCCCCCTGCCATCCCCTCATTACCCCATCCCCGTAGAGACGGTGCCTGCTCCCAGACCACCAATAACCAGTAAAAATCTATTTAAGCATAAAATTCAAAAAGAAAAAATAATATAGCACCTTCAACTGCACCACAGACTAAAACAGTTAAATGTGGTCTATTAAACATTAGGTCTCTCTCTTCTAAGTCCCTGTTAGTAAATGATATAATAATTGATCAACATATTGATTTATTCTGCCTTACAGAAACCTGGTTACACCAGGATGAATATGTTAGTTTAAATGAGTCAACACCCCCGAGTCACACTAACTGCCAGAATGCTCGTAGCACGGGCCGAGGCGGAGGATTAGCAGCAATCTTCCATTCCAGCTTATTAATTAATCAAAACCCAGACAGAGCTTTAATTCATTTGAAAGCTTGACTCTTAGTCTTGTCCATCCAAATTGGAAGTCCCAAAAACCAGTTTTATTTGTTATTATCTATTGTCCACCTGGTCGTTACTGTGAGTTTCTCTGTGAATTTTCAGACCTTTTGTCTGACTTAGTGCTTAGCTCAGATAAGATAATTATAGTGGGCGATTTTAACATCCACACAGATGCTGAGAATGACAGCCTCAACACTGCATTTAATCTACTGTTAGACTCAATTGGCTTTGCTCAAAATGTAAATGAGTCCACCCACCACTTTAATCATATCTTAGATCTTGTTCTGACTTATGGTATGGAAATTGAAGACTTAACAGTATTCCCTGAAAACTCCCTTCTGTCTGATCATTTCTTAATAACATTTACATTTACTCTGATGGACTACCCAGCAGTGGGGAATAAGTTTCATTACACTAGAAGTCTTTCAGAAAGTGCTGTAACTAGGTTTAAGGATATGATTCCTTCTTTATGTTCTCTAATGCCATATACCAACAAAGTGCAGAGTAGCTACCTAAACTCTGTAAGTGAGATAGAGTATCTCGTCAATAGTTTTACATCCTCATTGAAGACAACTTTGGATGCTGTAGCTCCTCTGAAAAAGAAAGCGTTAAATCAGCAGTGCCTGACTCCGTGGTATAACTCACAAACTCGCAGCTTAAAGCAGATAACCCGTAAGTTGGAGAGGAAATGGCGTCTCACTAATTTAGAAGATCTTCACTTAGCCTGGAAAAAGAGTCTGTTGCTCTATAAAAAAGCCCTCCGTAAAGCTAGGACATCTTACTACTCATCACTAATTGAAGAAAATAAGAACAACCCCAGGTTTCTTTTCAGCACTGTAGCCAGGCTGACAAAGAGTCAGAGCTCTATTGAGCCGAGTATTCCTTTAACTTTAACTAGTAATGACTTCATGACTTTCTTTGCTAACAAAATTTTAACTATTAGAGAAAAAATTACTCATAACCATCCCAAAGACGTATTGTTATCGTTGGCTGCTTTCAGTGATGCTGGTATTTGGTTAGACTCTTTCTCTCCGATTGTTCTGTCTGAGTTATTTTCATTAGTTACTTCCTCCAAACCATCAACATGTCTATTAGACCCCATTCCTACCATGCTGCTCAAGGAGGCCCTACCATTAATTAATGCTTCGATCTTAATATGATCAATCTATCTTTATTAGTTGGCTATGTACCACAGGCTTTTAAGGTGGCAGTAATTAAACCATTACTTAAAAAGCCATCACTTGACCCAGCTATCTTAGCTAATTATAGGCCAATCTCCAACCTTCCTTTTCTCTCAAAATTCTTGAAAGGGTAGTTGTAAAACAGCTAACTGATCATCTGCAGAGGAATGGTCTATTTGAAGAGTTTCAGTCAGGTTTTAGAATTCATCATAGTACAGAAACAGCATTAGTGAAGGTTACAAATGATCTTCTTATGGCCTCAGACAGTGGACTCATCTCTGTGCTTGTTCTGTTAGACCTCAGTGCTGCTTTTGATACTGTTGACCATAAAATTTTATTACAGAGATTAGAGCATGCCATAGGTATTAAAGGCACTGCGCTGCGGTGGTTTGAATCATATTTATCTAATAGATTACAATTTGTTCATGTAAATGGGGAATCTTCTTCACAGACTAAGGTTAATTATGGAGTTCCACAAGGTTCTGTGCTAGGACCAATTTTATTCACTTTATACATGTTTCCCTTAGGCAGTATTATTAGACGGCATTGCTTAAATTTTCATTGTTACGCAGATGATACCCAGCTTTATCTATCCATGAAGCCAGAGGACACACACCAATTAGCTAAACTGCAGGATTGTCTTACAGACATAAAGACATGGATGACCTCTAATTTCCTGCTTTTAAACTCAGATAAAACTGAAGTTATTGTACTTGGCTCCACAAATCTTAGAAACATGGTGTCTAACCAGATCCTTACTCTGGATGGCATTACCCTGACCTCTAGTAATACTGTGAGAAATCTTGGAGTCATTTTTGATCAGGATATCAATCAATCAATCAATCAATTTTTTTTTATATAGCGCCAAATCACAACAAACAGTTGCCCCAAGGCGCTTTATATTGTAAGGCAAGGCCATACAATAATTATGTAAAACCCCAACGGTCAAAACGACCCCCTGTGAGCAAGCACTTGGCTACAGTGGGAAGGAAAAACTCCCTTTTAACAGGAAGAAACCTCCAGCAGAACCAGGCTCAGGGAGGGGCAGTCTTCTGCTGGGACTGGTTGGGGCTGAGGGAGAGAACCAGGAAAAAGACATGCTGTGGAGGGGAGCAGAGATCGATCACTAATGATTAAATGCAGAGTGGTGCATACAGAGCAAAAAGAGAAAAGATATGTCATTCAATGCGCATATTAAACAAACATGTAGGACTGCTTTTTTGCATTTGCGCAATATCTCTAAAATTAGAAAGGTCTTGTCTCAGAGTGATGCTGAAAACTAATTCATGTATTTATTTCCTCTAGGCTGGACTATTGTAATTCGTTATTATCAGGTTGTCCTAAAAGTTCCCTGAAAAGCCTTCAGTTATTTCAAAATGCTGTGGCTAGAGTGCTAACAGGGACTAGAAGGAGAGAGCATATCTCACCCATATTGGCCTCTCTTCATTGGCTTCCTGTTAATTCTAGAATAGAATTTAAAATTCTTCTTCTTACTTATAAGGTTTTGAATAATCAGGTCCCATCTTATCTTAGGGACCTCGTAGTACCATATCACCCCAATAGAGCGCTTCGCTCTCAGACTGCAGGCTTACTTGTAGTTCCTAGGGTTTGTAAGAGTAGAATGGGAGGCAGAGCCTTCAGCTTTCAGGTTCCTCTCCTGTGGAACCAGCTCCCAATTCAGATCAGGGAGACAGACACCCTCTCTACTTTTAAGATTAGGCTTAAAACTTTCCTTTTTGCTAAAGCTTATAGTTAGGGCTGGATCAGGTGACCCTGAACCATCCCTTAGTTATGCTGCTATAGACTTAGACTGCTGGGGGGGTTCCCATGATGCACTGAGTGTTTCTTTCTCTTTTTGCTCTGTATGCACCACTCTGCATTTAATCATTAGTGATTGATCTCTGCTCCCCTCCACAGCATGTCTTTTTCCTGGTTCTCTCCCTCAGCCCCAACCAGTCCCAGCAGAAGACTGCCCCTCCCTGAGCCTGGTTCTGCTGGAGGTTTCTTCCTGTTAAAAGGGAGTTTTTCCTTCCCACTGTTGCCAAGTGCTTGCTCACAGGGGGTCATTTTGACCGTTGGGGTTTTTCCGTAATTATTGTATGGCCTTGCCTTACAATATAAGGTGCCTTGGGGCAACTGTTTGTTGTGATTTGGCGCTATATAAATAAAATTGATTTGATTTGATTTGATATAACCACAATGTTGTCTGAGTTCAAAGTGTGGCAACATGTCCACCAGTCTACATTAAAAATTCACAGTTCCGGTGCCAGTGATGTATATGGCATCAGAATTGGCAGCCCTTTTACTTGGAGTAGATTTAACATCAAGTTGGGACAAATTTCCAAGTGATAGGCATAAAGCAAAACCAAGCCATGATCCCATGCTCTGGAAAGAGTTTGCTCTTTACTTTAAATCTTTGTCTTCTACCTCCAGCATGGTCTGTGATTGAATAAATGCAAAACATAATGATGTACGCCATTAGAAATGAAAATAACCAAGAATAAGCCGAGCTCAGGCAAGCTAGTTTCCCCAATGGATCACACTGGCCTACTATCATTCACATTCTCCCCAAGATAGAAGAAATACAACATGTCCAACACCAGTGCAACCACCTTGATGGCTGTCTCAGAATTACACCTGCAGTTGCTTGTATGTTTTCTGAACCTGAAACTTTGATCAACCAAATGGAAAGAGAAGCATTTATGCGGAAACCCGAATGGGAATAGTCTTAGACAACACTGAAGTGCACGGAGATGAATTAGGTCATGTCTTGATTAGACACAAGCTTGTTTATTATGCATTCAGAAGGGAAAAAAGGGTTATTTTTTATGTGAATAAGTATCTGAGCTGACATCTCATGATACAAGATGCACAAAGGCTCAACTTTAGGTGGGGTAGAACAGGAATTATCGTTCAAAGACAACAGGAGTGGATCTCAAAATGTGGAATACCAACTATATTTATTTATTTGACCAAACTGTTAGCAGGATTACTCTAATGCTACAAAAACATTTTAATGAAATTTGTTGAAAGGGTGTGGCCTGGGTGTATTAGCTCATTACATTTTGGAGATGATACAGATAACAGGGCGGACAATGACGTTTTTTAGCAGTATTATATTACAACTGATTTCCGTCAAACATGGTGCTGTGGGGATGGGCAAAGGAAGAAAATATGAAATGTTGTAGTGGGTATGCCACCTTTTACTCCCACCTACAACTCTGCCACCAGAGTTGTAGTCTTACACACCTCTCTGCAGGTTCTCTCCCCCTGCCATCCCCTCATTACCCCATCCCCGTAGAGATGGTGGCTGCTCCCAGACCACCAATAACCAGCAAAAATCTATTTAAGCATAAAAATTCAAAAAGAAAAAATAATATAGCACCTTCAACTGCACCACAGACTAAAACAGTTAAATGTGGTCTATTAAACATTAGGTCTCTCTCTTCTAAGTCCCTGTTAGTAAATTATATAATAATTGATCAACATATTGATTTATTCTGCCTTACAGAAACCTGGTTACAGCAGGATAGCTGTATGCACCACTCTGCATTTAATCATTAGTGATTGATCTCTGCTCTCTTCCACAGCATGTCTTTTTCCTGGTTCTCTCCCTCAGCCCCAACCAGTCCCAGCAGAAGACTGCCCCTCCTGAGCCTGGTTCTGCTGGAGGTTTCTTCCTTTTAGAAGGGAGTTTTTCCTTCCCACTGTCGCCAAGTGCTTGCTCACAGGGGGTCGTTTTGACCGTTGGAGTTTTTCCATAATTATTGTATGGCTTTGCCTTACAATATAAAGCGCCTTGGGGCAACTGTTTGTTGTGATTTGGCGCTATATAAATAAAATTGATTTGATTTGATTTTCTTTCTTTATTTTTGCATTGTGTGATGGGTTAATTTTTCAAAACCTGTTGAATGGATGTTCATCAAATCTGGTGGAGGTGTTGTGCAGAACTCAAGAAGATAAAAATATATTATAGTAGATCTGGATAATGAGGCAGATCCAAGAAGTTTCCATTCATTTTTTGTCTCTTTCTTGCTCACTTCCTCACCTTTTGCAGAATTACCCACAATTTGCTGAAACAATATTCATTAAAACATGGTAATAATGATGGGACACAGGACAAGGAAGAACCCATTCAGTTTTGGAATAGATTCAGATAATGCGTTGTGTTTTTTCCCCTCCCCACTACCTGTAAAGTAGATTTCTTTCTTTCTTTTTCTTTTCAAATTTTTTTTTTTTGCAAATTTCTGAAAACTGAATGATTTTCATGAAACCTGGCAGAGGGGTGTGGCATGAACTGAGAACTCAGCAATTTTTGTGGCAGATACAACATCTTCCCTCACTTTAACATTTGTGAATTTCTCAAACTCTTACGAACAAATAAGGGCCAGAGACACAACTTTAAGCTTATTTTTGTTTGTCAGCCAATCTTATTTTGCCCCAAATTAACTTCACAAATGAATCAAAGTCAAGAAGACCTTGCCTCACATTTAAACAGGTTTTGTCGCCATCTAGTGGGCATTGTGTTCATTTCAGGGCTTCTGGTACCTTTCCTACTTATGAAACCCAAAATTCAATAAAAAAGGTCTTTATAAATGGCAGAAATGCATGATTGTTTGGCATGCAGAGGGTTGACCTCTCTGTATTAGTGTATAAAAAAATCAATTTTGAGAGTTTTACAGTTCTTGAGTTTTAAGCTATGAAAGTTTGCCAGAAGGACTTACAGAAGGATGAAATTTCTCCTGACAAGCACAACTTACATTTGTGGAAAAAATGGTATATATCGGAACAGTGAGGATACAGTGTAGAGTCAATAACTCTGATACTTATAATATAATACAAATAAAAAAATACTGAGAGGGATATGTTTTTTGGGGGAGGGGGCAGAGATCTATCTAACATGGCAGAGGTATGTTAACAGTCAACTTATTCCAGCACGGTCAACACAATGCATTATTATAGCTTGTCAAGGAAAGAATTTTGATGAAATAGATTGTTTAACATTAGATGGACTTGTGCAGTGCCCGTAGGAAGTTTGTATTCCTATAGAACACTGGGGGCTTAAGTAGATTTCTCATGGCTGGTATGAGGCTGTGTTTGAATGTGGGCTGTAGAGGTGTACTTATATTATTATTTGAATGGAGTGTTTCATATTGTTTTAGAAAAATCAATTTTATTATCAATTATATGAAAATAAAAGGATTTCTATTAAACAGGATATTGGAAGAGAGTCAGACAAAATTAAACAGAACATTTAGAATATTTGAAACAGCAAATCAGTGTCAATCCCAATCAATCCCACCTCCTGAACATAGTTTATTTAAACTTGAACTCACAGCAAATATAAGATTTTATTCAGCTTATGTAAACTTACTGAAACATTGCACAAATAGTGGGAAATTGGTTTGTGTTATCAGAAAACGGATTTTAGCTAACGTCGCCTCTGTGTTGTCAAGTTAATCTCAGTCGCAAGGAACACTACCAGCATGCCTTTCACAGTAAAGGTATTTGCTGGGATGCTGGGATTAAACATTTTATTGTGAAATGGTTTGAACAACATGAATTATATGATGTTGTTTAACTTTGCTACTAGTAACATCAGCGAGCCATGCCATCTTGGAAGTAGGAATGTTTCAATGTTAATTAAAATAAAGTTTTCAAAATAAAGGCTTTGAAAATGAATCCCCAAATTTTTCAGAATAAAGAATGCACATCATCATGCCATATGCATTTGCGGAATGACTTGTTCCTTTGATTCCTCACATTTGAAGCAGCAGGAGAAAAATATAAGTGGTTGATTATACTCACTTTGGACACAACTGGAAGCTTTCAACCAAATGCCAGCAAATGTAGAAAAAGTAAATGTCACATTTCTTTATATAACAGTCGTGCATATTAGTTTGTGCAAAAGCATGTCTGGGTTCCTTTTTTTTTAAAGACATTGCAGTGCCGGAGCTGACTTGGGGTGTCACATCATCCAGTCGATTTAATGCATGGAAAAAAATACAGTCCAGAAAATTTGACTATGGTAATCGGGTTTCATTACATATTTATCATAAGGCAAAAAGGTCACTGTGCGGTCGCTTGTCAAAGCTATAAAAATGGAAAATATTGGAAAACAGCTTTTATATATGCAACGCTGCATGCAACAACTAATAATGTTTTCAACCCCACAAACCACAAACTATGTTTGATCGACGAGTATTATCAGACTGCAGCATCATTTATGAGGGGAAAAAAGAATCTCGTTTAATTTTAAGTGTTTTTAGATAAATGGTGTTGAAGCTCAAGTTCAATGACAAGGGTTTTACTGCAGCCTCCACAACACGCCCACTTTACTGCATGACACGCCCCCTGTTTGCAGTAATACAGGTTGAAGTACAGCAATAAACCTGCAAACTCAAAGATATCATGAAGCACAGATGAGTGTCATCTTCATCTTGTGGTTTCGGCTGCTCCTGTTAGGGGGCGCCACAGCAGAGCAACCATTTCCATCTCACCGTGTCCTCTGCATCGTCCTCTGTCACACCATCCATCTGCATGTCCTCCCTCAGAACATCCATAAACATCTTCTTTGGCTCCCTCTCCTCCTGCCTGGTGGCTCCATCCTCACCATCTTTCTCCCAATATACCCTAGATCTCTCCTTCGCACATGTCCAAACATCACAATCTTGCCTCTCTGACTTTGTATCCAAACTCAAAGCTGTACCACATACCTGGTCTCATTACTGTCTTGTAAACTTTCCCCTTCACTCTTGCAGATATTCTTCAGTCACTGATTACTCCTCCCACCCTACCAACACTCTCTTCTTCACCTCTCTACCACACTCTCTATTACTATGGATAGTTGACCCCAAGTATTTTAGCTCATCTACCTTAACCACATCTACTCCTTCTACCCACTCACTCTCATTCACACACACATGCACTCAGTCTTGCTCCTACTGACTTTCATTCCCCTTCTCTCCAGAGCATATGACCACATCTTCAGGGCATTCTCACTGCAGCTCGCAATGTCCTTTCCACACATCATACTCCTGTCCTATCTCATCCGTTAACCTGTCCATCACCACTGCGAACAAGAAAAGACTCAGAGCTAATCCTTGGTATAATCCCACCTCCACCTTGAAAGAATCTGTCATTCTCTGTCATAATGTTTCTCAAAATCAGCAAACACACAATGCAGCTCGTTCTGGCCTTCTCTATACTTCTCCATCAGTGCTGTCAGAGCAAACATTGCATCTGTAGTGCTCTTTCTCAGCATGAAACCATATTGCTGCTCAGAGATCATCACCTCTTTTCTAAGCCTAGCTTCTACTACTCTTTCCCATAACTTTATGCCAGTGTAGTTACTGCAGTTCTGCACATCACCCTTGTTCTTAAAAATAAGAACCAGCACACTTCTTCTCCACTCCCCAGGCATCCTCTCACATTCAAAGTCTGATTGCAAACTCCACTGCTATCTCTCCTAAAAATTCCCATGCCTCCACTGGAATGCCATCTGGACCAACTGCCTTTCCACTCTTCATCCTCCTCATAGCTGTCCTCACTTCATCCTTACTAATCCAATGCAGTTCCTGATTCTCTCTCTCTCTTTCTCTCTCTCTGTCTCTTTGTCTGGCCAGTCAGTACAAGTCCTTTGCTCCTTCCTTCGTGTTTAACTTCATGAACAGCTTGCTGTATGCCTTTTCTTTAGCCTTTGCTCCTCTCTTTTTCCCTTACACCACGTCTTTGTACTCCTGACTACTTTCTTCATCTCTGTATCATAATTTTTTTCACCAACCTCTTTCTCCTTATTCATTCCTGGACATCACTGTTCCCCCACCAAATGTCCTTGTCATCCTTCCATTGTCCAGATGTCAACAACAGTACCTTATTAGCTGTCTATCTCACCACATTTGGAGCAATTTCCCAGTTGCCCAAAATTGCTTTACCTCCATTCAGTGCCCGTCTCACTTCCTGTTTGAATTCCACACAACAGCCTTCCTCCTTCAGCTGCCACTCTCTGATCCTTTGCTAAGCTGTCTCTCTCTTCCTGTTGTTCATCTCTAAAATCATCCCTTCAATGAGTGTCAGAGTTTGAATATCCTTTGCTGTCCATTGGTGGACCACCCTAGCAGAGTTGTGCACTCTCTGAGTACCCATTAAGCTTGGCAAGGGGTGTTGTAGTTATCTCTCAGACAACTGTATGAAGAATTTTGGAAGCGCGCTGCATAGAAAGTTAAAATGGTTTAACTTTGTCCTGAATAGGTCGACCTTTTTAAGTGGAGCCAGTGGTAGTAGTGCAGTGATGGCATTCAAAATGGATTGGAAACTAAACTGAGCAAGAGATTAGCTTCAAACTGAAACCAGAGTCAACCGGAAGGGCACTTACAGACATATATCTCCACCAAGTTCCTCTGTTTACTGTTTACAATTTCTTTTTATCTTTATTTTCGATTGTGATCTTATTTATTTGGTTTTGTCTCTAACAGTCTTACCTGTCCATTGATAGTGATTGCACGCATTTGTTTGTACCTGCTGGACTGTGTTCCTCTTCCTGATCTTGATTGCTGATTTTTGATCTTCTTTGATCGCTGATCTTTGATCCTGATGTTGAGCCTGGTCACTCACTTTTGATCTCAACTAGTGATTGTTGAACATCAGCAAGGAAGTTGTTTGTGTTGCCATCTGTCTGTTCATTTGTCTGTCTTTGATCCTAAATACAGGATCCCCTCACCTTTGATCCTGATGACAGAAATCATCAACAAGCTTGATCAAAGATAAAAGACGATATCCACACAATGATTGAGATCTGCACCAAAACCTAATCAACTCTTCCTTGACCCATAGACCTACGTCGCAACTAAAATTTATTGAAATCCACTTGTCCTTTTGTGGCAGACAGACAACAGCGCTGAAAGTAAATATGTTTGGGGCACCAGATATTTGTTGAAATTAGATCAGCGTTGACTGGCGCACCAATCCAATCCAGCCGCTGTACCTTTATGAGCTCTAGGTATGTGTGCTGTACAGTTACATGTGCGCACACATGAGGCCAGTCACACACCCAGTGGTCTAGAAAATGACTCGGTACTCAGTCTGACCTCAGTCTCAGCTGACATTGTGCAGAAGCCACATGGCCTATAAACTGCACAAACGGCTTGGCAGCTGCCAGGTAAACACATAAGATACTGGGAAAGGTCATCCTATACAGCTACTAACAAGATTAAAAATGATGCAGGAGGCCTTCATACTTCTGACTTTTCCCGGTTCGGAGACAGCGAAAGAATATCATATATTTGTGAGCATCCAAGCATTTTAAGGGTGAAGCAGTGGCAGATCCACCCTGACGCGGGCTATAAAAACAAATCAATAAGTCATCATGAAAATTTACCTGCAAATAAACTATGAATGGGGTTTCACATAAATAATGATTTAATAAATAATGTAAAATTAGATTATGCTTATAAAACATGGAGCTCATCCAGAATTTGTGATTAATCCTCCATTATTAAAGTGACCCTTGGGAAAAAAAGACGTTCACCTATTCTGTTGGCTTATTAGTAAAGTAATGACGTGAGGTCAGCTCGCTAGAGAAGACTGCACAATAACTTTAATGTTAAATCTGGATCTGGGAAGCATAACACCCAAATGAACATGGGAAAATTGTCTTTAAAAACAAAACTAAACAAACAAAAAAGACTAACAAACAACAAAAAACAATAACAGTGGGTATACCTGACAGAAATGCCAGAAAAGACAATGCTAATGCAGTGCTACTGATAATGTTAATGGCTCTCTGGATTCATCACAGTCATCGAGCAAAAGTAACACCAACATTAACAGCTGGCTTAAATTCTTTGTACACCATTCGCAAACCGGAAAAATAATGTGGAAGAGATCATCCTCAACTTTGAAGCAGGTCAGCAAGCAAGCTTATGACATTGAAGATGGCCCATTCGATGAAAAGTTAGGCTTAACGACAGACGCACAAATGAGTGGGAAAGTTCTGTAGTGTTTCAGTTCAGTGACAATGCAATGCCCTCAGTTCAACGGACCATGTGCATCTGCCATGGTGCATTCATTTAATGGGGCAAGTGTAGTTGCCTAAGGGTGGTCTGCAATTGCCAATTTTTGATACCCGATTGTGTACATTTTTGGTGCAAAAAACAAAAAACCCTCTGATACCCAATCGTCTTCCTCATGGCTACCCATCAGTGGCAAGGAAGATTGTCTCTTGATTGATTTCTGATCTAGATACCTGTATGCATAGGTTAGTTTAACATGGTAATGTTGTTGCACACCGACAAACACACGATCCTTGACATATCTTTAATCTGCGATGGCTGGGAAATCCCAGATGATCGGGGTCTGAGTACCTGGCCTTCATTCGCCTTCGGAATCATTGGTTTACAAGCCATTGCCTCCTCTACCTGATCCACCATTGAGGACTTCTTGTTTCACCGTAAGGTGTACAAGAAGTATCGAATATGAATCCCACACACATACCCTGGTCCTTTAATCAACACTGTGAGCAACTGGGAAAGTTTTAAACATGTTTAAAAAAAATGTCATGTCTGGTTATCTCACCATCACTGACACTTGAATAATCAGATTTAACTGCCGCAGACTGGAGGTAAAAGTAGGTGAAATTGGGGCGAGGGGGTACAGTAAAATGGGACCTACTGTTCTTCAGCAGAAACCACCTCTGATTATCTCCACTACATTAAACCCATGAAAAGCATGTTGTGCTAATTCAACAGATGACATTTATGAGATCAGAGGAACATTTTAGCTTTTTGGAAAAGTAAGGGAAAAACACAGGAGTAGTATTTTTGTGAAAACAATCTAATCATCCTTACTTGGGTATTATATTCTTCAGTATTCCGATATGATAGTACGTAAGTGGATATAAAGTAGTAGGTAATATGAATTAATGCCTATGATTTTAAAAAATTAATGGCAATAATCAAGCAACTATAAAGTCAACCAGAGTTAAGGTGGAGTCCCTTTGCTGATCTTTGGCTCCAGTTTTGTCCCAAGTTCAAACAAATCTCTGGGTAGGATTTTGGTTGCAAAGTGTGTTCCTTCCCTCTGCTGAAAAATAGATGTGCAAGGTCTTTGTCGGCATTGCACTAGGCTACGTGTGCACCACAGACAGCGGTTTAAACCTATATACAGTAGATGGAAACATCCCGGGTTTCTTGAGCTTGTGAAAATATTTGTTTTTTATACCTGTATGTTTTCATTTGTGTGAATAACCACATTTGCATTTGTTGTATGAGTCCAGAGACTACAGGCTGTTTTATTATCTAAATGGTTCCAGGCGTCACTGGACTGGAACCAATCACAACAACTAAGCTATGATAGGAATCCAAGGGGACGACATCAGGAAGATTCCTTCACTATTCCATCTCAAAGGTGGTGGCTCTTCTCTACTTATATGCACATGAATCAACCAAATATAATCATATACGGTAAGTCCGGGTGTCGAATTGTCAGACAGAAAAACACCACCCGCATATGTACTGTGATAGAATACGGAGTGGCCACAAGGAACCACCACGGAAACTGCATCCACGGTATATTCTTTTAACAGTTTCAAATTTACAGCACTGATGGAAAGAGAAAACACAATGGCAATCAGCGTGCATTTCTTCAGCAAGAGAGGAATAATAAGAGCAAGCGCCAATGTTATTTCTGCAAAATGGAGTGCACAAACACTAGGAAGACCCTTCGGTTGTTCCCTTGTTTTTTTTTTTCCCACTTGGGGTCACCACAGCAGATCCGAGGTGGATCTGCTTGTTAAATTGGCACAGGTTTTACACCAGATGGCCCTCCTGACGCAACTTCACATTACACGGAGAAATGTATCAGGGTTGGGGTTTGAACCAGGAACCTTCTGCACTGAAACCAAGCGCACTAACCACTTGTTCACCACCCCTGCTTGGCGTGCACAAAGACTACGGATCAAAATTGTGTTTGTGTGAGTGCAAATCAAGAAGTGCGTAGATAGCTTTATGATGTCACAAGGCATGCATGTATGCATGTTCAAGAACAGATCAAAAGGAATATATAAAGGGATTGATATTAACGCTGGTCTAGTTGAACAAACATAAACTGGAATGAAATTACAGAAAAGCAATGCAAGTGATGAACTATGAGGGAGTTGCACCGCAACCCCCCCCCCCCCCCCCCCCACCTCCAAGTCCCCCGCCCCATCCCTATAGCCTGGAAAATTTAATTAAAATTCATATCTAAATGCAACTTTTACATTTTTTTTAAGTGCAAAACTTAAATTCTGCATGATTAATCTTTTTTTTTTTAGGATAAACAAAAAGAATCATGATGTGTTCAGGTGCTTCTGTGATATTAACCACCTTTATTCATGCATTTATAATAACAAAACAAGTGTAAATCTGAAACAGAGTGGTTACTAATTCCACCCACGATCGTGGGTGGAAGGTGTTCAAGCTGTGCTGACTTCTAATCTCAAGAACCTGCAAAACTGGGACTTAGCTTCAGGGTGGTTGCACGTTATTCCATATTTGCCTGGCTGTCACGGCCGCGGCTTTGTCTCTGGATATGATAGGACAAACGGGCGGAGGAAGTGATTCACAATGCAGGCATTGTTTGCTTTACTTCCTCGATTAAGGCTGGGAATGGCACAGAGCAGTTGTACCGCTAAATGTTTCATGTAGCATGAATTAAGAATGGGAGCATCCCTGAGGAAAGACAAAAAGTAGGTGAGCGAAGAGAGGAAGGAGAAACTATGGCGCTCTAGAGGGCTGTACGTGAGGTTTGTGCACGTGTGCGTACACCTGGTAGCTTCCGGTTAGGTTCCTGGAAAGCCGCGGGGTGCAGTCGCAGAAGTATCGCCGTCACTCAAGGTGAAGAATTGCACCCAAATGCAGATGACTCACCACGCGCTCCAATTCACGTTCGCGCGACATAAGTCCGCTCATGCATATTGGCGCAATCCACCCTTGACTGCGGCTTTTCTCAAGCTCATTTCAAAGCGCCCGGCCCTCTGCAATTCACGCAGGGATCAAAATCCATTTAAACACTTTGAAGCTTCTAATTCAAATCAATAAAACGAAAAAAAGAAGAACTCCTGAGGCTATCTGAGGAGAGACGGAGAGAATGAAGGAAAGCAGCAGCTGGATTGAAAACCAACCCAAGCTTTGACGCGCTTTCTTTCTTTATTTATGTGGTAGGAACATTTTTCCTCATCTAATTCATTACAGGCTCGACTGCTTCATCCTTTGAATACATCATGTTTGCAAATGTAGCAGCTTATCGAACTCTCCGAGAACCTGATTATTTTCTAATGATAATCTGCTAATACACAGTTTTGGTGGTTTAGACCCATTCAAGTCCGCGTCGGAGTAGATCAGCGGGGTATTCGGCTTAACCCCCACGACTGCTGTGTCTCTTCAGTTCCTGTTGGGTTTTGGCATCAGCCTTGAACTTTTCCTTGTTCACAAAAACACTGAAAGCTCAGCTGGGCTTCTGAAAGAAAATGCACTAATTCTAATGATTGAACTCTCCAGGAAAGTGGGCTTTCTTTGAAATGGTCGGGGGAAATGAGCGCTGGATGTAATGGCTTCATTAAGGAGTTTGCCAGCAACCCGCTTGTTAAAATCGGTCTTCTTTCAGTCAATTCCAGAGTGTTACTTTTCATTTGGAAGAGAGGTGAGCAACTTTGCGGAGACAGCCAGGTGGCGAGTTCAGCTTGAAGTTACACTCAACAAAAATATAAACGCAACACTTTTGGTTTTGCTCCCATTTTGTATGAGATGAACTCAAAGATCTAAAACTTTTTCCACATACACAATATCACCATTTCCCTCAAATATTGTTCACAAACCAGTCTAAATCTGTGATAGTGAGCACTTCTCCTTTGCTGAGATAATCCATCCCACCTCACAGGTGTGCCATATCAAGATGCTGATTAGACACCATGATTAGTGCACAGGTGTGCCTTAGACTGCCCACAATAAAAGGCCACTCTGAAAGGTGCAGTTTTATCACACAGCACAATGCCACAGATGTCGCAAGATTTGAGGGAGCGTGCAATTGGCATGCTGACAGCAGGAATGTCAACCAGAGCTGTTGCTCGTGTATTGAATGTTCATGTCTCTACCATAGCCATCTCCAAGGCGTTCAGAGAATTTGGCAGTACATCCAACCAGCCTCACAACCGCAGACCACATGTAACCACAAGCCAGCCCAGGACCTCCACATTCAGCATTGTTAACCTCCAGAGCGTCTGAGACCAGCCACTATGGACAGCTGCTGAAACAATCGGTTTGCATAACCAAAGAATTTCTGCACAACTGTCAGAAACTGTCTCAGGGAAGCTCATCTGTCATGCTCGTCGTCCTCAATTTGGGGTCTCGACCTGACTCCAGTTCATCGTTGTAACCGACTTGAGTGGGCAAATGCTCACATTTGCTGGGGGTTTGGCACATTGGAGAGGTGTTCTCTTCAACGGATGAATCCCGGTTCACACTGGCCAGGGCAGATGGCAGGACAGCGTGTGTGTGGCGTCGTGTGGTAGTGAGACGGTTTTCTGATGTCAAATGGTTGTGGATCGAGTGGCCCATGGTGGCCGGTGGGGGTTATGGGTATGGGCAGGCATCTGTTATGGACAGAAGAACACAGGTGCATTTTATTGATGGCATTTTGAATGCACAGAGATACCGTGACGAGATCCTGAGGCCCATTGTTGTGCCATACATCCAAGAACATCACCTCATGTTGCAGCAGGATAATGCACGGGCCCCATGTTGCAAGGATCTGTACACAATTCTTGGAAGCTGAAAATGTCCCAGTTCTTGCATGGCCGGCATACTCACCGGACATGTCACCCATTGAGCATGTTTGGGATGCTCTGGACCGGCGTATACGACAGCGTGTACCAGTTCCTGCCAATATCCAGCAACTTCGCACAGCCATTGAAGAGGAGTGGACCAGCATTCCACAGGCCACAATTGACAACCTGATCAACTCTATGTGAAGGAGATGTGTGCACTGCATGAGGCAAATGGTGACACCAGATACTGACTGGTATCCCCCCCAATAAACAAAACTGCACCTTTCAGAGTGGCCTTTTATTGTGGCAGTCTAAGGCCACCTGTGCACTAATCATGGTGTCTAATCAGCATCTTGATATGGCACACCTGTGAGGTGGGAATGGATTATCTCAGCAAAGAAGAAGTGCTCACTATCACAGATTTAGACTGGTTTGTGAACAATATTGAGGGAAATGGTGATATTGTGTATGTGGAAAAAGTTTCAGATCTTTGAGTTCATCTCATACAAAATGGGAGCAAAACCAAAGTGTTGCGTTATATTTTTGTGAGTGTAAAAGTGAAGAGAGCACGCCTGATTTAGCTTGCCATCCGTCCATTTTGCACCACTTAGGCGCGAGCTCACATAAGGTAGGGTGAGTCACCTCTGACCTCAGATAACAAGGTAGATCCAGGCACATATTTTATGCATATCCACTCCCACATGTGTGGCATTGTGTGAGTCTTCAGTGGAGATCGCACAGGTTCAGTGCATTCAAAGTGTAAATGTGTGAAATCTGACCGCGATGACCTTTGCGTGCACAGCCATGAGTGTAGCTTTGAGCGGTGACTGTGCTCAGGCAATGCTAATGGTAATATGGAGAAAGGTCAGGGTTTCAGCTGCAGCTGTCTGCCTTATTTATAAAAACAGTTTGAATTTGAATTAAGTGCAGCTCATGTTGTCGAGCTAACGACGTGGCTAATGCTAGCGGTAGAAGCAAAGCAGAAGAGATGTTCCTTAGTGCTACCATAGTGTTTGGATTGGAAAGATCTGTGGGTACCAACGCAGAATACAAGATCTAAAGTGCTCCAAGAGCACAGAGATGCTTATGGAGCTATTGCACAGTGCGCTGTTCCTTCCCGTTTAATCCCGAATAGCAAATCGAGGCATGTTTTCCAGTGTCCATCCATCTTTGTCAATCTTGAACGAACTTGGCATATATGTAATAGATTAGATTGGATAGAATTTTATTTATCCCTTGGGAAGACTCCCTCAGGGGAATTGAGATTCCAGCAGCATTGCATAGCAGCACATGGGGTAAGAAGCACACAGAGTATCAAAAGTGAAAGTAAAAAAAAAAAATTGCAAAATTAAAAGTACTGGAAATACTGCTTGCTGCTGGCTTACTGGCTATGACTCTTCCTCTCCTTCCTGTCCTCTGCCTTCCTGTTACTCCTCATTCCCCCGAGTGAGAGGGGTGGAGGAGTACAGTCTGATGGCTTGAGGGATAATAGTTACGGTCATCAGTGGCACCAGCTTTAAAATGAAACAATCAATCAACAGTTTCAATATTGAACTGTTTAAAAATTTGATCCTAATTCTTAACAAAATCATTCATAGTACGTTGTAATTTCCGGGTATTCGTAGTCTTAACAGCTTCATAATTCATTTATTGTGTTAAAATATATACATGAAAGTATATAATGACACATCATAACAATAAACAACTAACAATAAAAACAAATGTGTTTCATTGAACCCAAGTAGCCAGTCTTTTGACCCATAATAGAAGATATCTATGTCTTTTTGGAGATCATTCCTATTGACTAAGGATAGTATGAGATGATACACTTTAGTATCATCCGTGAAAAATTTTGCAGTTCGAAGTAATTGTGGAAGGCAGGTCATTAATAAATAAAAGAAACAATACCAGCCCAGACTGACCCTTTGGGTGACGCCGCTAGTAACCTGCATCCAGGAGACTGGCACCATCGATGCATACGTGTTGTCCTCCGGTCACTAAGGGAAATTTTCAGTCCAATTTAAGAGCTTGCCACCTATACCACATTTCTTAATTGTAAACTACTCTCACTTGGGGAACAGAATCAACACTTTTTTAAAATCAAGGTAAGTACTCAAAACTGTAACCCTTCATCATGTAGCTTTGTCCATTCCTAGTGTGACCAATAGATTGGCAGAACATGACTTCCCTCTACGGAAGCCATGCTGATCATTAATGTAACATTTTTTCCAGAAGCAATACAAGTTTTTCCCTTACCAACTTTTTAAAATAGAAGTAACATTGGCCCGTTTCCAGATATCCAGGAGTTTACTTTGGTCAAGAATTGTCTAACAATACAATAAAGTGGCATAAAAAATAACCTCGGCAGACTCTTTAAGTACTCAAGGATGACCTCGTCAGGTCCCATGAACTTGTTAGGATTAACTGACATCAGTAATTTTCTAAGATCTTCAGGGGAAAAGAAAGTCATGTCATGTTCAAATTGCAGCTCCTGTCTTTCACCTTATTACCTTTTACTGCTGACCCTGAGTGGGTTGTCAGGTCTACACTTTATAAGCCAGCTTGTTGCTTCTTTGTGCAGCTGACATGCCTCTGACCCTGGGGGAGTTGCCAGGTTGGCACTTTGTAAGCCAGCTTGTTAGGAGGCAAGCCGGCAGCTGCTAATACAGGGGATTAAGCCTTTCATCCTGTTTTTGCACTTTTGGATTGTGGGCAATCATAGTAGAACAGCACCCGTGGGTTAACCCTGTTTTTCTTAAAAACAAAAACCAAAAAAAAAAAACAAATTAAGCTTTCTTAAGATATCTTGCATACAAGTAAAGTTACATGAAGCTGAAGGTAATTAGAAGAACGTACACCTCTGGTGGTGTCGCTAATGATGCAAATGCACCTTCAGCCTCAGCTGGAGTAAATAAATACTCCTGACTTGACATTAAACTCATATTTTGCCACAGGATTTGAGCAGCTTTATAAATGTGCCCTGTTGTGTACTTTCATGTACTCATTTGCTGCCTCTTTAGCATTTTCTTGGAGCTTTGATGAAGTCAGGCCTAAATCCAGTCTGGTGTTTCTGAGGTGGGGGCATCCAGCACATAGAGGCGGCGGTCTCCTGATACCTAGCCCTTTGCTTCGGTTTGACTTGGCACACATGACCATGTATCTTTACAAAGGGCAGGAAGATTGAACTCAGTGACATTTTAAGGAGCCTTGGAGTCAATTCATTCATCCCCCATTGCTCTCCTGCTGTCTCAATGGCCTCAGCAAACCAATCCTGGTCCCAAGCAGCAGAGCAGCTGACTGAGTGCCTGAACTGGTAGACATGGCCGACTGTGCCCAGTGGTGGATTAATGTGGTTACTATTGAATCCCCGGGTTAGGAATCAATCTGGCTATTCGCGGCAGGAATGCATAAGGAGGTAGGACCTGTGTGTGCAGAGGATGTCTAATGTGCATTTCTCTACTCTCAATATGTGTCACTGTACTCCATGTGCCAGCGTGGTGTTGCATTGCCTCGTATTGTGTGTGTGTGTTACGTGGATTACTATGCAAGTGCCAAAAATCATGCAATTTTGGTACTTGTCCAGACCTCCTTGATCATTGATGGGACTGATGAGTTGCTTCCTTGATGGAATTTCAACTGCCTTAACTTCTACATTGAGCAGACCATCAGTTCTGATCCAAATTCTGACTCCTTTTGCGAAAGTGCTTCCCCCAAACCTGCAGGAAATGTCCACCATTCTTCACTGTGGCATGCAGCCACTTGTAGTAGGTGGGAAGGCCAAAAATTCATATCATGTTAAATTCTGCTAGGATCTATATACTAAGAGACAACTGTTTGTGTGTATATGTCCCTTTCCTCTCCAAGCAGCGCTTTATTGTATATGTATATTTGTGTATGTGCCAAACTTGGCACACATATATTGACATACAGGGTAGTGACATAGGCTACTGAGCACTTTGTAGTAGTAGTAGTAGTAGTATTAGTATTAGTAGTAGTAGTAGTAGCAGTTGTTGTTGTTGTTGTTGTTGTTGTTATAGTTAAGGCCAGAGACACATTTGGATCAGAACTGAGACAAACGTGGCACACATATGCTTTGACATATGGGGAGTGACATAGGCTACGAAGCACTTTAATCGTCGTCGTAGTAGTATAGTAGTAGCAGTCGTCGTCGTAGTAGTAGATAAGGGGAGACACACTTTTGTGCTGCAGAACTGAGCCAAACTTGGCACACATATGCTTTAACATACGGGAAGTGACATAGGCTACTGAGCACTTTAGTAGTAGTAGAAGTAGTAGTAGTAGTAGTAGTCCGGTCGTCGTAGTAGTAGATAAGGGAGACACACTTTTGTGCTGCGAACTAAGCCAAACTTGGGCACACATATGCTTGACATACGGGAGTGACATAGGCTACTGAGACACTTAGTCGTAGTCGTAGTAGTGGTAAGTAGTAGTAGTAGTAGTAGTAGTAGTAGCTAGTCGTAGTAGTAGATAAGGGGAGACACACTGTTTTCTGCTGCTCAACTGAGCCAAACTGGCCACACATATGCTTAACATACTGGAGTGACATAGACTACTGAGCACTTGTAGTAGTAGTAGAAGTAGTAGCTGTTGTAGTAGATCAGGAAAGGCAGTTTGTTCTACAAAACTGAGCCAAACTTGCACACATATGCTTTAACATACGGGAGGACATAGGCTATGGAGCACTTTAGTAGTAGTAATAGTAGTAGTAGTAGCTAGTAGTAATAGTAGTATAGTAGTAGTAGTCATCGTCGTCATAGTAGTAGATAAGGGGAGCACACACTTTTGTGCTGCAGGACTGAGCCAACGTGGCACACATATGCTTTGACATATGGGGAGTGACATAGGCTACTGAGCACTTTAGTAGTCTAATAGTAGTAGTAGTAATAGTAGTAGTAGTAGTAGTGTAGTAGTCATCGTCGTCATAGTAGTAGAAAGGAGAGACGGGCTTTTGTGCTGCAGGACTGAGCCAAACGTGGCACACATATGCTGTGACATACGGGAGTGACATAGGCTATGGAGCACTTTAGTAGTAGTAGAAGTAGTAGTAGTAGTAGTAGTCTTCATTGTAGTAGTAGATAAGGGGAGACACACTTTTGTGCTGCAGAACTGAGCCAAACTTGGCACACATATGCTTTAACATATGGGAGTGACATAGGCTACTGAGCACTTTAGTAGTAGTACAAGTAGTAGCCGTTGTAGTAGATCAGGGAAAATCTGATAAGCTACTGAGCACTTTTGTAATAGTAGTAGTCATAGTAGTAATTAAGGGGAGAGACACTTTTGTTCTGCAGAATTGAGTCAGACGTAGCTACTGCTCCTTTGTCCCTCAGGCCATCAGACTGTACAACTCACTCAGGGGGAGGAGTAACAGTAAGAGACGAGGACGGGAAGGAGAGGAACAATAGTAGCCAGTAAACCAGTATTGATCAGAATGTCTGGTATTTATATTTGTGTATTTATATTTAGATTTGCAAACTGGTTTTCTTTTTTACTTTCACTTTAATACTCTGTGTGCTTCTTACCCTGTGTGCTGCTATACAATGCTGCTGGAACCTCCATTTCCCTGAGGAGTCTTCCCAAAGGATCCATAAAGTTCTATCTAATCTAAGGCTATATATGTATGCATGCCTTCTTCAGGTTGTTATATGGTGTGTTTGCTCACCTTTTCTTCGCTACTCTCGATGTCGATGAGGGTTTTGTTCCTGTAAGCAGAAGAACGATCCCCTCATCAATTGACTTGTATGGACTTAGTTGACCGTCACGTTCTTAAACAGAATAAAGGCTGTAAAGAGCTCCAGTGCAACACCACTACTATCCGAGTGAAACGCTGAACCCAACAACCACCTAAAAATAGGGTTTTGTTGAAAAATCCCAGTGTGTGCTGCATCTTTGGCATTTCTCAATGTGCCTCTGTGCTTAATTTTCTTTTGATTCTTCTTAATTGTATCTGCGGGCCATGTCTTTGCTGATCGACTGTCTCCATTTGTAACGATGGACGGACGTCTGATTTCACGATAGTTTTCTTCATTGGCTGCTACAGCTCTATTACATCTCACTAAATTTAATTTCCTTGGTGATTTGGCCACATGGCTCCAGCACACAGGCCTCGATGAGCTCCAATTTGAATTGAATAAAAGCATATCTGCTGCCAAAGAGGTCCCACTTACCTTTTCTTCGAAGGGCATCATAGTTGGCCAATTCGATTGTGGCTATTGGGGTGTTTTATATGTTTTGGACATTGTAATTGCTCAAAAGCAATAACGACGATAAATAGGTCTCTTCCTTTGATGTATTAGACAATGAAGTCAAAGATTAAGAAGCCGACATAAAAGTCAAACGAGGCATTGCACAAGTTATGCTTTGTTTCCTTTTAATTGCCTGGTGGCCCTGCGGGTGTCGTTTTCACAGGGACGTTATTGAGATTTGTCATCAGGTGTTCAGGGAAAATGGGTCATACTGTGTCGGTATATGTAAATGTCACTTTTAGATGAAATCAATTCAGCGCAAATGAGTTTGGAAGATGACGCTTTTAAAACACACGAAAAAATTAGGGAACTGATTCGGATGTCTGTTAGGAGAGAACAAAATAGTCCTTCTCACTGTGCCATTTCTTTTCATTCATTGTTCAAGAACGGGTCAGTATTTCGTTCGAGTCCTTTGTAACTGAGACTCGTAAAGTGAATTTCATTCATTTATTAAAAATGTTATTCCACGATCGGTGATATTTTGAAAAGCCTTCGTGGCACTTGCACAAAGTGGCAATAATTGAGAAAGCAAAACAACAGAATTAAATATTTAAACAATCATAATATGAAAATTTCTATTGTATGCTTAATTTTATTTTTGATTTTGTACCCACTGGTGCCTTAGAAAGAGACAACAACCCAGATTATCAAAAAAAAAAAAAAAAAAAAAAAAAAATCAAAATCAATTTTATTTATATAGCGCCAAATCACAACAAACAGTTGCCCCAAGGCGCTTTATATTGTAAGGCAAAAGCCATACAATAATTACAGAAAAACCCCAACGGTCAAAACGACCCCCTGTGAGCAAGCACTTGGCAACAGTGGGAAGGAAAAACTCCCTTTTAAAAGGAAAACCTCCAGCAGAACCAGGCTCAGGGGGGGCAGTCTTCTGCTGGGACTGGTTGGGGCTGAGGGAGAGAACCAGGAAAAGACATGCTGTGGAGGGGAGCAGAGATCAATCACTAATGATTAAATGCAGAGTGGTGCATACAGAGCAAAAAGAGAAAGAAACACTCAGTGCATCATGGGAACCCCCCAGCAGTCTAAG